>NW_020799110.1:15294364-15431361 GCF_003259725.1 Athene cunicularia | reverse complement strand
AGGGGCACGGCAAGGGGCCGATCCTGAGCTCCTTAGGCAAAACTTCCAGCTGAAGCAGGACCGAGTTCCCAGCCGACAGCAATTTCCCCCTCCCTAATGAGTCGGCTCTGCTAATAAATGATGCCTCTGCTCAGGTTCCTCAGTGCTCTGCAGCTGAGTCCGAGAGAATTTGATCCTTTATTCGAAGATGTGTTTTAATAAAACTGCTGTAACGTTGGCATTTTATTAGGAGGTTATTATTTCCAAATTAATACTTAATCTATGAAAAATGTCTGTCCTACCAAACTAGATTCACCTCCATGCACTGCTTTCTTCATTTACATGCATTTTACAACTAAGAACCCAGCTCTACATTTCCCTGAATCATCAGACCATTAATTTGCTGGGGAGCTAGCTGTTTCACCCAGATGGATATAATTCTGAATAAACTCAGAAGAAATGCAAAACCATATGCTTTTATGTCATTTTCTCCCCCCCCCCTGCAACGCCTTCAGAAACTTCATTATCTAAAAGGCAGACCTAGAGGGCAGGGACTTTGGGAATAGTTCCCTTTTATTCTGAAACTTTCTAAACTTGGAGCAGGGTTGAACATGTCCTCAAATCTGCACCTTCCAGGAGGAAATGAATGATGTGCCAGACACTTCACTTCTAGTCAAAAAATATAAACCAAATGCTGTAAGGTTCGGAATTCTGTATCAGGCCCAATTTCTGTGCACATTTTACAGTCAAAATATAAAATGCTCACCTCGGAATTTGGTAAAAACCATACGCAGATGTTACTGTATATCTCTTCCTCCATTTTATTTCAAGTAGATTTTATTAACAATTCATAACAAAAAAATGGACAGCCTCTCCGACAGGCTAACCTTTGTAGATTGCAGGCCAAGCAAGCTCCAACAGCTCACATTAGAAATAATCTTGGACTAGGTGTAATATTTCTGAAAGAAGGACATTTTTTTCTTCTGTAAACAGGTATTATTTTGCACTTAAAATTTCACCTTTCTATGACTTTCCTGAATGGTGAAAATTTACACCCAAGTCAGCATGAAGCATTGTAACGGGTGGTTGCAGTGGAATTTTAGTTTTTAAGGTATTGTACATTAAAAAAAAATCTCAACAGAGCAAGTGTAGTTTCTAATTGACATCTGAAAGAGCTATCATCTAGGAAATACCCTGAAAATATACATCTGCTAGATAATGCAAGTGCTGAGCAGAAATGTATTTCCACCAGCCCTGCAATACAAATCAAGAAACATTGTAAATACCATGATTATTACAAATCAAGAATTTGTAAATGCAACACCAGCATCACAGCACTCAAGATATTTTTTCCTGTTTATAAAAATACATGTTTAATTATTTAAGTTTTATTGAAAGCTGTTGAACCCTTAGGCTTTTGATTACTGGCATGTTTGGTTTAGGAAGTGGGCTTATAATACAGGCAGTTAGATGCTTGATCTAATGCAAGTGTCTATGTTTAAATCAAAATCATTATCTTTCACACAGGTAAGTGAATCAGGTTATACGCTTATGGCAATTTCAATGTCAGTCGTATTTTTTTAATCCGTTTAGATTTAGATATTTATTTTTATTTACCATTACTACTTGCAGCAGGACTTTCACTGAGGTGAATATCCCTAATACAAGCATTTAGAATTGTCTTGCTACTTTCTTTAAAATACTGGGGATATTTTTTAAAAACTAAAATAAAAATATTTTTAAAATGCTGGATTAGTTTTCTGCTGTGATGTTTGTAGGAGTTGTTTAGTCCGTATGTTTGATCAATGTACAGTGTGGTTCATGCTTCCACAAACATTTTTAATTATACATCAGATTGTTCAATGTTCCTATAAGGAGCAATGGACAAAGGCTACCAGGAAGCGTAACTACATTAAACTGGCAAAACACATGAGGGCTGAAATAAGGGACTGAACCAAACCGCATTGAAATCAATGGGAGACTCCTGTTGAGTTGGAACAGGCTTCAGGCACAGTATAAATGACTGTACAGGTACAACACTTTTCATGTCTTTCCAGTTTTTCTTTGGTTTACAGCACATTACTTACAGGTAATGTTCTTGAGCTAGATTAAAATTTATTGATTCATGTCTGTCTTAAAAACGTCTGTGTTCAGATAAAAGTGCCGATAGGAAGGCTGGACTGTTATTGCAGAGCTGATGGAAATAATATGCAAGGTTCACCTTATCTGAGCAATGATTGCTTTTAGGATATCTCTTAAATTATTGTTCTTTTAGGCAAAGGTGTATTTTTGTATGAATGCAACAACTATCTAAAAGATTTGGTCAGGTCCTTTCCAGTAAACCATTTTTTTCAGCCATATAACTAAAAGTTGAAAATTGACCAGATTACCTAATCCATATTCTTCTTTTCTAAGGAGTGAGAGCAATGAGGGACACCCCCCTCTTTGACCCCTACAACCTTAGCACTGTTCTACAAATACCACTTAATAATTAATTCCCTGCTAATATTGGAACTTGACTGTGAAAATGCTGTTTTCTGCTAGGAGAATTCAGATGCAGTAAACACTGCTATAGTAAATGGAGTGTTTCTGTTGGGATATGCTATAAATGGGTTTTAGTCTCTCCCACTGGAGCCATAAGTTTAGGATCAGATCCTGCTTAATATCATATTTCTCCTTCTCATGGTACTTAGTAACTGTAGCAAAAAGCACAGCTATTTTAAAAAAACCTCATCCTTTAAAAAAATATATGGACTTGTTTATCTAGAAAATCTTAGTATCACTGGAATTTTTAATTTTCTCCCCTCATTTACAAGGATTTAGAGACTCCTTTACAAACTTAGCTTCATATTTAGATACTCTCTCCTTTTAAGTTCTATTGTGTACTGAAGAATAGCATATTTAATGAAAAAATTTGAACAACATAAAATTGTGCAGTGTTGTCAGTAGTTGCAGAGAAAGGGCCAAATTCTTCCTTTCTTAATCTGGCAAAATTCCCATTGACATCAGTGCTGTGTTCTTTACGGAGCTCGGGCATGTATTTTAAGACCCCACCAATTACAAGGAAATTGTTTTACTCTTACTGCAGTGTTTGTCTGCTGGCTGACAGTAGCAATCAGAAAGCTTCATGCTCCTAGTTTTCTGGTCATAAATTAGGAAATGTTAAGATGAAATCCTAAATGTTTCAAAAAGCTGTAAACAACTCACTTCTGATATGAATGATATGCAAGAACGATCTTCCAAGCCGCACTTTGAGTTAAACTATAGGAAAAGTTCTGAAGCCTTTCAAATTTTCCCTACTCGAAGCTGACATTAGTTAAAATATTATTTTTACCTGTAGAAGTACGATGAAAGGGCTTTACAATCCGGATCTGTTTATACTCTGTAGGTCTAGTAAAGAAACAAAATTTCCCCTCTGACATGTCCAAATAAACAGTGAGCCTATTTCAAGTTCCGCTCAATAAGTGTGTTAAATGCATAAAGTATTTTGAGTAAATGCCATGCAGCTGTTTGGTAGCTTGCAATTACTGTGGTATTGTGTCTGCCTGTGTTTTGTGTCCTGCTATAAATCCTGCAAGTGGACACTGTTATTTCTGACACATTGTGTTGGATTTTCTAGAAATCTATAGGTTTTGTTCCAAGTAGATAAAAATAATGAAACATTATAAATATTAGATAGTCTTGCTCCAGTGTGTGGTGCTGTAAATCTCTGGAGATTTACAAAAAGACAGTGACAACATGAATGCAATTACACATGATACTATTTTATGAGCTAATTCTATAAAGCAACATCTCAGCTCTGCTCTGACAATAATTTTTCACGGCAACTTTCGGAACGTCCCATGGAACCTTTTAATAGATTAATTATTTGCTAATCCCAAAATAAATTTGCACGTGTCTAGAATTAAACAAAAGGACCACCACTGCTTCAGGAGGAGTTTTTCCTGAGAAGGAACTCAGGGTAGAACCAGTTATTTCAGGGTGCAGGTTAAAATGCTGAAATACAGTGATATCTGCCAGGAGGCTCTGCTCTGGCTGTGTACTACAACCGTCCATGCCCTGCAAAGCCTTTGTACTTCTCTCTGGTCTGTAGAGGTTCTAGGGTGGTGAAGGAGAAATATTTTGTCTCTGAACCTTAGTTCAACAGGTGACTTTGAAAAGACCTATGAATTCTTCCACTTGTATCGAGCTCAGATCAGCTGCTAGCATGCTTCTAGGAAAACACACATAGGTATTTTCTCAGAGCATGTTAATTTAAAAAATAAGACCTGGAAAAACACTTGTAGTGTTAGAGGATTCAAAAAGTTCTTTGAAAAAAACCCAGTTTTGGAATTGTTATAGCAGCTGTTATAATCTATTATGTAAATCACCTGGGAATTATAACAAAGTATTTTGTAAGATAGTTTTTGTCAAATAATAAAAATGCTATCATCATTTCGACTTAGTGTTTTTCCAGAGGTGTTATTGTTATCTCATGAAAGTGAAACATTAGAGTACCTCTTATTTTGCTTGCTGAGGATTTAATATTTATTTATAGCCCTGTCAATGATAACACCCCTATATCTTTTCAGGAGACCATGTTTCTCAACATCGGGTGTTAGAACTTATGCTGTTGATCCATACTGAGTTATATTTGTCTTCTAGATGTCACCTAGATATTCTCACCGAACTTAATCAGAGATACTAAAAGATAAAACATTTGAAGAAAACCCTAAAAGCTGTCAGGTGTCCTTGGTCAGATTATTATTTACTTTAATGTTCATTTATCTCACCATAAACCTCTCTGCAGAAACTCAGTGATTACTCTTCATTGCCTGAGTGTTGTAAACTGGCTTTTACAAAAACAAGAATCAGGCCCCTTAGTTCATTTTTGCCCTTCTGTATGGGGTATTGGTTTCTGCTGGTGCAACCTGTCAGTTCATCAGCCTGTTGACTAAAGTACAGTATGATTTCACTAATGACTGGGATGTATACTGCAGATTACCACATTTTGCAAATTAGTGAGTAATCAAACAAACACCATAAAAATCAAGGATTCTGCATAATGAAATATACTTTATTCATTTATTTTTACAACCATATATTAGTTTTAATTATTTGTGTTAATAATTCATTGGGTGCTAGCACATGGAGCTATGGAGTGTGTTTTTTAAAAAAATTCTGTTTTAGTAACCAAAGCCCTGTTGTAGCACTCTGATATTCAATCTTTTGAGAGAAGATGGATGAACACTTCTTCTTGAGTGGGGGACCTCGTTTCAGAGATAATTCCTTAGAAAGTCCTAGAGTCCTTGGGGCCAGTCGGGTTCAGGGTGATGGAGATGCTGGGAGGAGTGGCTGTCCCCTTGGGAAGGCTGGCTGCTTGCCTGTGTTGGCTTCCAAAAGGCCGATGAAGAGAGAGAAACTCATCCTGGGCAAGTTAGAGCAGGAGCCTGAATTGGGTGGGCTGGGCCACTCAAGAAGTAAATCTCTCTCTCCTGCCCCTTCACTCCCCTCCTTCTTCCCCCTTTTCTGGTCCATAGAGCGAGCCTAGAGCATGAATAACACCAAACTCTATCTTTCACCCATCTTGTTTCTGGTGTGATGTCTAGTAATGAATCAGGGAGTGAAAGCTTCTCTACTAGGCATCTGTTGCCTGCAAGGAGGGCAGCATTTGCTGCCTAATATATCCCTGGGTTCCCTTCCGAGATGCCCACCTCCAGTGCCAGTTACTGCCTGCTGCCCAGATGGGCAGAAATAATTTGTTTCATGTCTGTGGGATGAACTGTCTCTCCTGAGCTCAGTTTGGACCTCTGATATGGAGGAGAACATCCCTTAGGGTCTTCGTTTCTTGCTATTCCTTTATGAAATGTACTGGTTTTTAAAGTGTCAAGGTAGTAAATACTGTGTGTATGTATAAAATCCATGTGCAATGTGCACGTTCTTTTTTTTTTTCCCCCCACTGTACATATACTTTTCTCTTCCATATGCTAGCTTGTCATCTAGCAGTTCCATAAACTTTCAGTTGTTAAAACCATTTCTGTTTTTTCCTTATATTTTAAGTTTGATCCATGAATGGCCTGTCAAGAGTTTTATATTATTGTAAGCTGAAGTTTTGATGGTAGCAGCGACAGGCCACTAACCATAATTGTGTTGCTGTTACCACTGTAACAAATTTGTGTCATTTAGCTATTTTGAAGCTTGGGAAGTGCATAAAGGCAAATGCAGTACTGATGAATATTTATTATACTGCTGTGGGATCTTAGGTTTAACCATGTTGGTATGAATTCTGCAAAACTGTCCTTAAAATTTAACACAATGGTCTATATCTGAAAATGGGGGACAACAGCAAAAAATCTTGCTGGAAAAAATATTTATGACTGTAGAAGATACTATTTTATATAATTTTAATAGTAGCAGTCCTAGGGATAGTCTTCTTGCGAGGACCGGAATAGGAGACAGACGCTTGGTCTGACCTTAAGTCAGTGCACGAGTGTTTGACAAGATGCTAAGGACCATGTGAGGTACACAGACTTTTCCTCATTTGACAATATTCAACTGATTGCAAGTTTATGCCCCAAATATCTGTGTTTCTTGGTGACCTTATTAGGGAAAGGAAAGTTTTAGTCCCCTCACAGTCTCAGTGTGAGCAAGCCTGTTCCTGTGTCAGACAGTCAGGCCAAATGAAGGCTGCATCCTTCACTGCTTATGAGGCTGGTGGGATATTATTAACCTATGTGAAACATGTTTTTAGGGTCTATAAAACATGCTAACAGTTTCAATTTATTGGCAGGTCCTTCAATTTGTTCATGATTTTATTTTTCAAATAAAATTGAATATAGGCAATGGAAAATGGATAGATATGAGTCATAATGTTTCCTTCCTTTACATCATGATTGTCTTTTAGAAACAGTCATAATCTAAAGACTCTTTTTTTTTTTTTTTTTTTTTTTTTTTATAGTGTTCATTAGAAACCTGAGATAATATAGTAATCAGAATTTATCACATATGGAAGACTGGTGCTAGAATGGATCTTGATTTTTTTATTTTCAGGTTACTGAAAACTTCAGGTTATCTAACAACCCGCAAGTCGCTATTAAAGGTCGAGTATGAACCATAAAGAAATTGTGAAACATTGCGATAAAAAGAGCACTCTTAATGTGCTGAGTATGACTGTCCGTCCATGCAGCTGAGGACAAACTGGTCTGGTCAGACTTAACCCTTTGGCATCAATGCACTTATGTCAAGAATGACTAAAGTTGAATCATTTTGGAGGTTTAAGTGGGGACTAAATAGAGCCCAGATCATCTCATGACTCCTGTAAACAAAGAGCTGACTTTCATCCCTTCAAACCTAGCTAATGGTTGTGCTTTTTTCCTTGGCCAGCGAGTGTGTGCAAAATACGACTATTTCTAAATAAGAAAACCTCAGACTTTTACATGAGAACATCGCTCAAGGTCATAAAGTATGTGTGCCGAAGACAAAAGGATATTAATTTGACCATAATTTGTGTTAGGGCTTTCAACAAGGCAGTGGAATGCATATTTTTAAGATTTTTTTTTCTCTAGTAATTTAATTTCTCAGGAAATGCTGCCATTAATATTTTATTTTGAGCACTGAGGCACAAATGGTATTACCCATGTTTTCCTTTACTCTTGACAGTACACTCGACACCAAACACTTGTTCCAGTAGTGTATTTGTCCCCTGGTAAACACAAAGTCCTTTTTTCCTTTCTGTCTTCCTCCCCCCCCCTCCAGTGTCCCTCACTTACAAAAAGCACCAATGTTTAGAAAGGCTGGAAAAATAATGAGATGGGGGGACATATGAAAAACTGATTTTTCCAAGTGAAATTAGAAACAGGGTTTCTTTAACATGGAAATTTGATTTCTCTACAATTTGAGGACTCATTTCTGCAACTGTCACATATGTAAAATTTCCAGTGAAGTCAAAGAGGCCTTTGAATACAAAGAAACAGCACAATCAAGCTCTGAATATATATATATTCCATATGCTTTTCTCTCTCTCTCTCCCAGTGATGTACATGTTATAGTAATTTCATCCAGATAAAACTATCATAATTTTAATTTTTACAGTCCTTAAATTGTTTTAAAAAATAAAATTAATAAAAATAATTTCTGAGAAGAACAACTCATCTTTGTGAGAGCATTTAATTAGTATCTTCATTTTTTAATTTTAAACTGAAATGTGAAATATTGCATTGTCAGGACATCCTTGAATGATATCCTAGATGTATTGTTTGTTTGGAATGGCTTGAAATCACACAACTTTACTGAATTATAACCAGATAAATATATCTAAGCCTGAGGGCAGGAAGTCTTGGCAGCTGAGATGTGGGGAACATGCAGTTTGTCCATACTAGATTTTTCTGTTCCCTTTCACTAATAAATCTATTAGAAAGCTTTGTTTTCACTCTCCGCATGATAAATAAAGTCTCTGTCTGTAGTACCATATTAGCGCTTGGTACTGATGCTTGTAACTCCACCTATTCTCATGGAGAGATGAGACTTCTGTGAACCAAACCTCATCAGGTCAGGTTTTGTTTGGGATGGTGCCTAGTCCGAAGCAGGGAAAATATCGCATATCACAAGTATTATGGGATTGATGAATCACACCTCGGCTTCATAAGGTCATCTGCAACAGTTACTTGAGCTGCCAGACCACCCACCTAAATTTTTGATTTTCCAGAGTGTCCAGTTTTATTTTCTATTTACCCATTTTAATTTTTCTTTTTTTTTTCCACTCACCATATCTCTCTTGTACAAATCAGTTGAGAGGAGACTCTAAAAAGTCAGGGTAGCACTCTCTGCATCTTCACACAACTCTCTGTTTGGTTGAACCCTTTGGTAAACAATTTTTCTTGCATGACAGAGCATGTGCTGTGTGGCAGACATTTTTATGAGGTAGCCTAGGACAGGGCTAATCACATCACCGTGTTTCAGGTTTTGACCTTATCACTGTTGTGCATTGAGCCTAAAAATTGGACACTGGCAACCACATTGCAGGAAAATAAATGGGAAATGACATTTTAGTTAAAAAAATAAGTGGATTTTATTTTATTGAAACATAAGGTCATATGACTTTTATTTATTGTTCTTGTATAAGTGTAATTAAATAGCTGCCATGTTGCCATGTCAAGCAATAAAAAAAAAAAAAAAAAGGAGAGATTTCACTTGCCAGGACCCAGTCCATGGTTCTGCAGCTGTTTTACATTCATTCAGGCCTTTTAATGAAGCCAGTGGAAACTCTACCTCTCTACCTGGAAAGCAATGAGAGAATAATATTCTTATGTGAAACATCATTTATAACATCTGTAATAAAGCAGGCTAAATCATACCTCTGCCATTTAAAATCATAAATAGTATGTTAGCTTTTAAAAGCAGCATTTGTTCTTTTGAAATCTTTTGATGTCAGGCTTCTTTAAGAAAAGCCCAAGTAGACCTCCTCTGTACAGTGGTTTGATTAAGAAAAAAATTAAGAAAAGTCTTCAATGCATATAGCATGAAAAGTAGTATATAAATGTGAGCCTGGTAAATTATTATTGGCATCAGAAACAGAAGAATTTGTTGATACAACCATCATTGTTTCCAAAGGATGTAATAATATAAGCTATTCTTACTTGATTACCTGCATATGTATTTTTATATATATTTGTATACATGTGCATGCATGCAGATTGATGACATAATCTTTAATAACCTGTGTTTAAGAATGTAATTTTTCACTGATGCACTAAACCCTTTATTTCATAGATATATTGTCACTTTTTACAGTGATAGTCTGACTGTACAAAATAAAAGTCAAAATCTGACAGCACTAGTACAGATCTTTCTCGACACAAAGTAGAAATAGTTCCTGAAAATTCAGAAGCAACAACATGTATTACTGCAAAATGGAAAATAATGGTTACTTGCAAAATTTCAGGCTGCAGAGAGGGAAGTGGTTTGGAGGGCAAATTGGCCACATCTTCCAATGTAAAACCATTTAAACCCAACATAATGCCAGGCAGCCAAATCTGATCTGCATGTGTGTGACCTGCAGTGTCCTGGCAAACCTGCAAACTGTGGCTGGTGCTCAGGCAGCTCTTCCTGGGGCACTTACGGTGAGATTTCAAGGCAGGACCTGGGAAAGAAAGAAACACATTCAGGAGAGATGACTGCATTGTAGTGTTTCCTGATTAAGCTCTGAATACAGTGAAAAATTCTCACGTCTTTCATCCCCTTGTATGTTTTCCACCCCACCTACCTCTGTCCTGGCGCTCCCCACCGCCCAGGTAGCCAGCACCCACCATGCCCTTCCACCCGGTCCTTGCTGCAGCCCCGGGGCTGGCGGCTCCCTGGCCTGCCCGGCTGTGTCTTGCCCATCCTTGGTCCAGCAGCTGCTTGGAGACCCATTGCTGAGAGGGGACTTGAGAGGAGAGCTCTGGATAAAGACAGAGGACGTTTCTGGTTGGGAGAAATGAGCAGACAAGGCTTATCCCAGCACCTGCCAATCAATCAAATTGAACACATAGACCAGTGGCCAGGACTGGAAACCCACAACTGTCATTTACACTAACACAGTTATCTTTCCCCAATGTTGTTTGAGAGAAGCAGGTCCCAGATGTTACCTGCTTAATAATTATCCTGTTTCCCAAGGACAAAGCTCCCTGCAGCTCCTGCACCGAGGGCTGGGCGGACACCTATGGTGGCTCCTCGGAGCTGCGCTTTGTGGCTGGCAGCTGACTGAGCACATCGAAATCTCTGTTCCTTGTGTCCCCACCTCCAAGAAGGACAATTGTATTAAGGCTTGGTTGTTTTTTTTCCCCCTCAGTTTTTTATTAGGTGAAATAGGAGACCCACAGTGCTCTAAACCAAGTAATCTTGTTGCCCTTCCTTTTTGTTGTGTTGATGTAACCCATCATAAAGCAGAGGTAAATGATCTCGTCTGAATTTGTATCCCATGATTTGTGAAGATTTCAGATGTTTGGGACAGAGCCTGCTGTGTCTGCTCTGTGCATGTATGATGCATGGGGCAGAGGATCGCTCATCAGGGTGATTAGTTGCAGTGATGCAAGGATGCACATAACAATGTGGGGGCAATGTTAATGTTTCCTTTTAGCTTCCAGCTTATTGTGTCCAATGTAACAAAGGGATTGATGACCTCTACAGCCTAATTCTCATCTCACACAGTTGACATGGATATTAAACACGCTGTAATTGACCTCTCTTGATTTATAAGAGAGTAAGTGGACTCAGATTCATTCTGAATTGGACAAGCTTATCCACAACTTCCAGATGTTGACGATGCAATTGGTCCCTATGTGGAAAGAGAGGGAGGTGTTTCTTCAAGCCCATAGTCAATTTCCACGCTCCAAGCCTTCTTTGTTTTAACTTTGCCCACATGCTGGTATGTCATGGTGATAATGGGACATTTTGTTTTTTGAGTCATGTGTAGAATCTGCACCCAACTCATTGACATATGGATGAATAAGATGCTGGAAAAAGGGGGCGAATATTTCCATTAAAAGTGTTGTAAATAATTGGTCTTAAACAAAAATATATGGGGAAAACAGAAAAACTGCTATTAAATATACCTTTGCTGTCTGCAGTAGAACACAAGACAGATTTGCAACATTAATTATTTCCACCAGCTTTGAATCTGAAATATGAGTATGTCAGGTATTTAAATACTAATTTACTTAAAAAAATCTCTACTTTATTAAAATATCATTATGCATATTAGAAAGTTAAAAGTCAAAGCTCTATAGCTGCTGAGGTAAAATTCACATTTATTGTCCACTGAATGTGATGGAAATTGAATTTGTCAGGAAGCTGATTGATATCTAGAAGTGTTTTGTTTTCAGTGACTGGCACTACCGAGTTACAACCATCTATCATCTAACAGGTAATTAGTCAGATTTCTCATCATGAGCCTTCAATCCTGCTGTTTTATTATTGAAATACCACAAACCAGTAGGCATCTGAATGCAGATAAAGTTCTCTGTCATGGTCTTAAGGACAAAGACAACATTTTGCAACTCAGCTGTAGTAAGTTTGAATAAAAGTCACTGAAATGTGAGGCATGGTGTTAATATATATATGGGAAAAAAGAAATCCTAGAAAACACCATCATCTTGACTTTTTTTTTTTTTTTTTTTTCATCTTGAGTCTTGTAATCTACATGTAGAGAAACATCTCTCTGTACAGAAGGAGGTTGTCTGAGGCGCAAGACTGGACCTTATGAGGCTCAGGTGGAAATCAGGGTCTATCTCTCAGAAGTGCCATGTCCCTGCCCCTCCTTGTTGGTGGCAGATGTCGTCTCCTCCCATGCCCCAAGCCCCAGCTTCTTCCTGGTGGTTTCTAGAGAAGCCAGTTCTGCTCCTGCATACAGTAGTGGTAGCTCTCAGTTGCCTCCAAAGAAAGCAAGGCACAACTCGCTGTGCTTGGCCCCATTTGAAAGTGTACAGGAGTGGAGTTTGGGATTCAGGCCACAGCTGGCTGTAAGAGTCTATTTTTAAACAAAAATAGCTTTGTTGGGAGGTTGTTGTAACTTTCACATATGGTTGAGTGCATGTTTGAGCCATTAGCATGATTTAATAAAAAAGGATAAAATAAAATATTTAATAACACAGTTGTTACCTACACAACTGTGATAAAACTGCTTTTTTTTTTTACAAACTCATCTTCTTCTCCCTGCACCTCTTTGAAGTATTTACTGTAGGTGATATAACAGCAGTTGAACATCCATTACTAGGTAAGGATATAAAAAAGTAAAAATAAACTGTTACTAGAGCTTCAGGAAAATAAGCAAGATGAACTGATTACACTGCTAAATGTGTTACACTCTGGATTCAGATTCTTTACTCAGTGTCTACAAGGAAATTGAAAATGTGTTGCTGTTCACCCTTAAAATACTGCTTTTGTAACAGAATGCAACTGCAAGAACTAATACTAGTACAAGCTTATTTAGTGTTCAGTTTTGGGACTAATTGATCTAATCCAGCTGCACAACTCATAGCATTGGGATGCTGGCAGCCTTGGTGGCTTCAGGAAGTCAAATTATTTTTTTTTTAAGCTTAATTCTAATGTAAAAAAGATATATGGTTTTTGGTAGAAGTTTGGGTTCATAATATCCCAGCCCTCCATAATGTCAAGACACAACAGCCTTTAGTTTTTAATGAGTCATAAATGTTGTTATTTTCTAGACAACTTCCACTATTTAATCTGCAAATTTTTCTATACGTCTGTAATCCTGAGATAGAAATGATAATTCACTGTAACTGACAAAGCGTTCTTAGTTTATGCAGCACACCAGAAAACAGTTACAAAGCAAGTAAGCTAACCATACTAAAAACTGTTTTGATCCAAAATGCCAGAACATTTCTAGAATGAATAAACTGTCCATTTGGTATCATGTGTTTAATGATTCAAAGAATTTGACAGTAGTAGGATTTAAATCACACTGTACATTATCAGATAACGTATATGTGAATATTGTATTACTGCATTTAATTTGCAGTTGTTCCTTAAGATTATCGTGTGTTGCCGAGCCAAGTAATTTTGAATTATGAGTTTGTTGCATGTGCTTGAGCTGACATTGTCACATGTAAGCAAGAGGCTGAGACATGAATAACAGTGAGGAGTGTATATTAAAGAGACAGCCGAAATGTGAAGGAAGGTAGCTCTTGTTCCACAGATTAAGTTTGGCATGGAGGAGGATCAAAACTTGGGAGTTCTCAACAACCCCAAACTTTTGGGGAGAATGAAATGGAATTTACACTTTGCGGCTGAGACCTATCTTTCAAGCAAATGCTCCCTGCAGAGAGGATCAAATAATCCCTTGATGGAAAATGCAAATATAAACCCAACCATGAGCCACAGCTTTTCTTTATTCTTTTCAGTGTAAGAGGTCTGTTTTATGTGAAATTTGGATAGCTTGTGTGCTTGGCCAAAATTACCCCATCAAGTTGTTTGTAAACAAATCCCTTATTTCTTGGGCAGTTATTCCACAGTCCAGCGCTTCCAATCCATCCGGCAACAAGGACAAACTCCTGTCTTGAGAGGAAACAGTGAAAAGAATGTGTAGATAAAGATCAGGAGTCATACATGAAATCAGGGTAATTGACAAAAAAACCCAAACTGGCAAAACATAAGGTGACTGTCAAAGCAGGGTGTAACATATTAGCAGTAATAAATAACCCAGAAATCTCACTTCAAGGAAACAAACCAATGTAAACACTGAAGACAGCCAATGCTAAACACTAATTAGATATAATTGCATTTTCAAAATGATTTAATTCTCTGGCACTGCCCTCCTGGACACCTGGGCAGAGGCAGTCAGCTCACCACCAGGCCTCCAGGCTTTGCAACATGCCAGTGAGGAACCAGGGGCTAAGATCAGCAAAACAAGAAGAAAGAAAACCTCTTCTCAGGCATGCCAGACCTTGGAGGTTCACATCTGACTTCAAAGGTGGCTTTCCTGTAGCTTCATCCAGGATCCTCTTTCTTACACAGAGCCAGCATACCTCATGGTCCATCCAAGTGCCATCCTTGGAGAGCTTGGCTGCCCTAGGAACATGGCTAGTGCACTGGCAGGGGATGCTGAGCCATGGACCAATAGTAAAAATTGGGATTTCTCTAGGTTATGACAAATTAACTTTTTTTTTTTTTTTCAGGGTATTTCTAAGTGGTAGGTCACAGGCTATGCAAGACTGCTGAAAACTGTTCTGCAAATGTGAGTTATAGACAATGTCAATGCAGTGAGTTAGTCTCATGGGATGAGACACTTGTGCTTCAACATGTGCCTCTGCTTCTTTCAAACAGCTGAGACAAGTTGCTGATGTGATTGGTCTCTGGCATTGCATGTTATAATTTAAACTAATTGATACTGCTTCTGGCTATGCCTGTTCCTTCCATTAGCAGTTAACAGGTTAAAGTTTAAGAGATACAACATATCAGCATTTCAATTTTTGCTTTACTTTCCTACCTCCCATCAAGCAAGGACCTAGCTGAGGGCAGGAGACCAGGACTGGCCCCTAGTGAAATGCCAGGATGTTTTGTTCTTAAGCAATCACCTTTGGACTTCTGTTGCATGAACACAACATGGTGTCTCCTAAATGGCTGTTAACCATCATTTACATCAATAGCAGCTCCCCCTGTTATTGCCTTGTTGGTCTCTAAACGGAGCAGCCCTGTGCAGTCCAAATTCCCTTATCTCTCCTCCCCTCTCCTCAGGGTCTGTGGTCTGTCTCCAGGCACTAGTAGCATTCATTATTCACAGTGTTATCTTCTGCCTGGCACTTGACAGCCAGGAGGTGTGTTAGCCCCATAGCTTGAAGGACTTTGGCCAGTCACTGCTCAGTGTCTAGGACAGGCAGCCTGGTGTCATTGGCACAGCATGGGCCATGGTGAAATAAAAAAAGAGGGCTACCCTGACTTTGTGCCCTCTCTTCATAGTCTGCTGCCAGGATCTGCCACTGCAGTGGCTTCCCTACAAACCCCCATATAGCCGTAATCTAACAGAACAGGCCAATACTCTTAAATCCCCTTAATTTGGGGGTTTTGTGGCTGGGCTCTCACTGTGCGGATGAATAACATACAACTTTATTTAGACACAAGTATGGAATAATGGCAATGATCAAATGGGAGGTGACATATTACAGAGGTCTGATGGAACAAAAGTGACAGTGGTGGAGGGTCACAGGACAGGATTCTTCTTGTCTCTGCATTTTACATTCATTTTGATAGAGGCAAGATTGATTTTGAAATTTTTTAAAGCACCAAGTCTTTAGAATGAGTACTTGGAGCAGATTATTTTCCTTTTAACAGTAGTAGATGAAAGAAGCTGCTGAAATCTACAGTGAAGAGCAAAGTCAAGCCTACCATCAGTAGTAAGCATGAAGTATCTAATGTGTACTTTTCTCCTCACCTTTCAATTACAACTTCAGCTTCCTGTTTAGAGGGACAATGTGGAAGTGACTGTTTCAGAAGATAAGGCAGACACCTCCTGGTGCCAGAGTGGGGCATGTCTCCTGGTGCTTTGCTGGGTGAAAGCCCCGTGTGTTTGTCCTGCACCTGTCGGAAGGGCATAGGGGTGGCCAGCCAGCCAATGTCACCTGCTGACACAGTGCTCATTCCCGTCTCATGGAGAAAAGAGTTTGCCCATCGTGAGGGGATGTGTGGGCACATGAGGGGCTGACTTTTTCTCTTCTGTTGGTGTGAGGAGCCCCCAGTTCCCCCACCCACCTCCTCCCACCTCCAGTCATCTGAACCAAATCCTGTAAAAAGGGCAAGGCTGCAAGGTACTAAATACCTGGGTCTTAACTAATACCCTTGGGGATAATGATAACTGATGTATTCGCAGAAGGAAATTCTTTAAAGTTCAGTGGTTGTAAAATGCATAACGTATTAACGTTTCAGTATGTTTATTAAATACTTAACAATGTAATTTTTTAGAAGACTATCCTAGCTTTGCTATCTTTTTGCATGTGCTTAGTTACCATTTTAAACAACTACAAAACAGTGACATGTGGTACTGAAGATTTTCTAAGCATCCCAAAGCAATATATGTGTGTGATATATGACATCCTTCCATAAATCCTAAATTTACACAGTATGCTAATGCTTGATTCCATAATTTCTTTTAAAAATGATTATACCCTGCTGCTAAGAGCAAAGGCATACTAAAATCAGTTTTCTATGCTTTTCCAACAATGAAATGCAAGCCAGCACACCACATAACCAATACTTACCATATGTTAGAAGATAATCCAGTAGGCTTCAGACACTGACATGATTTGCTTAAATAAAAATCCCTTTTTTTAAGGCAGTAACAACAGCCTACCATTTTTATTATTCCTTTAGTGACCTACTATAGAAACACTAGTATTAAATATAAATATTTTTATTGTAAGTCAGTCTAGTCTATTTTCATTGCCTTTAATGTGGGATGGCTTTGGCTTAGTTGCTAGGCTAGAGGAAAAAGAGCTGCAATTAAATCATTGGGTTGTTCGAAGAAATTCTGAAAACCAGAAAATATTCACCAGATCAAAAGAAGTCTAAAGAGCAGCTTCAAGATTTCGCTGGTATATTGGAGATGAGATGAAACAGTTCAATTTGGTATTAAAATAATTAAATGTAGTCTAGAAAAACAGCTATAAAATATTTTTGTAGAGCACTGATGTCTCAAGTACAGTTCATTGCTTTCCCATTCTGTATCAAATGAGACTTAATATTAAGCACATGCTTAAGTGTTTGCAAATTTGGGGTCTAAGGGAGGAAAATGTGAAATGCAATTTTTTATAGTGAAAGAAATGAATTCATCTGACAGGTTAAGATTAAGGCTCTGTGCACTAATGTGGCATCTTTCATTGTTACAGAATGATAAGAAAATAGAAAAATTGCATGCAGAAAGTAGAAGGTAGCAAATACACGAATTCCCTTCTTTTCGGATTCACCAGGGAAAACATACTTGATCTCAAGTACTGCTTATAGGTGGAAAATAAACATTTTTAAAGATGAGATACTTTCAATTTTTCCCAAATCATTAGGACATCAGGGTTGAACTCTTGGCCCCACTGAAGTCAGTGATAGACGAATGAGTAGAAAATACAGGTCTAAAAGAAATTTATAGCTATTATCACTAGACCATTTCTCTCACATCATACTTTTAAATACTGTTATTAGTTCAAGTCATGTCATTACATGATCCTTAGTAAAACATATTTGCACCTGTGAAGCAGTGCTTTATATTTTCTTTTAATGCAAAAATTATGTAATAAATCTCAGCATGCTGGATTTATTAACAGCCCAGTTTCTTCAGCTCGATGTGCCTGAATTTCTGGTGCCCTGTTTCTCTGACCAGACTATTCCATCTGGACTAGTGGCTAGTTTTATTGAATAATGGACTGAGCAAAACCAGTAGTTATGGGGATACAAGGAGTATTCCCAATGGGAGCATTTGGCAGTATGTAGAATTATTTGTAATAGGAGGATTTGGCACGTTTCCAGCATCTGCAAAAGACGTATACTCCTCCTTTACTCCCAAAATATGCAAAGGGTTTACATCTGAGAACAGAGAAATGTGGGAACTCTGCAACTTGACACCCTGATCCACTCCCAAATTGCCCACAACTGTCTACGTGCTTTGGAACAACCTCTGCAAACCCCAACATTTGGAATAAGTGTTCGTTAGCTCTTTTTCTAATTAATAGCAGAATGGATTATTTTGCTTATTATGTAGTTAGCTATTTATTGGGCCAGATCCTCAGCTGGTGTTAATCAGCATAACTATTGATCTTGATGAAACTACCCAAATTATATCAGTCATAGTTTTGTATATTTGACTTTATGTAATTTTATAATAATACACGGGAAATTACAAATGGAAACCTATATTTAAATATTTATAGCTGTATATTTAAATTCAGAATTTTGATGAGTACAATAAATTATGCACAGAAATTAATTTTGGACTAGATTTTGTAGGAACAAAATATGATTCATTCTTTCAGCTGCTGGGGTCATATTGTGCAAATGTATTTAAAATTACTGAGAGGATTCTATTGTGGCATAATCCCATTGAAATTAATAGCTACATTATACAACACTAACTAGCCAACCAATATCTTTTTTTTGACATTTAGAAAATATCACAGGTTATCCCAACCTTCTGTTCAGTCAAAGCTTACATGTTCATTTTGTTATAACCTGCTTTTTTAGAGATACAACAAGCATATATTTTTCTGTAGTATTGAAAATTAAATTTTATTAATTATTTATAACCTCAGGTTATAAATTTACACCCTGGGAAAAAGGGCCAACAGAGGACACAGAAAATTATATGAATGTCCAATGGTAGGATTATTGCACTTAAGAAAATATAATGGTACAATAATCTCAGCAAAATTTATGACATGAAGACTTGAATACCACTTTCAGAACATTCAAACATGTAATCCCTGTCAACCCCAAATCCTGCCCTGGAAGAAATGCGGGCTGTGTGCACGTTTTCAATGAAGTAATGAATGCACGCACGCGGAGGTGTGCTAGAATTCAGGGAGATTTTTAAACATAGATTCCTAACTCCCTTACTAAATCAAAACACATAAACAGCTTTAAAAATTGACTATTTGTACTATTTACTGAAGGACTCATACAGTTTCAGTGTAAACCTCCCCTTAGTTATGCAAAGGCTTATGTACTTATCAAACTTTGAAAGTGTTAGGAAATTCTGGCTTGAATAATGATTTCCAACAATTGCTGTATCGCTGTTTCCTGTTGTTCATTCTCTGAGTGTAGGAAGAGCCTTGGATTGGTTAAGACCATCTATGAACCTGAGAAAAGGGATTAACATCCATGTGCGCTGTGCACCACAGGGCTGTAGTGTGTCTCCTTGGGGGCATCTGAGGTAGCATAATTACAGCCAAAGTGGCAGTGTCACTTTCCAAAAAGGTGATTTACAGCTTGATGAACCACAGTAAAATGAAAGTGTGTCCCTCATAGTTACCTGTATCATTCTATCACAGATGAGACTGATTAGTCACATAGACTGAGAGACTTATAACTAGCAAACTCATATCCCTGCATCTTAGTCACACGAAGATTTACTCTCCCAGCTGCTTTTAATGAGAGTTGCATGGCTAGAGCCTGGTCTGCTCATGAAGATCTTTGTGTGGAACCAAGAATTATGCTATCAGTGAGAGGACTGGCTCAGAAAGTTGTAAGTTAGAGGTGATTGGCCAACCCATAAATAAGATGTAGTCTTCTAATACAGGAGCTTCAAAACTGGTTTTAAAGTATGGTGTAAGCCTATGGTCAAGAATGTATAATTATACTAATAAAATAAACTCAAATTGTAGCAGGTTTGACTAAACTTTCAAATGTTTCATGTCACACTTTCCCCTTATTTTCCTGTCTGTACCATAATGTTTGTACTTGTTTTACAAACAAGTTATCACTGAATTACCTTGTAGCAGATATGAAATCTATTGTATAAATACCTCTTGGTATTTGTGGGCTTTGATCCTGCATTTCATTGCATGGTGAACTGCTGGAAAAGAGGCTCCTGGAGAATTTCAGTGGGCCTTTCTATGAGCAGAAATGACAGCTTCTGAGGCTTAGTACATACGTGGGAATAGACTGGTTTGCACAGGGACAACACCCAACCCAGGTATATATACTTCAGTGTCAATATAAAAACACCTTGCAATCACCTATGTCACATGAGGTTTTGTTTCTGCTTCTTGATTCCTTACTATAGTATAGAAACTTTGAAATGCACTCACTCATTAGATCTTTTGTCATCAGTCCAAATGCAGAGCTCAGTTATGCTCATTTTAATATCTGGGATGAAAGTTGTATACAGTGACTTCTGAAGAGCAACAGAATTATCTACTAGCAGAAGAAACTCATCTCTGCAGAAGGCAGAAATTTCTTGAGAGTCAGCTCAAGGCTTTTTCTACCTGTATAATGTTTACTGGAGTAGCTTTATCAGCAGACCTTCCTCAGGTAGATTCAGTGTATACTGGCAAAAATGTCCTTTTGTCAGCACAGTTTCTGCTAGTTCCCCAAGTGGAAAACTAAGCTGACAAAAGGATATTTTTGACAGTAGGAATGTTTGCCCTTATAATGCCACCAAAATTATAACTCCAGTCTGACAGAGATACAGCAACTAAAAAGTGAACTTTCCTGTGAGCTTCTACAGGAAGTAAGAAGCATCTCAAAACTCATCTCCCCTTCCAAGAACAAGATGCATCTCTTATGTAGTCTTTGTTGCCATAAACACTTAATACTGCACATTTGCCATTTTAAAATCAAAGGAAAGAAAAGCCCTCAACTCCAAATCCTGTACTTCAGACAGCTCTTTCCCAGCAGAAGAGGAGTGACAGAGCACAGGGAACAGCTGCCATGAATCATCCAGTCTGCACCACTCAGAGCTCCTTGAATGGTGTAAGAAGGGTTTCAGCGAGATTTATACAAAGGACCAAAGATAATGCCACAGACATACAAAAAAAAATTTTTTTTGAGGTATCTGTGGTCAAACTGATACAGATGTGTTTACATTTTGAACACACAGTCATTTAATTTCTTCAATTTATATTTTGTTAACTAACACATCAATGAAAAAGTGTCTGACCCTTCTAACCTAGGGCAAATATGCAACAACCCTGGAACAGCCTAGTTTAACTGGTCCTCGACAGCTTGCCTTTTTTTTTTTTTTTTTTTTTTTTTTTTTTTTTTTTTCCATCTCAAAACCTTGTCCTCTCACATTCCTTAGCTCACCTGTCATTAAAGATCCATCTTCACTGTAAATTCTGACACAGCTTTCTCATTAAGCACCATATAAGTCTGTACAGCCATTGAAATGTTCTTTACCGTTTTTCATACTGTCACATAAGAAATCGAGCTGCTAAGTATGGTAGCCACACTTCAGTTGGCATGCTTTGAACATGTGATTGCCATCATTTCACATAAAGCCAGGCAATCAGCAGGAGATCTAATCATTACTAGATAGTTTATTTTCACACTATTTTTCATATAGTACTTTATTTTGGAAATCATATCACTGAATGGGTTAGTAAAGATTAAATTAGACAACGTAATGATAATCAAGACATTGTGCTGACTGTAGGAGCAATTTGATTCTCTGAGAATTTGGCGAGGGGGAGGGAACAAAACTAAGTTTAAAGTAACTCCGAGATTTGAGGAGGAGGAAGGGATGGAATTAAACAATAAAAGCAGAAGACTGCAAAAGGTATAACTAGCTGAGAAGGGGTTAATTGAAAGAAAGGTTTGAAAATTAGAATTGAAAATAGCTAGGTTTTTTATTTAATTAAAAAAGCAAAGGTTACATCAGGCAGCTTTAATTATATATGAAAACAGAAGCAGTCTAGGCTGATTAAAAGTATAGGTAGAGGGTAAAAATGAAAGTAGTAAAAGGTAAGAAACCCCCAAATAGAATTAATAAAGTAAAAGGGGAAAAAGCCCTAGAGGAGGAATTAATACACCCCTGTTTCGGCATTAGTGCTTTCAAGGAAGCCCTAGCTGCCTGTCAGAGCCCCACTGGAATCAATGGGTTACTGTATGGGTGTGGATATCAACCAGTTCTGTGCAGTTTGCAGGCTCTTGGCTAAGATGTGAAGCTATCATCACCTTAACCACTGTGCTTGTATGTTATATCACATTTCCCCATCTGGATTCTGTTTTTTTTTTGTCTCTTAAACTAGCAGCCTCCTTGGAGCAGGGACTGTCTCTTCTGAATATTCAGCACTTATCACAATAAAACCTTGATCCTGACTGCAGCTTAGAAGTGTAATAATTATTTTTAATGATATCAGGTGTAAAGATTTTCAAAGCAAAGCAGAATTCAATTGCAAATAATGCTGGACTGGCCCAATATATTTTTTGAGTTATTTTAACCATTCTGCTTCAATATTTACAGGTTCTGCAAATATCTGTAACACTTTTGTGAAGTCCAAATATTTCAAAAATGGTATTGGTGATGTTTGAAAATAAATATGGCATTTTTTATATAATTACTCACTATGTATGGATCAACTGATCTTCACCTCTTCAAAAAGATTTTAGTCAATCAGTCGTGGGGGAGAGATAATGCTGTGTGAATTAGGTCCTCTCTCACAGAAAGCTGACACTGAATATGACCTGTGTAAACCCTCTGTGTGCAGTTCATATCCTACATGCAAAAGTCCTAGCACCAGTGTTTATGGTGCTATGAGTGAATATGTTTCAAAAAGTCAGAAATGGCTTGCAAACATGTATCTGTCCCCAAGATTGCAGAGGAGTTGATTTCAGGATCCTGAAGTTCTGTGGTGACGAAGATAAGATTCACTGAAAGAATTTGGAAACAGACATTTTTTGAGACTTCTCGGTACAAAATAATTCATAAGAACTAGTCAATTTTGAAAGCATTAGACAGAATATGACATACATATGGATCATTATAAGAATTTAGATACCTCTGTAGAAACTTTTTTTCTTATTGTGTAAGCAATAGTAATATTTACATCAACTTTTCCTCCCTGGATGATGGCATTGCTTTCTGACATTAAACATTACCTAGTAATGGACGCCACAGAACTAAGGTCCTTTTGGAAACTAATGGAGATATTTAGCTAAAAGCCATCGGTGAGACTTTTAAATACGGACCAGTGTGCTTACACAAGTCCTGAAATGCATATTAATTCCACATTCATGATGACTTCTTTGTCACTTTGAAGTCAACAAGAAAAGGTCAACTGAATTAACAGGAAAGAAGGTGTTATCTCAACACTACGTGTGCTGGTTTTATGGTTTTACTGAATCTGTAGATTTAGGTGCTGCTATAAGAACCAGCAGTACCTAAGAAAAAACGCCATGGAAAGTCTATTCTGAATGGTTACAGCACCGAAGTGCTTGGAGGCGAGCAGAGTAACCCGGCAGTGAGCTGTGCCTAAGCGGTAAAATTGTGACTTTCTCTGCCTAGCAGCCTTACTGTTTGCCATACAGCTGTACTAATACTGCCATCTCCTTTCAAATCTCTACATCTGGAGAAAGGCATAAGATAGATCTGATTTGATTTAATATATAAATACCAGTTTTTAAGGTGCTTCACATGGGCACAATACATAGTGACTCAACAATGTATAAATTATGAGATCATGATATTTCTGTCACTCAAGATGTGGCACACAGGTAATCCTAGAAAGCTGAAGACTGACAAAAAACATATGGGTAACTCTTAAAACTGTTAGTTATTAACAAGAGAAACATGGTAAGCCACTGGGGAGACCTGGCTGAATTTACATTTTTGCAGAATTGTTGAAGATGTGTAACTGGACGCACTGAAGCAAAACCTTACATCTACAGCTAGTACATTCACACATGTTGACTAAAATTTTCAAATGTGTAGGATTAAAATTTAGCCCTAAACTGATATTAAATTTCCTAATTATGCATGGCTATGTACCCAATACTCATAATTCTCTGCTGAAGTCAGAGCTTCCAGTTGGGCACTGCCTGTGAATAATCAAGCAATTTTATTTAGAAGTCTTAGTGCTGTAGGCATGTATGATAGTGTTTGTTTTATTTGCATATTTCTCTGAAAATTTAAGTATTCTAATTTGTATTATAATAAAATCTGTTTTTTACATTAAAATTTGTCTTATTTGGAGAGCTCAGCATAAGCAATAGGTTTAGAAAAGGTGACCTCAAAGCTCTGGCCAAGCTGGGGTCTTCCCACAGGGAGCTGTACTTTTTTTTTGTCTGTGGTCAAATATTCAATAATACAAGTGGTTATTTGTAGGACGCCCTGTACTTCAATTAGTTGAAGACAGTGTCTGATTTGTCTAGTGGTATAATAACAGGGGTAAGAATCTAATGAGTCTACCTACAGCTTTACACACTGACTTTGCAAGGGATCTTCCTGATTAAGGCATAGGAGCTGTGGGCCACACAGGTCAAATTGTATCCCATCACATATGGGAATCCAAAGTATTTCTCTTTATGTTTTGTTGGAGTTGGTTCAAATTCTCTGTGGTCCACATATGAAAAGCAGAACTTGGTAATAGCTGAGCTGTGACAGGAAACACAATCAGTTCTGTGAGTGCTAATAGGGCAGGCCAATGCATCCATGTCATCAGCTCTGTGTGAGCAGACTGGCCCCGAGTGAAAGTCTCCAGTCACTCACTGCCTGCACAGCCACCAAACCACTGTGATAATTTCTGAGGGATCTTTGCATGTGGGGGATGCTGATGAATGTAGATTTTTCTATGTTGAAGTGCCATAAATTATTGAGAACAGGTTTGCAAGAAGAATTAGTATCTATTAGACCAAACAAGAGAGTCAGGAAAAACATGGGAGTTTCAGTTCTTCTGTAGGAACTGTAGAAGTCTTGTGTGCCAGGGGCTTGTCTAAATCAACTGCTGTGTTGGACTGACAAAAGGAGAAGTTCTGTCCTTATTCTTCCTTGCTCATATTTGTTATCCATCATGTGAACCCCCAGCTATAGGCATTGTAGAGCAGAAAGGGTGGGTCACTGGCACACGGATGGCAAGGAGAGTGACACAAATTACTTCTGTGGTCATTTGCATTTCTGGAGTCAAGGCTACCAGTCTCTGCCCAGAACAAGCTGTTTTCTCTGGGGTGTACACTGGTGCATGGTAATTTGAAAGGGTGCAAAGCAGGCATGATAGTGGCTCCAAGTGATGCTGTGCAGTGGCAGACCTGACCCGTGTGCTGCAGAGAGGAGCATGAGGCAAGTTTTGTCCAAAGGGTGGAGAAGCCCTGTCCCCACAGCAGCCCATCACCCTCCCTTGTCTGAGGTGTTGCAGCCAGGGTGTCCAGAGGACACTAATGTGAGACTTTTTTGTGTGTGTGAGCTGATGGGACTGTCTTATTTCTGAAATATCAGAATTCATGATGAGAAACTAAATTTGCCCATTTCTTCCAAAACCAAAGAGATTTCATATCCCTTTTTACACCAGAGACTGACAAAATTTCATAAAATGGATTTCTCCATTTAATTGTCTAACTCTCCATATTAAGACACATCTTTTTGCCCATTATGCAAACATTCAGGTAGATTTAAATTGGGTGTATTATAAAAAGTGGAGATAGGTAGTAAAGATTATATTGATGTGCATAAGAGAGAAGACAGCAACACATGGAGAAAAAAGATATATGACTGGCTGGAAGCATTGCAAGCTAACACTTTGCTAACTTGCCACATGTGTACATCACATAAGCAGCTGAAAATATTTAATAGTGAAGGCTTGCACATCTACAGAGCATTCGGTTTAGGGGGAAACGTATGCAGCTGTTACAGATTTAAGTACTATTTTCTTTTCCTATTGGTGACACTGAAGCAAAAGAGTACCTATACCTGAAATGACCTATAATATACCTATATTAAAGACAGGATATAATGAGGCACAACATTGAAGTTAAAATGAGTATGAGGAAAACCACTGCATTCTCTAAAGTGCAGGTATGGATTTTAACTACAGTTAAGTCTCTCTGTTTCTCTCTCTGAGACTTTCTTTATTTAAGGAATTTCTTTGAGTGGTTTCCCAAAATGGGCTATCTAGTACAAAATTGAATTTACATTAACTATTATGAGGACACACAAAATATACTTTGTGTACCAAAATATTAATGTATTATCCCTGTTTTTTTTGTTGTTGTTGTTTTGTTGGGTTTTTTTGTTTGTTTGTTTTTTGTTTTTTCTTTTTAATAAAGATGGCTAAAGAATAAATATTGCTACTCAGAACACTTCCAGTGTCCTCAGAGCTTGCTTACTATATTTTCATTTCCAATACAATAAAAATCTAATTTAGTTATATAAAAACATCCTCCATAAAACGTAGTGCAAAATGTTTTGCAGAGAGAGATAAAGAAAAGAAAGAATGTTTTACACAGATTGCCACAGTGACTCTCAAGGAGACCAAAATGGAAAACAATCTCTGAGGACAGAGTACCATGAACATAAGAAAATCAGAAATAAAGAAGAAATAGCAGCAGAATTATTTTTGAAACTTAGATTGAGTTTCAGGGCCAGAAAAGAAGGGAGAAGGAAAGGGAAAGAATGGAAAGGAAATGAGTTGTGTAACAACAGAAAAAGCGAAAGGGAGTTGGAAAGTTTTCAGAAGAAATTTAAGAACAAAAACATTTCCATGAGAGGGAGATAAGACAGCAGTACAAAAAAGGGGAAGGACATCCATGTGGTGTAGAAAATCACAAAAGAAAGAAGAGTGGCTCGGTTTATAGTCAACCAAACAGGATTTGGAAAACCTGGGTACAGCTGTGTGGGTGCTTTTCATCTCTCTGGACTTTCTTACCTGTAAAATGGAAAACAGAAGTTAGGTGATGAGGCATGAGGGTCTGGATGCAAGAGAATTCTGGGAGAAAAGGATTGAAGGGACTGTGGAGCAGTTGAATAGAGGTCAATAAAAGTAGGATATGGCCCCAGCTCTGCTGATATACTCTGGTGAGATACAAATGCTCAAGTGCTCTTTAAAGTTGATTAGTAATTTATTTTGTAGCAAAACACAAGTATTAGGAAGTGGCTGTGACCAAGCCAACAGAGGACAGAGGGGAGGACAAGCAAAGCTGTGATATTTATAGTAGATATAGTGATAGTGAAGATAGAGTTAACAATAAGAAGCCCTGGAGGGAGAGTAGGGAACAATGAATTTTAATGAAGATGAAAACTTCCTTCAAGACAGAAACAAGGCAGCTGGATAGATAATTTTTGTTATAACTAGGGAAAAAGCATACCAGAAACACTGAGCCAAACTTAGCCTTGTGTTGTGCCAGCTTTTACCATTTTTCTCCACAAAGCCTATTCCAAAGAGAAAGAAAATCCTCCCATAGAGAAGCTTTGTGAGGGAGGTGCCCCACAAGTTGGTCAGTGTTGGCTGAACCCAAAAGGGTGAAGGTGGGAGGGACATACCCGAGACAGGCAGAAGTTTTGTTCCTCCTGTCAGGAGGAGCAAATGATGAAGAACAAATGGGGAGCAATGATTGGCTCTTCTGAAATTCTCACTTGAGGTTATTTTCTTTCCCTCTCCTGCTGGAGCGATCAGAGAAGGGCAGTCCTGCTCCATCTGCCCGTGTTTGCGCCGGACCCTGCCAGCTGCCTTGGGTATACTGACATGTGATATATCTTTGTGGTATACTAAACAGTGACGTTGTCTGCACCACATGTTTAGCAAGTGAGAGGAACCAAACAAAATGTCTTTCTGCTGCAAGATCTTAAATTGTACTGAGATGACACTGAAACTGTCAAGAAGCTAGAGCAGAAGAGCTAAAGAGGGATGGAGGCTGTATGACCTTATAAATAAACATCGCCAAGCATTCAGAGAAAAGCAATCTCTCATAAAGACACTCCTTAAGCTATACTTATGCTGTACGTATTCAGAATAGATTTTAGCCTGTCACCCAAATGTTACCTAGTGCCCTAAAATCTGCTGTACTTGGATAACGTAATTCACAAGCACGTTGGATCTTTGCTGAAGACTTTTCAAACTTGCTACTCTACATTTTATGACATTTTATACTCATGTCTCTTAAAATGTTTCTTTCCTCTTCTACTTTACATTTTATTTTACCTAAAAACTTGAAGTGGATCACATTTAATAGAGTCCATTAAATGTGGGGATGAGAGACAGAGAAATGCGGCAGTTATCTCTGTGCTACCACTCCGTCCATACTCTTTGAATAAGTCTGCACAATGACACTTGAATGAAAGCCTAGTAAATTCTGGTTGATAACTGCATGGAACAAATGTGGAACAAAAGAGCTATGTTCTACTCTTTATATGTCGGAAGAATGAACTTGTTGCTGCTTGATCAATTCCTTGTCCTTCACTAGTACTTGAGTTCCTCCTTTTACTGAAAGAGCATGCAACGTTGCAGTTTAGGGTTGTGTTATATTTCCTGACCTTTGACACTTTTTTTTACAGAGACTTAAAGGAGTTAATATGGGAAGCAGTATTTGTCTCGCTTTGGCTTTTAAATAGCAGAGTCTATTTATTTCTCATTCAGTGAGCCTCAATTATTTGTTTGTAAAAAATCATTTGGTTACAGGATTAATTCATCCTTCATGTAACTACACTGGAAGACAATAACGTTACACAAGAGATGAATTTTCCAAATATATAACTCTTGTAGGGACAAAAGGAATTCTTTCTAGAGCTGTGTGAAAGGTTTATGATACATGCCTAATTTAGTATATTGCTACAAATCTGAATGTTAGAGCCCATTTGCCTTTCTTCAAAAGTACTTAATGTGAAACCAGGCCCAGGTGTTGAACCATCAAGCCTAATTTTAAGAAAAAGTGATTTGATTATGCCTGTGCTGAGGGTGTATAAAGCTTTATTTGCTCCTGGGAAGTACTTCTCTCAATATTTGCAATGCAACACAAAGTTGGGTAAATCCTCTCAGCTGCATGCCAAGAGGAGTACTGAGTGGATGCCTGCGACATGAAGTTGCCTGAATTTACAGGTTCGTGAGGACTGAATGAAGTGGTGGTACTGATGGGGAGATGGAGGACAGGCAAGGCTGTGGGGTCTCTGTTCCTGTTCTCATATTATGCTCTTTACCATAGAGTCTGACAAGACAGTCCATTAATATGTTAAATAATGCCAATTGCATCTGTAGCATGCTGTTCTTTCTCTCCTCCTTCCCAGGAGAGGGGCATGTATAAAGAAATATCTTGCTTCTGGACATTTTTTTCCTCTTTTTAACTGTATTCACCCATACATGCTTATGATATTGTGTGCAGTGTAGTGGCTCCCTAAATTCAAGTCCAGTCTGTAGCCAGCATTTGCTGTGAAAGTGGTGTGTTTGGTTTGTGTGCTGAGGAGGTAATGTCATGCGCTGGAGAGAGCAATAACCTATGACTTGGGACCCAGGATTCCTAATCCTGGCTATGCTGTCAACTTGCTGCATGGACCTAGGCAAACCACTTGACCCAGATTCCCAAAGATAGATAAGCACCTAAGATCTTCTTTAAATACTGACGTCCAGGACAGATTTACCTGGAGTGCTGGATACAGCTCATAGACAATCCTGTGATGAGGTTGCAGCTGGGTGACTGGGTAGCTTTCTCTCCTACTTTTAAAGCTGTATCTGTGTTTCATCTACATCCGTCATTTCAGCTCCTTCCAAATCCTTAGGTAATGCATGCTGCAAAGGGCACCAACATTTCTGCTGTGCATATGGAAAACCAAGGAAAAATTTGTCTGTGTTGGTGGCCTGGAAGCCCTGAAGTGGGAGGTTTAAATTAGGTGTCCCACTGCCATGAGATCCTGGGGTCCAAGGTTGTGGCCGTATTCAGGGTATGTGTTAGAGATTTAGGGAATGTGGAGGCAGAGAAGTGGGGGTTACCTGGGATGTTTGCTAGATCAGCCTGGGATAGTGAATATACAGGCTCAAGTCCCTAATCTAAACCAGGTATGCTAGGGATGGTTTGGCCACAATTCCCAAGTGTCCAAACCAGTAAACTACCAGATACTCTGTGAAATGCCTTTCTCTTTGTTGGGGAATTGCAAGGGAGAAGGAAAATCCAGCATGGTAACCTAGCCATAGATGAGCATTTATGGCCGAGAGTGCAAGCAGACACCAGGACAGAGTGAATATACCCCAACCCCATCCATCAGCCTCTGCACTCCAGATTAGTATGTGCAGCTTCCCACCCAGCTCCTTCCTCACTCTCCCTTGCCCTAAGGGGCAAGACTGGGTGCCTAATTTTCAGCAGCAGTAATAAAATGTGTCAGTAAGGAGAAGAAAGACCGCATACAGTTAAATGCTGTAATGTCTTATGTGTCTCTGAAGAACTACCTGTGCATCCTTCTAGCTCCCAGCTTTTTCCTGTCTCACAAAGAAAGGGGACACTCTCTGACGCAATATTTGTGTGTGTGTTGGACTTCGCGGCAACAACAGCAGGGAATGCTGCTAGCATGAGCTGAATCATTTGGATAGGCAGGTCCGTAAGAGGCAGGGACACAAGGATGCTAGGTTTCTTGAAAAATTGCAGTAAGAGTTTACAGATAACACACAAAATAACCATTCATGTCATTCAGCTCTGGCCATGTTCTGTGTACATATGCCAGAGTAGTTACTGGCTTCAGTTTCTTGTGATATTCAAAGCAGTGAAAGTATTCAGAACTCAATGGGCTGGAGAAGCCTGGTACCTTGCAAGATGGAGTCCAGGTTAAAAAAAATACATATTTTATGAGTAGGTCTGAAAATGAAACAGCTGACTGCCTCTTTCAGCACAGGCTTTTATACATGGTCGTAGGGTATCTGGGAATCCATGAATCCACACTGACATCTGCACACTTAGAATCATGATGCTGCAGGCCCAAAGTATATATTTAGACTGCATCTACAAACCTTGCAGAAAAACATTAAATCAGCAAAATGAAAAAAACAAACAAAAATGAGACATAAAAATGAGCTGGCTACTCTAAAACACAGATACAGTAATTATTTCAGTCTTTTGCTTAGGGGTGTACCAACTGTTTACAATTTACTGTTTGGCAAGCTGGGTGTTCTCATTTCCCTCATGGTTCAGGAGTCAAAAACATATGCTACCTTTAGTAATGAACTCTTCTAAGATTTGAAACTATCCATATTCATGTCACAAGAAATGTTTACACAAGAGCAAAATGCTCCAACATCAAAATAAATCAGTAACATCTCAGAGTTTATATTTCCATATGCTTCTTTGGCATAATAAAGCAGGGGAAGGGCTGCTGTTGTAAAATGGAGTTTAATTAAAAACAAAAGAAAAAAAACCATTATCAGAAATCATGGCCATCCAAAAATCATGCAGACTAATGCATGGTTTCAACATATTCTAAAGATTTATCATCTATCAATAGAAACAAGAAAATGCAATATAATCATATTCTCTACACACCTTGCATATTTTCCATCTTCTGTGCATAAATTATACATTCATTTTCATAATTATGGTAACATTCTAGTTTTCACATAAACTGCTATTACTCCTGGGTACCAGTAAGTTTACATCTACCAAGGCTACACGCTAATTACATTTTCTTTTTATAATGTTATCTATTTATCAAATTTAGTTTCTTAATGGAAATTAATAGACTAGGTCTACGCAGTAAAAAAATAATCAGATGTAACTTAGTGGTCTGGGTATTTTTTCAGCTTTCATTTTATTCAAGCTTTAAGGACTTTGCATGTTTGCTTGGTGATTATGGTGTATGAAATGAATTATAAAACCAATGTCCAGGAGATGGTCAGGAAGGAGTTAATCATCTCCCTTTATCTAGAGGAAGGGCCACAGCTGTCTGAACTGAGTGCAGGGATTTTCAGGGTAGCCAGCTGTGGGGATTTAATTGATTCACCCGCCAGTCTATAAAGAGGGGTACCACAGGGTGACTAAATCCTGTCGTGAGTCGGGAAGGAGGAGGTGATTTGGGGTGGGTATTGTAGCTGTGAGAAGACCCAATCAGGAATGACTAGCTGGCTAAATACTCAACGTTCTTGCTTTCCTCTGAATGTTGAGTAAGGAAAGGAAGGTTTTTTACATTTCTTTGAGGAAACAGGGTGCTCTTTCTGTTTTTCTTATCCTTTATTTTTCTAACCATTAATGGAACCTTGTGATGCTCTTGCCTGGATCTTAAGTCAGGGCAGCAAGTCTGGACTGAAGGGAGGTCAGTCCATGGAAGATGTGCCTTAGCCGAGAGCAGCAAATGAAGATGAGTGGATGGGCGTGGGCAGGAGTGGGGAATAAAGCAGTTCGTGGGATGCCAGAGGAAGTCTCCTTGTCTCTATATACAGGAGGGTGAGCTGACAATTTTAAGGAGCCTTGGCTTTCAGATCTGCAATGTGCCTCCTTTTAGCTTGCTTTTCAGTTGAATGCAGTGGAAGGATTGTTTACTTTCCCTGGACAATTGAATGCTTTTAACAATGGGGTTTATCAGTGCCTTACTTACCCTCAGGGTGGGTTTTCCTTCTCTTTCTCTACCTCGAATCAGAGTATTGTAAGAATCCTGCAACTTGTTCTATAGGGACAGCAATTGTGTAGTACCTCCTCTATGAACCAGCTTTGACTGCATTGAGTTGAACCTCAACATGTTTTTTTTCCTCCCGTAAGGGTGAATTGGTGGATTATTTCCTTCTGCCTCAAGGTTTTCCAGGTTTAAGCATGACAATTTACCTGAGGAAACAGAGTTTGGTCAGGGTAAGAAGTTCTATGTAAATGTAAGGTACTAACACCAAGCAGCACCTTGTTTTGAATATCACAGTATGTTTAGTTGTTAGATATTCTGTTTCTACTGTGCTTTAGAAATGGTCTGCATATTTCAGCCGTTATTTACATCCACTTCTGTCTCCTCTGGCAGTAACTCTGCTATAGTTGGAATATGAATCAGCTCTTTACTGTGCTCCAGAGAGGATTTCACAGGCTTCATTCAGTAATATCCATCTAAATAGCATGTTGTGTCCAGGGAAGGATTGCTCATAGTTAAAACAATGCCATTCTTGTTTAGCACCTCATTCTAGCAGTTAAACACTCTTCATATATGTAATAAGGATCTCTGGGATGTTCTGCACAGGTCTAGGAGAGCCATAGGCTTCACCTGTGTGTTCTGCAAGACATTCAGAGGTTGCTGCAATGTGTCATATTTGAACAGCTTCCAATCAGCACCACCACTAGCATTACAGGCATGCTCCCTGAATTTACTGGTGTGAAGGCCTGGAGGTGTTCATCCTTCCACAGCAACATGCACGCTCCAAGACTTTTCCAAGTGTTGCTAGTTTTTCACAAAGGAATATAAAAGTTGGTATTATCGGTATTTTGAAACCTTTCACAAGGGATTTCTCTAAGAAGTCCTGCTGTTGCAGAGACAATGTGTTGACTCAGGATACTGTCATGTTGAAAGTTTCTCAGTCCATGTTTTTCCCCTAAGATTTGAAAAGCTCACTTATCCTTTGCCCTCATTAACATCAGCTATTGCCTATAAAATACCCTGTGCATTCAGAATGCTCAGCGAAGTGTTAATCATTGACACAGGAGATGTTCCAAGTCTTGAGTGCTGTATGCTGGCTGAAGTCTTATCGTCCCATGAAAACTGTTCCAGATTCTTTGACTATAATTTATTGTTGGGTTATTCTTTATTAATCCCTGACTGGATGTCCCACTGTTGTATGCATCAAGAAAGGAGATGGTACTTGTTCACTTAAGTAGTGAACAGAACATTGAGGTGTGATGTGGCTGTTGATGGCAACCTATGTTTGTTTATGGGTCAAGATTTTCAAAAAGGTCACTCACAGCAGTTTGTTACACTGCATCTCCTGGGTACGTTTGAGAACACAGGGTAAGCGGAGACTCAGAGCCTCCCTCACAGCCCTTCAGCTTCTCCTCAGAGTCAAGGGATTGTTCACCTAGATTCAGTGTGTTTCTGAATGATCCCAGGCATAATCCATTATAAAATTGAGAGAGTGCCAGTCAGCCTTAAACTGTGTAAAACCCAAATTGGATCTAACATACAGGAATGGTTTAGATAAGCAGTCTTGTACATATGAGATTATCTCTAAACCGATTTATATTCTGAGTTTGCCTCCTGCTATTATAATCTTAGTCGCCCTTGGATCATAGCACAGCCCAGTGAATCATCACCTTCTTTCCTCTTGTAATTATGTTTTTTCAAGAGATGACATTGCTCAGAAACATGAAGTATGTCCTGAGTTTCTTTGTTATGGTCAGAAATAATTTCATAAGAGCAGCTGCAGCTGTTCAGGCAGAGGGCTTGTCGTCTTTTTCCAACAGTGGCCAAAACTGGATGTCAAGGGACACAATCTGTCCACTGAGTATTCTTCTGGCCTCTAACTATTCTGGCTTAGGGACTGTAAGACCTCTGTGGCTTGTGTATTTACTTACCCTCTCTAGATCTCTTTTCCAAGTACTTGTTAAGCCTGCCCTTGAACCCAGTAAAATTTTGCTTCTGCCACATCTTTTGGCAAGGATTTACATAGTTCTGCTACATATGAATGAAGAACTGCTCGTTTGTTTTGAACTTGGATCAGCTAGCTTCCCTTGATGGCCTTTATTTCCAATATTGAAAGAAGTGATGAGCAATACATCTCTCTGCATCTCATGGTTCCTCACGGTGGTGTGGACCTCCATCATTTTTCCCCTAAGATGTGTCTTTTCCAGGATGAAAAGTGTTAGCTGATGGAGTCATTCTTTGTATGGAAACCATTCATCTTCATTGTCCTTCTCTAAATATTTTCCAATTGTCGGACATTTTTCCAGGTGGAGGGCTTACAAGTAAACAAAGTTTACAAAGCATATGAACAGTATGGTTTTGTGCAGTGAAAGAATAGACGTCTTGCATTTTTGTTTTCTGTTCCATTCTTAATTACTTTCAAAATCTGAATGGCCTTTCTGTTACCAAGCACTTGCATGATATTTTCATGGCACTAAGATAACCCCTAGAGTTCATGTCTGAGTGATAATGACTAGCTCAGAGTCAACTATTTCATACACAGAGCGGGCATCATTTTTCCCAGCATGTGTTACTTTTATCTTAAATGCACTACTTTACCTTAGTCTGCATATTAGTAATGCAGTACTCTCAATCATTGATTACTTTTTCCTCAAGTATTATCTTGACTTTCATTCTTGCCTTTCATTTTCAGCATATTATACAGTATATAAGTTCAGTAGTTCCATAATTGTTTTAAACTGTATCAAGCCCAGTTTTCACAAACACACCCCCCCACACACACTATCTTTCTGCAGTATACATTTAGTCCTTTGAAAATAAATAAAATAATTTTTTAAAAATAGAAATATTTCAGTTGAAAAGAGTAGTTGGTGCTCAAGAGATGGAATGGATTTTTCCATGTAAAACTGGCAGCATTTAAGAAAAATCATGAGAGGTTATGAAGAAGCATTAGGAAGAGCAGTGTGAGAAGAGCACAGCCAGCGGGAGGTTCACTATGAGGAAAGGAGGGCTGACACACAGGAAGGACTGGTAGAGTGCAGTGCCTTGAAGCAAAGATGAAATACAAGAATACGATACAAAAGGTGAAGGGGAAGCCATTGAAGGAACTTGAAGGGGAATTTGTATGCTAAGAAGTAGGAAAAGATGATGTAATACTTCTTGGTTTGATCAGGAAGGAAGCAGATGCAGGATAATTTTTCAGGTGTTTTTCAAGTCTTCCAAAGCACAGAGTATAAAGATGCAGCACGCTATAATAGTGCCTCATTGTGTGGGGTTCTTAAACATTTCTGTGCTGATATTAATACTGAAAGATCTGATGCTTAGGTTCAACTGCAGAAATCTGGAGACCTGCAAAACATCACCTGCTAGAAAAGACAGAGAATTTGGAAAGTCCATCCAGTAAGATGGACACTACTGGAGAGAGCAGAAAACATCTGACTGTTTTTGAGGGAGTTACAGCAAGCTGTTAATCTATCTTCCTCATGCTGAGGGTAGATCAGAACTGGTCCTCACCTTCATCAGTCATTAAAAGACCCCTATGGAAGATGGTCTCCTTGTCTTTGCTTTCTCCAGGAGAGGCTTCCCTAACTTCAGTCATTTCCTTTGTGATACTTGGCTCAAATCCTGTATATATGGAGCTTGACTTAGCTCTCATTCTCATTTGATGATTCCCACTTATGCTTTTAGTTAGAAAAGTTAGAGAGTATCTGAGATTCTCAGCTAGTGTACATTGACGTAGACCTGTAAGCATGTCATCTTTATCATAACTGCATCTTGGTTCTTCTACTAGAGGAAGTGGGAATGATTACACCACCTGTAAAATGCTTTGATGAAAAATTCATGCAAGAAGTTAGTATTTTATTATTATGACAGATTTTTCCAGCTGCTAATATCCATAAGCATTCCAGGATGTTCCACTTTACCTATTGAAAAGGGGCAGAGATTTGAGGTATAAGGAAGGAAGAAGCAATTTCTTTCGAAGTCTGGTCATTCTTCCTTAATGACATAGAAAGAACTGGACCTTTTGACAAAGTATAACTAGAGAAAAAAACCCCATGTTTTCACCAGATGGATAGGACATAAGCCAAGGTATTGTTGAAGTATCAGTGAAAAGAAAATTTGGGACAATAAATGTATATTCAAGGCTCTTGCTTTCCGTTTGAGGAATTTTTCCCCCTGAGAGGAGATTGAAGTATCTGTAAAGCCAGCTAAGTATTTTAAAAATAATTTCAAACTACTAAAATTGTATCTGAATTATCAGGCTTATATTACTGGATGCCTTGATCATGTACCAGGTGGCTGGCGAGGCGTGAATGTAGAGGAATACAATGTCCTCCATTCACATTTTGATAAAACTTTGGAAAAAAATTTGTTTTAGGGAAATGTCTTATTTTTTTCTTGAAAAGTAAAAAAGCAAGGTTTTTTTCAGACAATATTGTGTTAGCACTCTCACTAAATAGATTGATTTGCTATACTCTAAAAATCAGAACACTATGCTGATCTGTCTTGTAATGTTACTTCTAGAAACAGCACAGAAAAGAGTTTTATGTTTAAAATAACATCAACAGATAAGGTGCATGAATAATTGTGAATGTGGTAAAAAGAGAGTCAAGCTGAGGAAAAGGTGTATTTTATAAAATATTGAAAGCCTGCAACTCACACATGCTGTATAAACAGAGTGTACGTGGTTATGTTTCTGTACTGACTGGGCAACACAGACCAAAGTCTTTGTATCTTTGGCTGCCTTTAGAAAGCATATGTGGCATTGGGTCTTAACCTTATCACAGGTAGTTTAATGATGATGTTTTTATGTTTAATTTAACTGTAAATCATGTTAACAGAGTTATGACTTCTATGTCAGAGAGCTTAAAAACTAAGCTGAAGTTATTTCGAAAGCTAAGAATTTGTCTAGCCTGTGATGTTTAGTCAACATGATCCACTCAAGTGTGAAGCTGTCAGAAAGGACACCAGCGGATGGTGCTTAATCTGCTTGGTTTTGAAGCGAAGTTGGACTCTTAGTATGAAGTTAAATTTTTGTTATATCTCAGTTACAGTTAAATAGCCAATTTATGGATTTAAGGGCATTAAGGGAGTCACAATGGCCTACAAAACACTGTGTGCTGTGCCATGGTACATTTTCAGATATCTACAGAGTGGGGTTTTTTTGCTGTATGAGAAACTGTTTTTTTCTGTTTAGTTCATTCACTGTGGTGTCTCAGAGCTGGGTAAATAGTCCAAAAACCACAGTGGCAAATGTTGGTTCAGATGAATCCTGCACATCCATGTCAGCAATCATGAGGCTTTGTTTGCTTTCTTTTCCGTAGGCATTCACACATGCAGTTTCTGTGTAGTACCACAGGTGTAAATCCAGAATGACACTGTAGTTTTTGGTTGGGCATTGTGGTAGATACAAAGTCACCCTCTATCCTCCTGTCTCTGCTGATGTGCTTCTGACTACATGTATAAGATCATCCCCCTTCCTGCCTGCCCAGACAATTAAAAAAAAAATAAAAATCTTCAGGCTTCCCCAGGAAGAGTTTTATGGTCAAGGCAATGACCAGATTTTGAGGTGAATCTCTGGCAATGTTTTCTCACAAAACACTCACTGTGCACATCCGCACACTTCCAATAGGAAGATTTTTTGCTTTATAGGACATGAATATGCAAGTCTGTGTGTCAGGCGTGAATGAAGACCATACACTAGGTATTGGTGGCATTGCTCTTTTGGGAAAAAGTCTGTTTAGATTATGGTTTGTGGATATGTGTTTTATGTTGGAAAGGTTCAGATTTAAATCAAAGTGTTTCCTTAATATGCTATTTCAGACAATGCTCCAGGAGAAACTGAAGCACAACCATCATGAGATCTAAGGGGAAAATAAGAAAATATATATTCCTTGTCTTTTAGTAATAACTATCTAAAAGATCTAGCATTACAAAATTAATTAGTCAAGAAGTGTAGCGACCCCAGATATTTTTGCAAAACTTGCTTTGAAAACAGCCAGCTCTGAACTCTGAGCTACATGACAGCAAAATTTCACATAGCGGATACAAATGATATTTTGCATTGAATCTTAGTACTCACTGGAAAATTAGGTCTGGAAACTATTTTGACTGTTTTTGGGCAAACAGGATTTTTACTGGTGAAAGCTATCTACTTATGAAGAATACAAAGACCTCTATGGAAAACATGTTACCAAGGCCCATAATGTTGGTGAAGCATTCAACCGACTATCACTTAGAGATAAAATGGTACATGGATGGATTAAATGGTGGTGGAGCATGCATAAACACATAGGACTTGTCCTGGCTTTGGCTGGAATAAAGTTAACTTTCTTCCTGGTATCTGGTACAGTGCTGTGTTTTGGATTTGGAATGAGAATAATGTTGATAACACACTGATGTTGCTAAGCAGTGTTTATACTAAGCCAAGGACTTTTCAGCTTTGCATACTGCCCTCCCAGGGGAGGCTGGGAGTGGACACAGCCAGGACAGCTGACCCAAATGAGTCAAAGGGGTATTCCATGCCGTATGACATCATGCCAAGTATATAAACTGGTAAGAGGTGGCTGGGGGCACAGCGTCTTGGGGATTGACTGGGCATTGATCAGTGGGTGGCGAGCGACTGTATCATGCATCACTTGTTTTGTATATTCTATTATTATTATCTTCCCCTTCTTTTGAGTCTTATTAAGCTGTTTTATCTCAACCCATGAATTTTACTTTTTTTTCCTGATTCTCTCCCCCACCCCACTGCTGGGGGGGAGAGTGAGCAAGTGGCTGTGTGGTGCTTAATTGCCATTAAACCATGACAGGACTCAAATTTGCAAATATTAAATTAAACCCCATCACCTAAGTGTCTGAATCCTTGGCTTTACAGCACTTTGATTTTTGCCTGAAAGTATTGGAAATTGAACTCAATGAAATATATTTAGTTTTATTTTGATTCATGAATATTATTGTAAATTTTTAAAATAAAATTTGGAAGTGCCAGAAAATGTCTTATTTCTTGGCCCTGTAACTTTATTTTTCTTTCTTATCTTTTTATGTTACACGACATTGTCTAGGAAAAAATTACATGTGATCTTAATCTCCAGGCATGCTTTTTCCAGAGAGAAACCAGTAGAAGAACATTTACAGTAATTAACATACTTTCCATCTTCTCATTTTGTTAATGATATCTTTTTGAAGGCTGTGCAGTAATTACTGCCCACAGAGGTATGTACTCTGAAATAAATTAATGACCAATGACCAATAATGATTATAGATGTAATCATCCATTGTGAAATATAGGCTAAAATAGATATTAGGAACAGTGTTTGAAGCTAAAATAAACTCTACTAAAACTGTACTGTTAAAATGCTAAAATTATTTTAGTAGTTGATCAGAAAAACATAGTTATTTTCTAATCATATGCTAATGTTAGTAATTTTTCATTTTTTATTTCCAAAACATTTCTTCAACAGGCTGACTCACTAACAAGTAAAAAACCTCACCTACAGAAGCTATGTTTATTTCTGATGAGACCTACTTTAGAAATATTAGTTTTATTGTTAAACGTTCTAATTTTACAGATTAATTTTCAGACCAGGATTCAAACCATGTAAGCATGAGTTTTTGAGAATCTCAACCCCAAATTTCTTTTTGGGCAATGTCACTTTGTTTTACAAAATACTGTAGATGAAAAAAACCTGCCTATGTCTGCACAATTTTGTACTGATATTTGCATACAGAACCAAAAAGTATGATGGTGATGAGTCTCCAATAGACTAACATGCTCTTGCCCTTGAAACTAAGCATAAAACACACATGGGAAATTTTTACAAAAATTCATCTTTAATAAAGCAATATGTTATCTTTTGTGTAAGGGAGAAATCTGTTTTTAAAAACAGTGGATAAAAAAGTCCCGTAGTAATTTTTAAAAATCTAAACTGAGAGGGTGATTTTTTCAAATAATGTAGGAAAAGTCTTGTTGAAACCAAATGATTTGGTTGTTCCTCAATAAGAGATAGATATCTTAAACATCTTAAATATTTGTCCCTTCAGCCTTACAAAGCACACTTTCATTTTGACAAACCTTCATATGAGCAGGGTAGTTTGGGTTAACTTCTATACCGTCCTTACCTGTCTCTACACATCTCGGTGTAAGGAAATATTAAGTGTTTGAAAACAAGCTCAGTGCTGTACTTTGCACTGTGCAGAATCGACAGTGTAAAAGTAGCCCCTTTCTTAAATCTTCAGTGTTCTTGTCTTTGAAACTATGAATTTTGGAGGTATGTGTAAAAAGATAACTACCAACTGAATTTTGACCTGAGACCTTCATGTTGCTTAAATTTACCTGAATTGATGGATTTAGCTCTGCTTGGGCTCTTGTTAAGATACGCTATCTCACAGCGGGTTTGATTCTGATTTTATTTTCCAAGTTAACACCAATGTAAATAGAAAACATGCACTGCAAGTGAACAATATGGGGGGGAATCTATAAAATCCAAATGTGGGTATAAGCAGCCGCAAGTCCATTATCTGAACTGGTTATGTCATCTTACACCAGCAGAAAACTCAGCCCTCTATATTTGATTCCTAAATCTCACCTTACATCAGATGTTCAAAGGTTCAGATGAATAAGATACGTCTCTGTAAAGTGTGTTTTAAATTAAAAGTTAGTGAAAAACATGTCTCTCGATTTCTGGATGACAGTCTTGGAAAATGTGTTTCAACTGGCAGCTGCCCTCTTCCTATTTTACTCCACCCTCATCAAGAAACCAGTATCCAGTGATGTCGGAGCTGATATTCTCGACAAAAACAATAACCTCTCTTTGGTTCATCTTCCCTGTTTTGTTCTGGGTGCTGAGAGGTGGCTTTGAAAGGGCAGCATGTATAAGGCAGGAATATTTCTTGAGGGTATGGGGAAGATGTTCACTAGTTTGAAGGCAACCAAGACTTCCAACTGATTTTAATTTTATTTTTAATGTTCATGGGAACCAGTCTTACATGCCTGGCTGAATTCAGAGTTTGGATTTTTGGCAGGTTTTTATTTGAGCCCAGCTTGGCTGTTTTTCAAAATGTCCAGATTGCTCACATTAAATCTGAATAAGCACTACCCACTAGTTTAATCAGAGTCATCTGGTACACCTCTAATTAGTGTTAGTTAAAGTTGAAATTCATAATAACACAAAATGCTGCATTTTTGGGATGTATTTAGTAAACTCCTGAATGCAATATTGTAGGAAGGAAAATATCTTTTGCAATATTATTCAAAAATTGGAATACATGAGTTATGATGACAGTAACACAATGGTAACAAAATAAGCCTAAATTCCTGAAAAATGCCTTGAAAATGAGTCTTTGGCCATTCAGGCATGCATACACATATAGAATATGTGTAGAGACAAATGTGTTTATGAACCTTAATTGTGGGTCCTGCTAATCTAATAATTAACTCTAACTGTACTTTGTGCACAAATCAGTAAAACATACACATCTGGGAGTATTTCAGCAATTATCAAATAAACATGTGATACTTTTGCTTCAGTTGTTTTGGTTGAATTGTTTTCTAGTCTTAACCTATTGCAATAGATGATATATAATCAAAGTGTTATAAAATAGTTTTCTGTTTGAAATCAGTGAAGGTTTTGCCTGAGTCCAAACCAGACCATTAATACGTTACTGCAGATTATCAAAACATGAAGCTTGAAAATTACTATATTTGTGCAATTATTGACTCTAAAGGATCAAAACCCCCCCAAACCTAAATTTTTTGTATTACAATCCATACTGATATGATGCTTGCTTATCTTCAATTCTTCCGATTCCTTGCTTTTGAAGATGTTTTAACTTTTATTATGTTAAGACATAGACCCATTAAAACAGCAAGGTCTGCAGTTTGATCTTTTTGTTAAAATCTTCCCCAAATTAAGAATTCTAGATTTTATTTTGATTTTTTTCAGGTGTCACTTCTAAATCCTAGAGAACTGGTGAATCCATATTCTTATATTTTGTAGATGAGCTATTAGTTTTACGTGTATAATGTAACAATAGTGCACAAAAGTACCTAAGTGTTTACTCAGATTTAAGTCTTACCTCAGATGTTCTTCTCAGTCATGCTTTAACTGATACTCTGGACATAAAAATATAATTTATGTTTTTTTTTTTCCTGGACACTTTTCAGCTCCATGATTCAAGAATTGAATGGATTGTGATTACAGAGTTTTTTTTTTCAAGGGCATCTGTTCTTAGCCACAGCTGAGGATGGGGCCCACTGAGCCGACTGGAAGGATCCACCTAGAATTTGTTGAATTAAGTCCTTGCACCTGGATATAATTGTCATGCTGCTGTGCTGGGGTTTTCTTAAGCTACTGGTAAAACAAATTAGCTCAATTTAAACTGGCATCCAGTAGGGAAGCAACAACTCACCTCATATAATGTTTTTCAAATAATTATTTTTCTATTGCCAGCTTTGCTTCATGAATATTTTCCTAAAGGCAGGATGAATTTTTTTAAGTTAAACACAAGAAGCAACAAAGAGCATTCTTTTCTGCATAACTGCTGAGTTACAACTAGTTTTAGAGCAGTATGTGATTATTGATTTTATATGACTGTATCTTGGAGATATATATATCTAAATGTATATTAAAAAGAAGATAACAGCAGATAAAACAGATTAAAAATGCAGTATAACTTCAAGGCCCCCCACCCTCTCCAAACTGGTCTCAATACATATACTTCATGTACCTTTTGCCAGATTTAGCACTGTAATGTTATAACCACTTTTACATTTGGGAAAGATTCATGCAAGTTTGGGGTTTTTTTGTTGAACAGTAGACAAAGGTAGTCATTTATGTCTGACATGGGAATTTGTATAAATACCATGGGATCTCATTTCCTTATGTATTTTAGAGCTGTTCGAACTTGGCAACAAAATTCATAAGCTTCCTGGAAAGTCCACAAAGGTTCATTGCCTCAGTTGGACTTGCAGTGGCAGGACTTTGCATGAATCCCTGGAATGTGTGCATCTGTGTTAGCTTCAGCTTTTCGTAATATTCTCCAAATGTAGACTCTGGGGGAAAACAATGAAAAATCATCTCTTCAGCTGAATATTTCAGGATGACTTTTGAAATGGAAGAAATAGTACTTTCTACCAGTGCTCTAAATATTACTGTAATATTTTTTTAGTAGGTGGCATACTAATTTGGAGAAGAGAGGGTTATGTTCGTGGATGATAGTTTTTGATGTGTTTCTAGAATCACCCCAGCGTAGTTGCTTCAGCTGCTGACCAAAGATGCGGTTCTTGTGACCTGGTCATGTCACTGTGGATACCAACTTAAATCGCTTTCCAAGACACTGCTCAGCTGGCTAAAAAATAACAACATGGACTGAAGCTACTTCTTGTTTATTACATTTTAAAGAAAATTCAAGAATATAAAATATGTTGTGAGATCAAGAATGTGTTTTGTTTTAATAAATGGACTCCTGATCATCCTCTTAGAGACTGTTACAGAAAGATAGATGTACATATTATCATAAACCATCCTCTAAGCCACAATCTTTTTAAATATTGGGTAGACTCAAATGCAACAGGAATGTGAATTAGGAAAGCAGTGCTTTTTTGAAGGATGGCAAAATATCTAGAGATCAAAAGTTAACTGTAGAAGCTGCTGTCAGTCGTTCAGCTGTGCAGTGAATTTCCAATTTTGGAGATTGTGTGTGTGTAGCGGCAGGGGCAAGCACGGACATTTCTGTGGCTCTCAATAACAGTTTATCTTGTGCAAGTGTTAGCTCAAGGTGAACCTCTGTGTGTAACAAATTCTGTTACTTGAAGGGCTGCATATGTGGCACTGAGACTAGTGGGAAAGTGCTAAATGCATATAGTCCTGCACGAAGGCAGCTTTCATACAACAGCTGGTTCCTAAGTGGAGACAGTTGAAAGGTGTAGGGCAGTTACCTCTGTTATAAGGCAAATTCTGGTTTTAACTGCGGGGCCTGATTCTTGCTTACACTCCAGCAGTGTAACAGGCACTCCCCTGTGGCGTAGATTTGCCATCAGTGCTCCAGCCAGAGGCTCAGCATGGACCCAGGGTGAAGAAAATTCACAGAGCAAAAGAGTCTGACACATAAAATAACATGGACTGAATTATCATTATCTGTCTTGTGAGGAAGAGGAGGCCACGGGAGAGAGTTACTATACCTTAAGTTGTTGTACCAATGCACACCTAGAGTGAAGTTTTTCTTTCAGCTGTGATAGTGCATATGAGAATGGGCAAGCGAGTTGCTTTCACACAATATTCCTTTTTATAAACTCTTTTTTTTTTGAGCTTCAGGGGAAAGAAAAAACCTCCAGTTTTCCCTCAAAGTTGTGTAACAACTGTGACTGATGTAAAGGTTACCTTGCCTCCTCTCTGTGTTCCTTCTCCTGTCTGGGCTTCCAGGGAGGAGAAAGTAAGAAAAAACAGTAGCAAACCGAGCTTAAGGGTTTTTTTTTTTTCTTCCTTTTTTTTTTTTTTTTTTCCTTATGTGATGATAATCCTAGGCCTGCATTTAGAGAGAAGCTTCCAGTGGGAAATTAAGCTAAACTGAAAAGCATAACAAAACCCAAATCATCTCGACTGCAAGAATTCCTCCAGTGTTTTATTCTTTAATGCTTATTAATAGAGACAATACTAAACCCGAAAGGAAGCTAGCAATATCCTGTTCTTTTTCTTTTTTGTTATAGCGTGGATTTTTGTTTAGTAAACTCCATGTCAGATCTTCTAATTTAATTATTGAACTCACAATGTGAATAAACGTACAGACATGACTAATAGCATTCTCTTATAATTTCATTACAGGGTAATAGACATGTGGTTTTTAAAACTGATTTTTTTTTTTTTTTTTCTGTTGCAGAGTGTTTATGATATAAATGAACTCTCACATCCTGCCTTCTTTTTCTCCTTACCCTCTTTTCATTTCTTTTTAGATTTGATTCATAGAAAAATGTGAGTGATGCGTGCCACTGATTTGGGTCATCTGCACGCAATTCAAAAGGAAAAGGTGATTTTTTTTCATTGCCTGCCAAGTAAATGGGAGAGGTGTAGGAAAAAGTGGATTTATGCATAAAACTCAAAACTCCAGATGAAAGAACGGACCTCTTTTATCATCGTAGAAAGAATCCATCTGCAATAATTACCAGTCAGACTATCTGCACACTATGTTACTTCGTGACATCTGAGAACTGCTGCACTTCTTGAACCAATAGCTGCTATATAGCAACCAGCATCAATCCTAAATGAAAAAATTGGCCCAAGTGCTGGTGAATGGCACTCAGTAGGTTTCCCATTGAACTGTGCTGCGAAACAATGATGCACATTGGTAAATCACCGTGTGTGCCTTTCAGTTCTTATGCATATCCCATACTGGACAGCTTCCATTCACTCTGGCACCCACTGCAAACAAATGTAACTATGCATCAGAGATGAAAGTGAAAATGCATATGTTAAATCCCAAATGGAAGCAGAAGAGTATAATATATACATAGTTGCTTAGCAACAAACATGTTTTGGCCACAGGAACGGTGACATCAGTCAGAGAAGAGCGAAAGGCAAGCTGCTCTGCCCTCCTTGTCTCTATCCCTAGAAGCTTCATAAAGGTCTTTCCTTATTTCTTTCAAATGAGGAGAGGGTTATTGTAGACATTTGTTTATGCTATTAAAGCAACAGACTGTAGGACAATTGGACTTCCCTTTAAGCAGGGAAACCTGTTTTCATTTGGGGTGTCTGTTGTAATGGTGCATGCCCTCCCATACAGTCAGGTGTTTTGATCCTTGCTTTATGGCTCACTGTGGAGTTCCTCTTAGCTGAAATGCTCAGACAGGAGAAAGGAAGTGCTAAGTCTGAAAATACAAGCTGTTAGGATTAAAAAATTTGGTGTCACTCACTGTTTTTGACCCTATCATGCCTTTCAGCTGCTAGAAACTTTAATTCTACTGGCTTTTGACATTCATCTGGCTCTGTATTTTTTCAGGAAAGCAAGCAATGTTTATTTCAGTAAATCACGCAGTATCTATGTCTAGTAGATAGATATTTATTAAGTCCTCCCATTTTAGATGGTCTGAATATCTCCTCTCCTTTTCCCCTTCTCTCCCTTTCCTGCGTGCTCTGGCGTACGTGCAATGGGAGGTGAAGGAGAGAGCTGGCAAGTCCTGGTTCAAGTGACGTGCATCCTTCCATGCAAGTAGCTCCTATTGACACAAATGTGAGCTCTGTGCATAGCTGACACAAAAGTGTTTCATGCTTTCAGCAGTCTGCTTGCTCCACTGGACCATGGCATCTTTCACGTGTAGAAATATTGTACATTTGGGTTCAAATCGATCTGCCATCCTGGACTGCTGCAGACACATCCCTGAATACATTATTTTTGAGTGTTTCCTTTTAATTTAAGGTAATGAATGTACTTTGGTGGATCCCCAGTGGGGGAAAAGAACGTTTCAGGCACGCACTTCTCTTTGTAAAGAAGGCTTTCTTGACAGTGTGAGAGACGTGTAGGAATGCAAGATATATTGAAGAACTCGAAATTAAAATCGTAGATGAAAGCAGGGTTAAAGGACCATTATGATAAAATAAGGCCTTTATTTCCATTCATGGAGCTATTATGTAGATAGTGTTTTACTTGCTCTCATTTTCTATGAATTCATAGAGACCTTTTTTCATGTACTAGCACATATCAAATTGACAAGGTATAACCAATAATATCTTGCACTTACTATCAGATTACTTTTGGGAAAAAAAGTATGTCATTCTGAAAATATGGAGGAACTTGAGACAAGGTGTGGTGGTGTCTCTGAGCAGACAAGGTAAATGCGATCATCACGGAAGGGTAGATCAAAACAGGAGGGAAGACAAAAAGGTTGTATGATAAAAGGCTGGAAGACAGGAACAAGTGTGATATTGATTCTTTCTGAAGAGAATGACTCTTTTCTTGTCTTGAAATGCCAAGAAAATGAACCAGGAGCTGGAAGGATATAGCTGATGAACAAGAGGATGAGGTAGATTCTTGTTTTCATTTTCTGTTTGTGACTTGAAGCAATTCCTCTAGCATGGTTTTCAGCCTGGATGAGAGTACTATGTAGCCTGATCTACAGAAATCAAATTAACATATGGATCTGAAGGTCATGGCTGGTTCCTCAGAAAGACAGTAGGTGAAACTGGGATCCCATATCTAAATTTTATGAAGTTGGCAGCTTGAACAATAAACAGAAATTTGTCGGCTGGGGATCAACCCAAGAAATTTTCTTAATATACTACTGTGCTTTTCTTCCTGTAAACTCTTATTTCTTAATTTGTGAAATGAATGACTATATCAGCTGAAAAGATAATTAAATTAGCAATCAAAATAGATGTTTTAAACGTCTGTTAGATTGTTAGTATTTTAAATGTGAATAATCAAAATTGTAATGGTTATTACTTTCATTGAGTAAAACAAGATTTTACAATTCACATTAATTACAGAAGTCTAATTTATTTCCCAACATATACATTTTAGTTTATATCTCTGACTATTTTAACAGGCCCAATGATTTGTCAAGTGTTGACTTTTTGAGAAATGTAGTTTATAATTTTCCTAATGGAATTACTGTTTCCTCTTACAGTTAACCACATAGATGAAAAGGTAGTTTCCTTTTAAAATAGAGATACCTCAATCTTAAGCAAAGATTATGAATCTATCCATGCTTTTCGTAGTTGTGTTGTAAAGCTCCAATCAAATGCTAAAATCTCTGTAAAAATATCTTGAAAGTTATTAATAATTTTGACTTGTATTTTAGTCTGCCATGGGTTTCCCTGAAAGGTGGGATAGAAATAGGAGGAATGCAGTCATGAAGATTTGTGTCACAGTATCTGTGACAAGTTCACATCCTAAAGAGTAAAGTTTGAGTTTGTGACATTAATAATAAGAGAAAAGCTGGAATGGAACCATGCAAGTTCTGAGTGTCAGTGAATTCTGCTGTATGATCTCTAGTTTTCTGTCCCTCCATCTTTTAGACAGATGGCATCGTCGCCCCATCTCATTGCATTTGTTTTCATGTCTACAGTAGGATCTGTACAGACTGTGCTTTCATGTCACTTGGAGTCACTCACTTTGATATTCTTCGCAGCTGCACTGGTCCAGTAATATGGGCAGATAACTTGGCTTTAAGTAAGACTTCTGAAACTTTCACAATTCACACATGCCTCATCAAGACTCATTAAATGTCTTACAGGAAAAATTATGAATAGTTCAGGCCCTGTTTAACCTCTCCCTCTCTTGATAACTCTCTTGATGAGCTCACAAGCAAAGCTAAGGAAACATAGTTTTGATGAAACCTGCCGTAAGATGGATGTTTTCCCACTTGGAAAAACCATACTTGAGGATCATTTATCAGTGAGACACTGTTCAAACAGAAATCTGTATCAAGCAGGATCCTGTGCTGTGGTTTGTTCTCACTGATTATTGTCAGTAGTGTCCAAGAACTGACTGTGCTCATTACATCCACAAAGAATGTGAGCCTGGGAAAGCTGCAGTACATTGGAGTGTGGAGCTGGAAATCAGATTGGAAAAAAAAATTATCAGGGAGATAAAGTAAAAGGTACTTGCTGTGTATACAGAGGAAAAGCCAGGTGCAGAATTGCAGAATGAAGAGCAAAATATTTGATTCTAAAGTAAATGATAGAGAAGTTATGATGGGTTCAACCTGTATTAAGCCTTCAACAGAAGGATGTTGTGAAAAAGAAATATGTACTACTGAGATTTTTTTTTTTTTTTTTTAATGAGCATAACTTGGAAGGCAGGTGTATGTGTCCTTATAGCTTTCTCAGTGTGGGCAAGCTTTAGGCATTACTTTCCAAAAAGGATGTGGAGCAAAGGAGAGAATCGTGAGCCAAGTGGTAAGAAAAGCTGACAGGGAAATCAGGAGGATGGAGGCTGTGTACAGCATACAAAAGGGAGCACAACAGCCTTCAAGCATGTAAAAAGTTGCTGCAAAGGGGAAAGAAATTGACTGTTTAACACTTTTTCTCTGAATTGGTAAGAAAATACAGACTTAAATTCTCCAAGAATAATTTAGGTTAGCCATTATAAAAGTCATAATTAAAGAACAGAGCAGATTGCATTGGGAAAATGTGTGCATTTCCACTGTTGAAGGACTTTAAAAACTAGTTAAATAAACATCTGTCAAAAATAGCATAGGTACGGTTGATTCTTGACCTCTTAAAATCTTTTTCAGGTCGACTTTCTATTATTTTCTCCAAATAGATTCTGCTACTTGGACATTTGTTGGTAAAGCCAGCAATCAAAATAATGATGTAGAAGCAGAGCCCTGTAAACACAGAGGATCTGGTACGGTTTCTAGTCATGTCATTTAGCCTCTAGTGGAAAGTGCCAAGATATGTGCTTTGGAAGACTCGTAGGGCACATAGCTGCATGTCAGCCTATTTCAATTAGTGTGTTGAAATGGCGGATTACACATCTCTATAAAAATTAAATTGGTCTCATCCCTGAAATTATAACAAGCCTGAGGATCCAATGGAAAAATCAAATCTTGAGCATCTCGATTTCAGGGGCCACTGAAATACATTGTACCACTGCCTCTGTGGCACCCCACTGACGTTGCTCATCCCCTCTGGATGTCCCCTCTCCCATGGTGTGGGGGTCACAGAGACAGGGACACACTGGTAGAGAGCAGTCCCTAATGGATGGTTTTCTGCCTAGAGTGTGTTGGCTGATGAGATGTCAGTGAGCCCCGGGAGTCTTAGCTCTGTAGTTTTCTGAAGATAGTCTTGCTCTCTTAAGAGCCTGTATTCAGGCTATTTAAATATGGAGTTTAGATGGATTTTGAGTGTTTAATGACACAACTTCCCCCTCTGCAATGTCTAGCTTGTGGTACACTCTAATACACTATCCATTTACAATTACCATGTGAGCCAGATAGGAGCTCAGGTGAGATGATGTTTTGTAGTTTCACTTATGTGCTCAGCTGCTTCCCTCTTTTGAGCCCTCTGTTCTCCTCTAAACCCATCTGTGGTTCATACCACCAGTCAATACATATGCTTCCGCCAAGCTCCAGGGAGGTCTATCACGCTACAGACTGAGACTGGAAAACTTCTCAGATTTCCTTATTTTCACTTTACGCCAGGTAGTGGTGGGTGCCAGTGTCTCTGAAGCTGTTGGTCACCACTGTGGTCCCTTCTACCTGTTGTGTGCTGTATGTGGGTAGCAGCCCCTGGCAGAGGCAGAGGCTCAGCCTGTTGTGTCTCCATCCTGGAGGCAGCCAAGTGGTGGTCTTTCCTGGTGGCCCCTCTGCACACTTTGCCCACACTGAGGTTGCAGCAGTGGGAAGCAGGTCGTGGACAGGCTCTGAGAGCCACAGAACTATGTGCAGCTGTCCAGAGGGAGGCTGGTCCTGACAGATCTTCCTATCCCATGCTGGGTGGTGAGTAATCCTGAGGGAAAAACAAATGTGGAGCCAAGACCGGGCAGTTCAGGCAGCTTCCCCAGTGACAGAGCTTAGCCCTCTGTGTGTGGGTCCATGCTCTGTACATGAATGCAGTGACATTTCTGTCTCCATCTCCTCCAAAAGCTGTGTTCCAGGATGTCTTGCTCTCTCTTTGGATGTGGGTGGATCTGGCATTGCATTTCTTGTGGACCAAGGCATAGAGTTCTTGGGAAATGGTCTCAGGAGACATTATTTCTATAACTGTTGTCCTCAGGGACTGGGGGAAGGGGGCACAGGAAGATTTGTGAGGCTAGCTATTATAAAGAAAAACAAACAAAAAAAGCTACGCTGATGCTGCATACTTGGGCTCTAAAAGTACTGGTTTCTAGATGTCTATAAGAGTCAGTGGCATTACTATGCCACTGGATTTGTTGCCTCAGCTTTTCATTCAATTCATGGTGTGACAGAGACTGAAGGATGAGGGGACAATTCCAAAAACTTCTATCAGCAGTCCTTAATCTGGGGCTGTGGGCTGATATATTTATTTGCTTTTCTTTGCTTCTTTTTCAACAGAGGGGAACGTTTGGTGTGGGTGCTTCTGAAAGGAAAGGCTTGGAGGCTCATCTTCTGGCCCATCTTCTAGCTTGCATAAAAATAATTTGTGGGTTTTTTTAATTTCTTGATAAATGAAAATTCTGCATTATTTAAGACAACATCAATGTGCATGAAACAAAATGAATTTTAAATAGAACTGTTTTGAAATGAGAATGTTCTTTTCAGATAAGGCCAGAATAAAACGCTTTGAAACTTTCCTGCTTTGTTTTAGAAAGTGCAGTGCTGCTGAAATGGACCTGTTCTTTGAGGAGTTTTTTATTTTGCAAAAGAAAATTTTTACCTTAAAAGCACTGCCCAGCTCCCGTTAGAAGCCTAACAGACCTGATGTCTTGTGGTGGAAATTTTCTGAGGTGCATAAATCACTTGGGTAGTTATGAACACTTTACCCAGGACCAGATTTATCATATTTAATGTCTTAAATATTGGTTGAACAACTCATATTAAATCCTATGTACTATAATTTTTTCCTGAGCGATTCCATATCTTTAGCATTAATCATTTCTCTGCAGTTAATTAAGAGAACTGATGGCTCTTAGGCTTCCTTAAGCTGATCCTTTAAATAAGTATATCAAACAAGATCTCCATTGCCCAAATCAGACACCATCACAATAGCTGTACAGAGGGCCAAAAAGACAGGAGCACAGATCTGGAGAGTATCCACAGGGACTTAACAAACAAAAAAGTAATATTTCAAGCTTGTGTCTCAGAGGAATGGGGAAATAATAATAATATAATCGAGGGAGTGTTTGTGGAGCCCTTATAGTTTAAAAACCTTTTGCATTACTGCACTAATACGCTGAAACAAGGATGCTGATTATATGACCAATTGTTTAGCATGTGTTCCTAAACTGGTTTATAATTACCATATTAATCTCTCTGAGGTATTAAAAGCCTATTTGCACAATCTTTGTAAAACTAAAAGGGAAGCGAAGCACTATACCTGTGTTGATACAGAGCCTGCAAATAGCAACTATTTGTTTTTGTAGCTGTTGTGGCTCTGGGAACAAGTAAATATAAACAGCAGGAAACACAAATACAGAGGCAGTGCAATTGGAGGCTGTCAGGAAGCAGTATGGTGGCTTCAGGAGCTGAATTCGCCTTGAAATAAGCTTTGTCTCAGTATGCGTAAGAGGCTTTGGCACTGTATCAGACCTCTGGGGAAGCCACTCAGCAGGGTGGGGATTACTATAGTTTGTGCTTCCCAATTCACAGCAAACTTGCTTCCCTGTCATACTAGTGCGTTAACTCTCTCTGTCCCACCTCGGCGCTTTTTGTGGGGATTTGTTTGCTTTCTAGCAAACAGCCTGACATCTGCTAGTTGAGGGTGGAGGAGAAAAATCCCCAGCACACATGACTGAGCGGCTGCAGAGCGCTTCCCCTCTATGGCGAGTGAGAGGCACAAAGATGGCTAATTTTGCCAGGCTGAATAATTCTCCTCTGAAATGGATGTGCTGTAGTTGCTTTGACAATACCATCTAAAATGCAAATGAATTATGCCTGCATATAATAGCTGGCAGTGTTGTGTAGACCTGCTGCTGGTATAAACTTCCTCTTAATGATTTTTTTCTCTCTCTGGGAACACATGGACTCCACTCTCTCTTTTGAGGTTTCGCAAGGGTTAATTTTCTCTTAGCTGTGGGAATATTTTGCGTTAGGAGAAACTCCATGGTTATTCCTAACACATGACTATCAAAGAGTCAGATTAGCCGAGGGGGAGGGGAAAGGCTCCTGAGTTTGCACTTCCTGTCTCTTAATAAAGCTGAGATTCCAGAAGTATTTAATATCGTTGTGGTTTACATAGGAAATTGTCTGAACACTCTTAGTAAGTAACTGAATATATGGCTGCTATATTGAATACCATTTGTCCAAGATCGTTTTTCTTTCAGTTATGTTAGATATCTGGAAAATGTTGTAAAAGCAGGATCTCGTTACAGTGCACAGCTAAATGAGCAACTATAAAATACAGTTTTAAAAATTTAAATATCTAAAATGTATTGAGAAATGTGAGGTGCACCAGTACTAAAGAAACAACAGCAATTGTTTTATATGCACTGCTAAGGCAATAAAATGTGTATTCCTTATGTAGGTCCAAATGTAGCAGCTGGATTTGGCTTTATGAACCATGAAAAATAGTTCCCATCTGGAAGTTGATGTTGAATAAAGATGCAACAGTAAGGCTGCATCTTACATGTAACATTTATACATTTCCAACTCAATGCAGCACTACCATTGGAGAGGAAAGAGAGAGAGGGAGGGGTAGATGGGAATATACAAAACAGAAGCCTCTGGCTAACATTTTTATGTGTATTCTCTAATTTAGGAGCCTCAGGTTTTGTCTGCTTGGGGTGTTTTTTGGTAGGATAACCCTACCAATAGTCAGCACTGTACAAGTAAGAGAAGGCTTCTCAATGTCTTCCACCACGCTTACTGCTTTAAAAACCATAGTCTTTATCTCTCTGTCAGATAAGTAAGAAAGTATTTGTGTCACTATTTTGTGATATTAACATCCCCAAAACATCCCTACAGCACCCCCTGCTTCTAATTGACATTTAAAAGTGTAATCATGGAGCCTGCAAATCAGGAAGTCTGTTTCAAAGTGGCTGCAAGCTCAAGCTGGCCCTTCGCTCCTCACCTGCACCCTGTCATGAGCAATGTTTGCAACATGGAAATCCCACATTTTCATATCCAAATCCCCCAATCATAAGGTGCCTAGGACATCCTACTCCTCTCACACAACAATATGAAAGTCCATTCTAGAGAGCTTTTTTGAAAAATGTGACCTCAGACAAAATGCCATTAATTCTTAAAGGATTATGTTAAATTCATGATGCCCCAAGGATTTTTAAAATTCAAGTTATATACAAGCATAGTCCATGCTAAAAGATTATTCTGTAAATAAGAATGTAAATTCTTATTAATAACATAAGGCAACAAAAAGCCAGTAGAAGAATGAATTTTGAACAGTTTTATTGGCTCTTTTTTCTTCCTTGAGCAAGCATTATTTCTAATGCAAGACGAAGTGTTAGAAGACGTGATGATCCCCTTTGGCTTTTGCCTAGAAGCTGTTGTGAGACTTTCATGGTGGCCCCAGTGCTGCAGTACATCTGGCTGAAAAGATTTCCTGTATTTTCCTAAAAGGGTGCTGTTATTGTTCCTGTTGCCCTGGCCATTTCCATGAGCCTTTAAAATGAACCCAAGTCCCACACCAATGTTACGAGACACACATTTTAAAGGTGAGGGGAAACTTTAAAATCAGAGTTGGATATTGCAGGTATTCATAGTCATCAGACCATGGGAATCTTGAAGCATCCTTAATCCACATTTACCATGCACTTGAAATAACAACGCACCCTGATGCTTGCAAACTGTATTCCTTTAACATAGGAAATAAGAACCACATATGTTTAATATATTAACATGTGCAACACTCACTTGGTACATGTGGCCCGCTGATGTGATCATAGCCTTTCCTCAAGTTAGCTCTTCAAATCGGAAAGCAGCATCGCCCTTTCACCTCTTGATGTCCCGAGATCCCACACCTACACTGCATTCTTCTGCTTATTCAGATAAGTCCCCTGCTGAGGAGGACTCTGGACATTTGCCCCTGGAAGGTGCGTGGCTGTGTTTGCATGCATGCGGGCATAAGGGAGGGCATAATCACTTTGAGAGAATTTGTGCTACAGCCCTTTTTGGGGAAGTCTCTGAAGCTGAGTTGAACATGCTTGACTTTAGCGGTTTATTTTCCACTGGGGGGATCTTGGAGTTTCTCAAAGATACTCTTCAGGACAGGATCCAGGTGGCTCATCTGAATTTGCAACCAAGAGCAGGGAAAGCGTTCTCCCTTGCTTCTTGAAAAATCAGGAAAAGGCACCATGTCTGCCACTCCTTGGTTAAAAGCAGCCTTAATGGTAAGGTCTGATAATAGCTTCATGGACATGTTTCAAAGGGCATTCACACCTCTGAGTTTAATATCTCAACAGTGGCCGAGCCCCTGAAGGTTTGGGGGAGTGTAGGCTCTGTCTGTGAAACTGAAGCAGGAGCATGGACAAACTGCCTGAGGGTGGGCGCTTGGGGCTGGGACAGGCTGGCTGACAGCAGAGGCAGAATGCATCTTTGTGGCAGATTGGGGGTTGCAGAGAGGGGACAGGAAGGTCAGGAGGAGACAGGGAGGTTTGAGGAGGGGGTGATGAGGGAGGCTTTCCCCTCCCAGCCTGGACCATCTACCCTCAGTCTATCCCTTTTCTGACCTGACCTCTATCATGGGGCTGTCCCTGCTCTACGCTGCAGCCCCTGCACGTACCCTGGGAGGATGAAGGCAACCAGAGTGCATGGGGGACTCATTTCTGCTCCTTCTGCCAGCCAGACAGTAGGCTACAAGTCCTTGACTTGCCTTGGCCTGGCAGCAAGAGGAAGAGCAGAGTTGCATCCATAGGAATGGGCTATTCAGGGTCCAGGGGCCAGTTCATTTCTCCCTGGTCCTAAGCAGAGCAGATAATCAGACATTACTTACTTTGTCTATGCCTTGAGCCTGCTCTGGACTCGGTAGAAAGACAATAAATATTCATTAACTCCCCTGTCCAGCCTTTATGAAAGAAAACCCCACACCTGGAATAAGACTGTAATGCTGACTATGGCATCTGGAGAGGTGACTGCCTTTCTCCACTGTATGTTTACATTTATTGTTCAAGTTAGTTTTGTAATTAAAATGGCATTAAAAAACATTAATATCTAGGCTTTCAAGTCTCAAATCTCTTTTCATCCTCAAACTTGCAAGGAAAAGGAAGATTTTTGTGCAGAGGATATTTTTATTCCCAGTTGCAGAATTTCCAGTCTTTTGATTGTTTAATTCACGTGCATGCAAATGTAGGGAATATGCAAGCCTTGGCAGGAGATTCTCTGGAAGTTGTTTCTGCTGCTGAACAATTTAAGCAGCTCGGTTTCATGGACGTTGGCAATCCCTTCCAAAACTGCTAAATCCAGGCCAGGGCTTAGGACAGACCTGCTGGTGCTGTTGGGAAGCAGAGGTCGTGTGCAGTTAGCCTGGGAGCTGGAGAGCAGAAAGCTACAGTCCTGCCTCTGTCCAGTGGCTTTAATAAAGAATCCCATTTATATTCATTACTGCAACCAAGTCCTGTCTCTAATCTATCGCAAGGGACACTACAGATATATTATTTCTTTGTAGTCTCAAAATGCTCAGATGGTTTTTAACCTTATTAAATCTAACCCCTTTAAATGTGCTTCTGAAGCAAAACTTTTAGCAATAAGCTTCCCAAAAAGTGCAAGATTTACAAAGCAGATTTATGGCTATGTAGTGACTTAAGTAACATTTCTCTCAGCATACCGTTTGCCAAAATTAGAGGAAATTCCCTGCTTGAACCGAACAGGGAGCATTAGGAGTATCTACTGTTTTGCTAGATCAGGTTGTTAGTGGTCTAAAAAGCAAGACAGCAAAGTGTTAATCTACCTAGATGATTTTCTAATGGTTGTTGCATTTCAGAAACAATAAAACTACAGAATGCTTCAAAATCCTCAGGATTTCACATCTACTATATGGGAATAAAATTGGTCATAACCTCCCAGAGACAGGATTTCCATTTTTAATAGAGCCAAACCCACAATTCTTTTAAAAGGTTAAATCACAATCACATGTGCCATGGCCCCATACAACTATGTGATTGTTTCTAAGTGTGCAGGTACCATCCTGGTATTTACAAGTAAAGGACCAGCATGGGTTTGTCAGAGCCATCGTGGTACATGGTACAGTAGACATGGCAGACTACTCCAGAGGAAATAAGGCATACAGGTGCAGAAGTATAGGCACTGGTGAATCTAAAGCTAGAAGTCAGATCCTCCTAGTCAAATTAGGATTTTTCTGGTCAGAAAATGATGTAAATAATCATTAGGTGAATAAGAAGACTCAATGTGACTAAAATAATGTGCTATCAGGTTTTTGCTAAATTGTGTAATAATTAAGAGAACGTTTTGGTTATAGAAAGAGGAAATACTGCATAGACTGGACTTTGATTTCGCATTTGGTAAACAGTACGATAATGCAGATGTTTGTTCATTTTTCATCTACATTTTGGGGCCACATGTTTTCAGTCAAGTTTTGGAGATTTTATTTTCTGAGCTAAGTGTAATTTTTTGGCTATTATTTTAAATAGGGCCAGCTGGAAACTAAGGAAGGGGAGAAGTGCCTAAAACCACCTCTACACTTGCAGTACTTCATTTTATAGTATCAAAAGCAAAATTATATGAGAAAGTATAGAATTCGAAGCCTATCAATGGAGAAAGAAAAATGTCCTTAGAAATACCAGTGTTAGAGCCAATGATTCCTCCTTTTGTATTCTAGGCAAAAAAGAGTTCTAGAATGGAGCCTTCTCTCAGCACCTGGGCCTGGGATAGAACATGTATATTCTGGCAATTTGGCTGAATACACCAACAGAAAAATGAGCAAATCTACACTGTGAAATCCTGTGGCCAGACACAACAGGAAAGCAAAATTGTCTGTCTCTAGGCAGACTGGTACAAAATGTAGTTGAGGGATACATTTTCCCAAACCAGAGAAAGCAAAAGTTGGATGAGTGCTGTCTCCATCTGCTTGTTTTTGACAGTAGTGTTCAAAGTGACCAGGGAACACTTCAAAATAACATACAAGTGTTCCTCTGAAGACATTTCTACTTGTTTTAAGTACATATTCCTAAATGGGTGCATATTGCTTTTCTCTCGTGGAATGCATCATCGAACAATGCAATGCTATGGACAGCAAAGTTTTCAGTCTCATCAGTGGTATCCTCCACATACCAGTGACTGGCCATTCCAGGGAGAAAGGATATGTAAAATAAATTATATTTGTAACTTTTATATTAAATGGAAATTTATTAAATACAGTATGAACCAATGTTCAAATGGATTTATAATATGGATTTATATAAATATGAAGTGTTTACAAAAAATCATTTACAGAAAATTTGCTGTTAGGTCTGTATTTCTTTGAGACCCTTTCATGTATTTTTAAATCACGAGGTGTTAAAGTATCCACTCTTTAAATTGTATTCTGGCCTATAAGCTTTTAACTTGGAAATACATCCATCTGCAGTGAGGTCTGTATTACTTGAGAGAGAATCTTGTTCTAAATATGTATTGCCTTCAAAGCAATAGATATCATCCTTGAAGTCTGGGTTTGTTTGTCAAATACTTTGAAGAAGGAAGTCTCAGGGTGCATTTGCAAACTTGGCACTTGGCAGAAAAAAGATTGTGAAGGCACAAAGTAATGTAGTATCAGGTTCTCGGTCTGCTTTCAGGCGATATCCTGAATGTGTGAGGGGTAAAACTGCTTTGTTAGGTTTGCATAGCTATTAATCAGAGGAAAACTGAGGACAGTGATTCATGTGTGATTTGTACAAAATCCATGGGCATATCCAGCTGTCTTCAAGCAGAACTGACCTCTGGGGGAAAAGGCAGGGATGTATGTCTCCACTGCTCCTCCCCAGAGATGGCTTTAGGCTGGTTCTGACTCCCCACTGTTGGGGTGTGTGCCTGGTAGCACCTCAGGCCAGAAACTCCCGGAGGCGTGGGCTCCACTGCAGGGATTCCCTGATGCAGGAGCCCTGCAGACACCAATCCCCGTCTTCTTTCCTATGTGGAAACTTAGGAAAGGATTGAAATATTTCTGAGGGAATTCTGCCAGATATTCATGTATCTACATTTTCTGCTCACTCAAGGGGAGCAGTGGTAACCAACGTACTAAAAGTCTTCAAATGCTGACAAATACAATTTAGCTTTGAAGGCTGCCAGCAATTCTGTGGTAGTAAATCCCATTTGCAATCAAAGGGTGAGTCATTAGCCTTGACATTTGAGAAATGGAGATTACTATGAATTTATGAAAAAGGTTCCCTAAAATGTTTCCTTAGCAACTGCTGCTGAGGAGCCTGGGGCATTTCTCAGGTCCCTAGGCTCAGAAAAGCCGGCAGCGGTGGAGCAGACGGTTTCCTATTCTCTTGCTATATGTAGTGCTGAGGGTTCGCTATCCCTTTCCACTCATCTCGTCTAAGCAAGGAAAAATGGTGTTTTCTTCAATTCAGTTATCTTTTCCTATCTGGCTTAATGCAGCTGAAACTATTGCAATGGGCACAGCTTATTACGCAACACAGGAGGTTGAACCACAGTGTACACAGGGCTAGGGGCAGTTTGGCCAGTTCCAAACATGATCCCAACAGAAGTCATATGACAGCTTGTTACCACCATATTGAGCATAAAATTTTATTTAAAAATGTTTTTTATTTAAAAAAATAGAGAAAGCTACTAATTTTCCATTTCTCTTCTGTTTCTGAAATGCTCTCAAGTCCTCTACTCAACATTTTTCTTACAGGCATAAGGGTTAAACATTTCCTTTTACATTAAGAAGACAGAGTGATAAAGACCTTCCACCTATAGGGAAATCACAGAGTATATCTTCACCTACAGTAAAATCACAACCATTGACAATATGGTGTATATTATAACTCAGCCTGTTAATTTAAGCTCAATATGGTTAATCTGGTTAAATTGGAGAAAATTAGTTTTCTCCTAGTTTAAATAGGATCCTTGGCTGGCTGCCACATCAGCAAAGAAAGGTGAGAGACCTCAAGATGGGAAGGGGGGAGAGGGAATAAAGGCACATGGAGAGGCTTGTTTGTTCCTTGGAAAGGCAAAGGGGGTATTGGTTGGAGCAGCAGGCACTGGGGGTTACACAGAAGGAGGAATCTCTTGAGTGTACTATAACAACTTCTGTGTCTTGCCTCTGTCACTTAGGCTGTAAAACCAGAGATAAATTCCAGGAGAAGCCGGATGATTGGAAAGCCATGAAGGCATACTCTCATCTCATGACATCTGCATAGACCAGCGCAGAAGGTTTCTTCTGGACCTAGGGAACAGTTCTTAGTGAAGAAATGTGCAGCCTAGTACATACTGCATGCTTTCTTTTTGTTGTATTAAACTCATTGCTTTATTAAATGAGATTCTACTTTTCTGCTTCCAGCAGTCAATGTTCTATTTACATGATTTCCTATGCTGGTAATATCTCATGATTTTCATGTATATGTGATTTTTTTTTTTTCTAGATTTTCCAAATCTAAGTAAGACCATTAAAGCACCTAACAGCTTCTAAGGGAAAGCTATTACTGCTGGTGTAACCCACAATACAAATATGGGCAGAAATCATATAGACAATTCTCACCAATTCTACTGCAGACATTTGCAGGGGAGTGGTTCCATTTCTTGACATTTTTACAAAAAAGGGAGAATATTATTCTTTTCAAATTAAAATAAGCCTTTTTTTCTTCTCTCCTCTATGAAATGAGACACTCCCCATCTTTCTGTTGCTCCTGTGTTGTATATCCACTGAGAATGGCCTGTCATTCTGCAAACTCTCATGTATTTTACAGTCAACATTGCTATTCATCTCATGCAACTGCAGCCAATCTTGGCTGCCAGGTGAAACATGATGTTGAAACAGAGAAGCAGTCTTGAAGAAATACAAGCTCTTAAACCATGAATGGCTCTGTGGATCAAAACTGCCATTTTGAATTATACCTGGAAAGGAACTGGAGAGAGGCAAAGTCTCCGGTTGCACCGGAGCACGGGTGCAACCGTGGGAAGGAGGAGCGGTGCTGGGGCAGGCAGTCCCACCCTCGCCTGCCCAGTATTTTGCAGGTCTGGTCTGAGTGCATTGGTTATGATTGGGAGCAGCTGCAAGCTCAGCCCAGCGCAGTGCTCCCAATACATTCCAGATGATGAATATGATGCAGACTTACTGGAAGAAAAATATATTTCTGGGGAGAAAAACAATTACTTCTCAAAGCAAGACAATGAAGCTGAGCTGATGCTATGTGGGCATAAAATAGAACAGAACTTTTGGGCAACGGCTTTAACTTCTAATAAATCACCCACCTGGAGATCCTTTTGCAGAGTGAGTTTGGATGTATCAGACCCAAAATATTTTCAGAGTTACATAAAGTTGAAAAATTATGCATTTTACCCTTGATTTCTCCCCAGAGGGACAGATACTTTGTTCTGTCATAGCCTCCGAATTTCCCATTAGCAGAAAGGTGCCTTTGCCACTCCAAACAACACGTGGGCTGTTTCAGGAGTTAATGCAAAAAGGCTTAGAAACACCACTCAGTGTGGTTTCATTGGCTGAATCTTCAGAGGGGACTTGAAGGAAATTTGCAAAAACATGTCAAAAGTTAAGTGGTGAAAATCAGCTTAAATGCCTAATTTTAATTTTGTTTGTGCTCTTTGTTGTTTCATTGTCGGGAGAGGGAAGAAGCTGTCTTTTCTCCCTGTCCTTTCATTTTGCTGGGGAGAAAATGGATGTTGGTGAAAAGAAGAGAGCTCTGGCAGGCACTGGGAAGAAGTTGTTTATTCTGTTTTGTTTTCTTTAGAAAGGGGCAACTCTTCTAAAACTGATGATGATCCAGTTAAAGGGGAACTTGGGGGGAAGAGAAAAGAAAACTAATAATCTGCCTCTAAATGACAAGTTTCCCCTTGAACAAAAGAGCAACAGGAGGCAGCGCAGGCGGGGGTCAGTGCCCAGGGGTAACATCGCCAAAACAATGGCTGGAGAATGTGTGTAGCTTTTGCCACTCCAGAAGCTACTGCCCCAGTGCCTTCACTGAGGGGCTGGAAGGATCAAACCTGACCCAACGCTGGGTGATGTGTGCTGCCATTTCTGGAGTCCTCCAAAGAGGAGGCAATGATTGACTGTGCAAGCAAGAAGAGAAGGACTGTAGGAGAATCTGCCCCTGATTCGGAATGACAGATATGAATGAATAGCCCCAGCCGATTCCGCAGAGTCTCTGCCAGCAAAGGGGCTAAGGGTGGGGTTTAAAGTGACTTTAATTAAAGGTGGAGACTGCTTGGTAATGTCTACGTCTCTCTCGCATTCAGTTAACCATCTGTTGGGAGACGCCACCCATGCTAGATAAACTGAAGCGAGATGATTTTAAACTATTACAAGTGTTCACACAGAAGTTCATTCTGGTTTAGACTAAATTGGTTTTAATTTAAATTCATGTAACTTCTGTGTAGACGAGGTCTATGGCTTGCCATTTTGCAGCAATGGTGAATTTATAGCATATGTGCTCCAAATGGACTATCATGCAAATTCCCTTGGCATTTACTTCAAGTCCAGTTCCAGCTGTCGGTGGAGATGGAGGAGCAGAATGGACCGCTCACATGGCCTCCCATGTAATGCAGATTGGATCTATTGTCAGTCAGATGGACTGGTGGTGTGGGAGCAGTGTGAAGCCAGTTCTTTCACTACATGGTGTGTAAAGCAATGAGGCAGACAAAAGCTGGATTTAAATTAGGGAATATTTCTGCCAAATTTCATTCTCTGAAGCAGAGAAATAAAACATTTAATGCATCTGGCAATGTTTATTCTGTGCACAATGTTCTAGCTGATCATAAAAGAAAAGCTACGTGTGAACATTATCTAGAAACTTCATCATATTCTGAGGAGATGAGAGAGCATGATTCTGCCATGGTCTGAAAGAGTATTTGACTGAGAAAGCGGATGCATTTTGGCGAGCAAACAAGACAACAAGAAAAAAAAATAAAAAAGCTTCTTTTCCATTAGATAGGAATTACCAGTTACAATCACAGCAAATTCTTATCTGCCACAAAGGCTCCATTTTGAAAATCCTCGGTGTCCTCAATGTCCTGCTCAATGGCCAGTGGCTTCCCACTTTGACTTTTTGCTGCGTATTCAAAGGAAAGCAAGATCTGAATGGTTGGAAAATTCACATGCTGCTCATGCAGTAACTGCATGTGCACGAAAATAAAAGAATTTCTTGTCTGTGCACAGTGGGTACCTATGCCGATAAGTGGGCAGTAACTCATTACATGTATATTGCCCCTTTGAAGATTTGGCCCTGAATTCTACTGGTGAAATTCAACTCGTATTTTCCATGACTTTTCCACTGTATCTTCTCAGAAGTTTGTGCTCAGATCATCCATTACCTTGACAGAAATAGAAGACAATGTTAAAAACAATTCAAAGAAATAATACTACACCATTTTTAATTACAAATGATTGAAACAGCAAGTATCAACTACTGCGAATGAAAACATAGTTGTGCAATCCAAGTAAGAAGAATGTCAAGAATAACAACTTTGTAACTAGATTTTGAAAAATAAACAATGCTTTCCTTTTTACATAATAAATGTGGTGTGGATAGTGAAAAATAACATTTTTAAAATGCTGTAACATGTTTTTTTTTTCTACTGGTTCAAAACAGCATTTTCTTCTTGAAATTAAATGGACTCTGATTGAGGTTCTGTCCTTTCAGAGACTAGTCTGGTACAAGGTAATTCATTGACTACGCTATTGATATTGTAATTTTTCTAGTATACAAGAAATTCTCATATTGCAATTTTCTGGGGCCCTTGATATTTCACAAATTGGGGATCATTAAGAATGTTTTCCATGTCAGAGCTATACTAATTGTGACCGTGTTGATGACATCCACCATTCTACTTAAATTGAAAATCACTGCTTACTAAAGAAGTTGGACTCTGAGCTTAAGTCCTTGGTGACTGATTTGATTAGTCCATTTGAGTGAGAATAGGGCAACACAGGGGCTATGTTAATGGAACTTAAACAATAGGCCATCACTAATCAGAGACCTCAAGGTTGAAGTGAGGTTAATTGTTATGCGGGTGGTATTTGAAAAGAAGTGTTGACTGGTGTAATGCACTATGGGACTGTAGTATTTGAACATGCAGCCCTAAGGCCAGAGGTTTTGTTTAGTTTCCCAATGAAATTTAAAGCTACATTATGTACATCTCTAAACAACAGCCTATATGCTACTGCCTTTTGATACATCACAAGAGCAACTACTAATTGATAACAGAAATGAGCCCCCAGGCATGATGTTCAGATCCAAATCTGGTACTGGATTTAAATCCCTTTCTAAAGTTGGTGAGGTGGGAATTGATTGAGTTTTGATTAAGCCCCTCATGAAACGCACATACAAAATTCAAATGACTGTCCCTGTCCCCAGAAGTTTAGGAAATTCCAAAAGCAGTGTTTCAGTTTAGTCCTAGAGTGCGCGTTTGGTGGAAACATATGAGCTGACAGCTACAATGTCTTAATGCAAAACCATTTTGGCATAATTACAGAGAACTGTTATTGATATCACTGTGCAGACATGGATTTATATCTCGACATGAGTACCATGAGTTTTAGCTGGTTTTCGGAGGAAATGCAGCTTCTATGAAAATACTGGTCTTTTGTCCATCCAGAAACTGTGAACCTGTAGAGACACTCAAACTTTCCATATACTTGGTGGAAATAGCTTTAGAGAGGACAGAGATACGTAGTGATTCATCTGAAAGGGAGGCTGCAGGCTTGGCAGACATTCCATGTACTATATACATTACATTAGTCTGCAATTCAGTGCAATAGAAACAGATCTTGTAAACCGAACCAATACGTGCTTAGGCTCCTCACAACTCCAATTCATGTGGTTCACAGGATTTATTTTTAATTAAATCGAGTTTGGACTTCTGGGTTGAATGTCTCTGCTGCACATGTGATTTAAAACTTTCTGAAAGGAATGTATTAGCTGTGCACTGGAAGACTGGCTGGTGGTGTAGCCCTGCTTCTGATTGTGACTCAAGTACTACTTTGGTGTTGGAGCATGGCTTTAGGCTTAGTCTCCTCCAAAGGAGTCTGGTTTTCAACCACAGACTAGTGGATGAAGCTCTTCTGGTGTGAATGCTGTCAAGGAAATGAATGAGAAGAGGAAGAAAACCAACCAAACTGGGAAGGGTGAGGGAGGGGGAACAACTCCAGAATCACTCAGAAATAAATATGACTCTTGTTTCTTCCAAAACGTGGAAAAGAATCACAAAGACAAGGGGACAAGAGGTGGTATAGGTGGGAACAAGGGACTTTCCGACCCCTTCCTTATTTTCCTATCAATCACTCTTTTTTTTTTTTTTCAGAAGCTGTTGCACAAATCCAGTCAGGAAGCAAAATTTTCCATTTCTGTGCATGTACAGAGGTATGGGAAGGAGGGGTGGGGAGAACGTGCCGGCACACATAAAAATCTAGTATGAGCATGGGAAACATAAGGACATTTTAACACAATCACATATGGAATTTACAAGGTCCTAAGTCATGAATAAGCGCCTTATTCACTGGAAGCCAATATTTTGATGTATTCCCATGGCAAAATGATGGGCAAGAAATGGATAGACACATAATACACAGTCCAGTTGTCCTTTGCAGTCAGTGCCTTTCCCTAAAAAGAATTCTTTCTCTATTTTCATTTCTTCTATCTAAATAATCAGTCCTCCCAAGCATACCCAATGTTAGTAAAGTCCGGTGTGATCAGAATGGTTACTGGGTGCTACAGATGCAGCAGCTGGGGGCCTTACAAAAACCAGCAATTCAAAGTATTTTAGCATAGTATCCCACACACCAAATGATTACTTAAATGAAAGTTTAATTGCAGCCCCTAGGGATGGATGGAGGAAAGGTCAAACTGTTAGACACATGTGCTTTGTTCTTTGTAACAAAAGCCTTCGAGTGTAAGTAAATGAAGTCTGAAAAATAAAATGAAATTGTGTTTTGGATATTTACTATATGGGAGCGTGGGCTCACAACAGGAAGCAAAGAGCAAGTTAAAAAAAACAGTTTGTTATCTATTGCACCATATTTATTTCCTTTAAAAACCCCAGCAGTGTGCAAACTACCTGCTAATATTATACTCTCGGCAAACTCAGGGCTCAGGGTTAACCTGTCAGGGATTTGTTTGCTTGCCTGTTCATTACTGTAGCTATTGCAATGTTTCCAGAAATTCACTTGTTTTGGGTAGTGTGTGTAAGGTCCACACTTCCACCAGTGCTCAGAGCTGCACAGATGCAGAAATAGGGTCCTCAAAGAGCTGAAAAGGGGACTGGCACCTGACAGGTGGCTGTAGACACTGGTTTTCTTACGGAGCATCCAGCCCAGCCAAGTGTGTCCTACTGAAGGGTTGTCCCATTGAAGTCAAATGAGCAGATTCTTAAGTTCAAATGAGCTTGAAAATTGCAAGGGAGATTTCTCACCGTGTGGAGGAACTTTCTTTCTGAAGGAAAAGAGAGCAGAACTGAATCTCCAGTCTCCTGAAGACATGAAATCCTTTCCCCCTCCATAAGGCAGGTGGTAAGAGAAAGGGGGAGGAAATGCACGTGACAGAACAGGTGGCTTGTTCTCATTAGGATTAAATCTTTCAGGTCCACCTTTTGCTCTGAAAACAACCCTTTCCATTCACACAACCTCAGAATGAGTCTGTCTTCCTTCTCTGTGTTGTGTTAATTGTCAGCTGTGGATTATTATTCTAAATATCAGTGTTGAATTTTCTTCCACACCTTCTCACTTTCCACAAGTCACTGAGCAGATTTACGAGTCATGGGGGGATTCAGGAGGACTGAGATGAGCTTGGTTATCCAATCAAGTGCCACTAATTGAACAACTATGGAGATGCCAGTTACATCTGTTTGGAAAGTATTCTGAATTCCAGTCCCTCTATTTACGCAATTCCACTCCTTTGGCTCTAAAGATGTATAAAAACAAGTGTTATCCATGGCAACTAATGGAATAAATAGACTTTTCCTGGAACTTAGAACTTTCTCAACTCTATAACATACAACCACCCCAATGCTGTAGCCTATATTCAGAAAACCGCCTGCAAATAAGAAATTCGTCTGGCTACCTTCCATAGGGCTCCCTTATTTTAAATGCAAAATTTGGGTTCTAAGTTTCTGTGTCAGCACTTTTGCTGTTGTTCCTCTGGCAATGAGTGAGGTACAAGCCACCTAGCATTGATGTGCACCATGGCTGTTTTCAATGCACCCATGTCATTTCAGCCTTTAATCTCACTCAGCTTTCAGAGCTGTGGATATCCATCTCTCTGCCAAGGAAGGCCCTTGGAGCTATCAATTCACTATCTAGAGCCATCTCATTACACAGCATACTCCAGCCTCAGCCAAAACTCCCTTGGGATTCAGTGGGAGTTCTGATAGTGCTGAAAAACTACATGGCTTGGCCCATGTTCTCATGCTGGGAAGGGTGACAAGAGAGCCATTACATTCAACATCCTTACATTAAAGATGAATGCTGTAGTATTTATGACTCATGCCAAAAGTTGGGGTCCCCTTTTTGCCTTATTTTCTTTTGCAAAAAGCTTCAAAATAGATTAATTTAAATGTTACAGGCATCAGAAATTTATTAAAGTATTTAATTTGGGAATAATCAAAATTTTCAGTAATGTTACATCTTTTTAAAAATAACAGTAACTTAAGAAAAATCCTTCTGATTCACAGTCGAGCTCTCAGTTTCCTCAGATCGCCATTCATCAGAGCTTTGATTAATTGTCCAAGGCCAGTAAAAGCTTTCAGATGTTTTAACTAACTGAATATAAAAATTATTCTCTGTGATCCAGATACACTTTGTGAGGCTGTTTTCAGCTAAATCATCTTCTTTTTATACCACAATCAGCACAAGCCCAGTAATGAAATAATTTTTAGCTGCTGAACTGTATTTGCTGCTACTTTCTTCTGTCTCATCTGTCTGTGTTTCCAGGTAGTACAAAAACCCTCACACTGTACTAAGCAAGCCAAGTTTAAAAATCTCCCCAAAACTACAGAATGCACTCTATATGATGATTCAGGGTTTTCAAATCAGCCTTCAAAGATACGGTTTATATCCCCAAATTGCAATCTGTAATTTAAACAAACCTTTCCCCGAGGTGAAGTAAACTCACACTGGACAGCAGACATTACTAAACATGCCAGCTTGCCTGCTATATGGCCAAAGTGTTTATTCAACAGAAGCTTGGACGACAGCCACCACATCAATGTCACAGCCTCTCAGCACATGCGAAGAAAATACATGTGATACATAGCAAATTAGGTGTCCTGCTCTAGAAGGAGTGGAATGGGATTGATTTGCCACTTTTAGCAATGCTCTTTTACTGTCAGCTTGGCTTTGAGAAAAGCATTAAAGATTCTTGTCACAGATGTTTCTTTCATAAACTGTTGTGGGAGAATGACATTCTGCAAAAATGGTTTACTACTCTGCTTTCTTCTCCTGGGAAAACAAAGTGCGCTAGTCAGCCTAGCCAAATGGGCTCAAGGAACGCTCTTCAGTTATACCACAATAGCATTAAGGATCATGACATTTACAGAGCTGATCTTAGAAGCTCTCTTGGCAAATGTACAGTGTAGAGGTATTTATCCAAAGTGTGTGCCATTGATTTTTTTTTGTCTTGCATTAGTTCAGTGGGGTAAAACTGGCCGGTTGGGTGTTCAAAACAGAGAAGATAAAAAGGACTGAGCTTACACACCGTGTATTAAATGAATGGTTCACACTGCATTTGAGTAATTAATCACCATTAAACAAAACAAAAAAAAAAAAAAAGGAAAAAGAAAAAAGAGGGAGATCTACTGCAGTAGTTAACACAGGAACCCCTCATTTGATTTTACTCTAAGATACTGGATTGCATAAAATGCAACCATGAGATGAAATCACTTTTTAGATCACAGAATAAGTCTTTGATCAAGGAAGCATATTTTTAATTGCTTACATCTAGCTGAGAGAGATGGGGGAAGAGAAAGACAATGAATCTATTATTTTTAGATCATAAACTTTACTTGAAAACATTTTGAGAATGCAAATTTTCTTACTAAAAGTCAAAAGGTTTTGTATAAGTATTTGCTCTGCCATAAAAAAGAGTTACTATAGCAACAGCAACATCATATAGAATCTATGACTTGTAAAGCACATTCTGGAGAGAACAAGTTATTTACATGTCACATTAATTTTCATACTTTATATAATATTATATAAGCAAAAAAACCTCATAATGTCCAGATCTTTCTGATTCTGTGATGTTTATTTTAAAGCATATTTTTTTCTCTACACAGGTTTATATTTGCACAATAGTTTAATCTGAGTAAGATTCTGGCATTTCAGATGCACCTTGTTGTCTTCCATACAGCTCTCTGAGTTACAAACTAATTCCTCCTAGAATAAAATGCCACTATGGAAACACAAAAGAAATTCTAAGTTAGCTGTGATTATGAGCGGGATAAGTGCTTTTCAGAAAGGACCATCTCCATGTGTTTGAACAGCTCCTAGCACAAACCTTGGCTTGTGACGGGGTTCTTGGGCTGCTCAGAAATGGGCTGGGGAGGTGTCCCTTGCTGGAGCGGGTGTGCAGAGAATGGTGGGGCAGAGGCTTGCAGCTCCTCTGCTTCTCTATTCCTAGGGCATTGCTTAAATAAGGTCATCATCATCTGGATCAAAGTGTGTGAGGCTTGATATATAAAGAAGTATTTTCTAAAACAGGTCATGTGATGTTAGATTATGTTTTGGGCAACAGCAAAGGAAATCTGCAGTAACTGCAGGCCTAGCAGCAAGTAGGCAGGGGAGCACTTAGAGGTAGGGTGTTAATTACTGGGTGTTGTACAGGTGTGTGGAGTTGATGAGACTTGGATTTGCCAGTAGCTAAGTCTACCACACATCCTTTAAAAAAATAGCGAAGCAAAGGCGGTTCAAAGTTTACAAAAGTGAAAAATTAATGGAAGTCACTCTTTCCCTGCCCTACCAGGTGGGAAATCCCAAAGGGACCTCACTGTCCTCCAGCTTCCAGCACTGTACAGGTCTCCATCACCAGCTCTCTCAAAGAGTATCTTTCTTTCTACAGGCTGATGTGGTTTGTTTTGTTTTTAAAGGTACTGCCTGGTGACCTAGAAATAGGACAGTAATAGAAAGTTGTTATTTAATTTGAAGCTGTGACCATGTGGTCCTCTCATTATGAACACAGTTATACTGAAAATATATGTTTTAGTTTCTAAGCTGGCTTGACTCCCAGATTGCAATGTGGTAAGACGTTTGATTTGAGATATTAATCAAATGACAAGATTTTCATGTAAGATTTGCTTCTATAGAGGGTCCATGTAATCTATATCTTTCTTTTCTACACCATTAATGTATTCAGGGCTGCTTTTTTTTTTTCTTCTCCATCTAAATGTCAACAAGTCTGATTAAGTGTAAGCAAGAAATCAGCCTTCCTTCTTCAGTAGTATCTCAGCACAGAGAGGACTTTCCAGAGAAGACAGTGTCATCACTTTTAGCCAGACTGTTCCCCAAAACCGGCATTCTGGAATTCTGTGGCAGCTCAAGGCTGTCTTTCTGACTGGGGGAACGATAAATCCCTGGCTGTAGTCCACAAAATATACCATTGGCCAAAGAATTCCCTAGTTCCACGGCCTGAAAATCACTCTATAACCACTCATGAAATAGTTTCAGAGCATGTTGACATAGCTCCTAGGGAGGAGCAGCAAACAATAGCCTGCATCCTTCCCACTTCTGCACTGGGGGAGAAAGAGCAAAACGAGTGTGTTCATTACTCATGACACATGCACACATGAGATGATAGCAGCTGACAGTATCTGACAAGCTGCAATCACAAGTACCCCACAGCACATTGATTTGGTCGTCTCTGACTTTACCGTGTGAGGACAGACACTACGCTCGCTTGGCGAGCTGGGCGCACCTGGCATGGCGTGTGGCAGTGCGTACCCTGGCACTGGGTGCCTATGCCTGGGCTTTGCCCCATCCCCTTTAGCCCGTGGTATGGGACATTCAATAAAAACCTTCCCAGTGAAGTGCTGAATGGTTAAAATATGTTATGTGTGTTTCATGTGGGAAAAAAAAAATGTAAATGGTCTGGTGGCATGGGAGCTGTTAAGCTGGATTTCTCCATGAACGTCAGTAGTAATACCAGGTTCTAAAAACTAAACAAACAAAATGACAACATACTGCTGTTGACAAATCTGGAAGGAACTGGATCACTATTTAAAAGTCTTTTTTCCTTCTATATTTTTATTTTATATGTAGTCTTCCCTTATCTATGCACTGCTATTTCCTTAAAAAAACTTTGAGTGAGGCTGTCTATCTCAAAACATGCTTGAAATGATTTTGTTGAATTTGTGGTACAACAGAGACACTGTTTGTTTGAAATTCCTTTCGTGGTGCTGCTATTTTGACAGGTAACAAAAAAAGGGAGAAAAATAGCTATTTAAAATCTTTTGAATGATGTCATAACTGAAAATACTGTGGGAGCATCTAAAATAATCTCAGTAATAATATCTTCTGTCTGGTTGCTTTTCTTTTATTAGTTTATTCCGTATCACCATTTTGTCTTAAGATTTATATTTGGTTAGCACTTATCATAACACGTGATGTTGACAGAAAATTTCGATCCTCCATTTAGAAAAACAGGGACTAATTTTAAATAAAGAAAATTTTCTTTTCAAATTCTTCAAAAACACTGAGTAGATCCACAGATGATGTAAATTGTCTTTAATGAAGTTCATAAACTTGAATTAAAATCCCAAGAGGCTGTGTAGTTTGACTACATTCATCCCTCTTTTTGTCTTTGTATGCTTATTCAGAAGGGCTTTCCCTGAAGGTAACATTCAAGAACAAATATTCTTTAGCTGAAGGCTGAAAATCTCACATACTTACCTGAATATCATGCCTTGTAACTAATTACTCATTATTAGACATTCATTATTTATTAATTTTAAAAATTTCCCTTCTTGCAGACTGTCTAAACAAACAGCAGATTTTTTTTTTTTTTTTAAAAAAAGCATGATTAAAAGTTATAAATACCTACAGGTTGAACTTTGAAGGCTATGTAGTTGTTTATATATTTACTACTGACTCAGTGAAGAATAGGCTGTGGGAAAAATTGCCTGTACAAGGTTTTTTTTTTTTCTAAAAAGAAAAAGGGATAAAGATAGCTGATAAATTGTTCACAATGAATCATGTAAACATACATCTCTCTCAACTGTATTATCTTCATTGTTAATGAAAACAGATTTCAGTTTTTTGTGTCAGTATGTGCACCTTTTCCTTTCCATAAAGCATTACATGGCTGTTGAGTCTAATGGTAGCTGGAGAACTAACATAAACTCATAAATGATAGACATCTATACTGTAATGAAAAGGTCCAACCAATTGATGAGTGGGCATAATGCCATTCAAACAGATGGGTCTGAGCATCAGCAGCCAAAACATCAAGTAAGTCCATCAAATGGAGATGTTGAGGCTGGGTAGATTTCACAGCCAGGAACATCGAATGCTAAGACTGTGTAATTAGCAGAATATGACGCTATTAAACCAGCTCTGGGGTGAATTAATTCTGAAAAATCTAATAAATACCTTCCACATTATGGAATGGAGAGCCTAAAAAGATGCCTGTTTGTACCAGGATATGGCAGATGGAAGTCAGGATTTCCAAGTCGTGAGTTTGAGGTTTTCCTTTCAAGCAGATTCATAGCACAATGTTGTATTTAGGTATTTCCAAGGCTATACAAGGGCAAACTCTTGCTTGCCTAAAATGAACAGTATGCTACTGCTATGGAAGGGGCAGCTTTCCACAGGAAGGTCCCAGCTAACAAGAACAAAGGTATTCCTCGTGGTATTTGTCAGGCAGAGTGTCTGAAGACAGCTTTTAGTGATTAAAGGTTAATTTACTATACATCATCATTTAGTCATCCAAGAAGGGAGTAAAAACAAGAAAATGTGACTTTAACTAAATAACTTGTGAAAATTATATCTGATAAACCCTACAGGAATTCAAATTATATTTTAATTCTGTAAACTTGCTGCCCCAGAAACTGTGAATTACTCTGCTTTCCTAACACAAACCAGATTTTCTATAAGATTAATGGGCAATGTGCATTGTTTAGAATAACTCAGATTTCATAAATTAGCAGTGTTCATATTCTGGTTTCCATTTGCATGTTTCGTTTGTATCCCTCCCAGAGACACAGAAAACTACTGCTCAGATACTGGCCAAAATGACAGAGATGCATGGTTGTTTTGCAAGTGCCACCTTGTCAGTGTTTCTTCTTGGGATGGGAGCTTTGAACCTTGCTTGTGGCACAAAAGGAGCTTTCCTGAAGAGACACTAGGAGGAGCAGTCTGAATGATACCTCCCTCTGCTGCACTGTTTATTGTGTAGCAACAAATGCCAAGGCCTTAGGGAGGGGGTTATAGTGAAATAGAGAATCATACTACTGGTAAACTGAAGAGTACTTTGAAGTAGAAATTTAGTAACCGAAAGTGTATTGGTCAAGCTGGAGGAACCAGAGTTGTGTGTGCAGTCACAGAACTCCAACATTGTTGGAATAGCTGAGGCATGATGGGGGAGCTGCATGAGCGGAGTGCTGTGATGGATGGACACAAGCTCTTCAGGAGAGGCAGGCAAAGGAGATCAGGCTAGGGGTCTGCCTTAATGTGGAGCAATGTGTCAGAAGAATGGATATCCTCTGTGGGATGGGCAACAGTCTGTGTGAGAGTTTGAGGGTCAGGATGAGAAGAGGTCAATGAAGATGTCATCATGGTGGTAGTGCATTGCAGACCAACCAGTCGTGGTGAGGGGGTGGATGGAGCCTCCTTTAAACAACTCATGAAAGTCATGTATCCTAGACCCTGGTTTTTAGAGGGCACTTCAAGCTTGATGACATCTGCTGGAAGGCAAACAAACAGATTTCTGAAGGGTGCCAGGGATAACTTGGTATAAGCAAAAAACTTTTTCACTCTGAGGACAGTTAACCATTGGAACAGGCTGACCCCAGAGGTGGTATGGTGCCTGAAGTGTTTCCAAGATGTGTCTGGAAAAAAACCCTGAGCAACGTGGTAGCTGGCCCTGCTTTGAGACAGGAAGGGGACTAGAGATCTCCTGACGACCCTTCCAGTCTGAATTATTTGTAGTTCTAATTTTTATTGCACCAGTAAGGGTGGTGGGCCCTGTGAGTGCAGTGGATTGTGTATTTCAGCAAGGCTGAGACAAGGTTATGGCAGACCATGAGCTCAGAGTACTACCCCTCTTGGCACCTCTCCTGCTGTATGCACAGTCTGGCCAAGATAGCCAGGGAGAAGAATTTATGTCAGGACTTGCTGTTGAGTTTGGAAGATGCATGATAAGTATGACAGCACATGAATCTGAGTGCATGGCACAAGAGTATGGACATGCAGGTCAGAATCAAACATTTTCTACATATCCAGGAGATCTGTGTTGTGCTACATGGAAAAGTAAGAGGTTTCAGGCACTCTGAGGCTTAGAGCAAACTTCTTTTTCCTTCTACCACTAGTTGCTGATAGAAAGTGGTCTTCTGGCCAGAAAGTATAGCCAGACCAACAGATGAGTCTTCAAGAGGCTTGTTGCAATGCATGGTTGTTTTGGCTGCCCAGAGAAGTTGCTGTAGGGTGAGGGACATGAGCTACAGTGAGAACTAAAAAGGCACTGTTTTTAAAAACAGCAGCAAAAAGCTAAAAAGAAAAGAAGTTGATTCCTCTTTATGTTTTAATGCTTTTCTTCCCCACCCCCAACATTTATGTGTATCCTTAGTCATTTAATAGTCTTATAATGTCACCATGGGAAAGCAAGATGATATAGCCACAGTGCACATTAATAGACCACTAATCACAAAGCAGCAAGACTTTGGTTGACCTGGGGATATTCCAGCAAATGGTGAACATTTAAATTTTTCATTATTTGTATGGCATTATGTTCAAATATAATTTTCTGAAGCAGAAGCCAAATCCTGGTCTGGCCCTAGCTGACCTGTTGAAAATGAATTAGCAAGGCTGCTCTCAAAGGACGTTTACAATCTAACGTGGGATGTGACAAAAACAAACTTAGCACAGCATGGTGTGGTCTTTATGGATGATGGCATGTTAATATTTTTTTCTAGAGATTGGAAGCTTGAGAAACCACAGAAAATATTTTAATTTTTTAATTTACGCTATGTTGTTTAATTTGCACTACATTGTGGGTGGAGCTGAGGTGGTGGGGGTTAACCACATTTAATTTTTTTATCCAATAAGCCAATCTAAAAGATTCTGACAAAAGCGTAATATCATTACTGTAACCATACTGAAGGACACTTAACCTTTGGCTTTCCATTTCACAGCCTACCCTAGGTACAGTGATATTTTCATAGTATCATGTTAAGCAAATTTCTCTTCTTAATAGTTGTAAAGCTTGATCCCATCTATTGCAAGTTACACTAATCATGAGATTTCTTCAAGAAATAGCTCAATTATGTGAAGTAGACAGAATAAGACATAAGGCTAATTCATAGAAATCTGGAGAAAAGAGAAAACTAATACTAAAACCACTAAATATAGAATATATTCAAGGTTGCTTAGCAGGTGTAGTTGGAACAACGTTGTTTTTTTGGCATGGTGACATATGTTTTAAACTGAAATGGTAAAGATAGCTTTTATTTTGAATAATCAAGACACCACACTAAACCTTACGATTTCTATCTTCTTAAGACCTGAAACAGTTTGCAAAAGGCGGCCCAATGTCTTCTCTGTTGTGCTGCAACGTATCTGTTGAAATCAGCAGTGGAGCTTCTACACAGGCTGTTTAATATCTGGCTTGTAAAAAAGTAGCACTGCCCTTCATCTTTTCATTAAAAAAATACCTAGCTGCAGTATGTGAAGCATGTTTGTTGATCTTTGTGGGTTTCGGAGCGTTACCTTACCAGCTATATTCATCTGATGATATCTGGCTGTATTCCCCAGGGGCCACCCCAGGGTTAAAATCACTGTACTGCTTCGGTTTGCTTATCCCTGCTTTTGCCTTCCTACGGCTCACCTGCCTTGCCAAAATGGACTCTTCAGGATGCAGCTACTCATAATGACGCAGTAACTTCCCCAACACAAAGTCTGCCTTTTGTAAATATTTAGCCACAAGCACACAAGCTGCTCTATCACTTCAATCTTTAACAAAAAAAGTGCCTGGCTTGTATTAATGGACCTGTAACAAGCATGAAGTATTGTATGAGCAGAGACACTGTTTTCTATGTCTCCTTCTTATTATTTCATTTGAGCTAAATAAGAATAGTGCTAGCAGATGAGTTATTCATATGAAGGTCGGAAGAAATATCACTTTTAGTTCCAGAACCCCTGCAGATATTCACGAATTTTACCAAAATATTTTTGTAGATTCCTATTGTTTTTTTACTTAAAAATATGGCAGAACTGAATGAAATGGATATGTCTCTTTCAAGAATAAAAAAAAAATTCAATTTCATTGCCCAGCATGTAACATTTTTCTGTGTTTCAAATATGCTGTAAAACTAGATCTCCATGTCTTTTTAATAGAGAAACTTAGCACTTTGAAAAATCACAAATATGAGAAGACTGTTGATGATTCAGCTTTCTATAGTTATACTATTATGATATTTTTCTACTTTGTTTGCACTGTTTTGTTTTCAGCAAGTTTTGCCTTAGCTGCAGAGAAAATACAGGCTTTCTAGAATTAACTCATGCTTTAAATCAAATATGGAATAAAAGCCATATATAGAAGGATGTAGGTATATATCGCCGTTAAACAGATAAATCTCTTCTGCCTTATGTGGTTGAGAGCTTCAAGCCAGGATGACTTTACATTTTTTGTAAAGGTTATTTAGGCTTACTAACACTTTTATCTGAGATCTGACATATCTCCTAACAGGAAACAGCAACAAGCAGGGAGAAAAACTCTGAAATTATTGATTTCCTTTGTTGGATACTCCACTACAGGAACACCCTTATAAGACCTCATCTAGCAGAATCTGCTGAGTCCAGCAGTGGTCCATGTTAGGTGTTGCATTTGGACAGTCTGGTCAGTTTGTTACAGCCTTTCTCTCTAAAGCACACTTTGTACAGTCTGAAGAGTAGGAAAACATGCTGTTCATATCAAGAAACAGCAGCTGTTAAACTTGAATATACCTGGAATTAGTGATACCTTTAGGTCTAAGACCATATAATAATAATAATAATAATAATAATAATAATAATAATAATAATAATAATAATCTAGTCTTTAGGAAAAACCGAAAGTAATCACACTTTTTGAAATTTAAGCATTTCAGAAAGTAAAATCAATTGCAGTAAAAACATTATGTTTTTACAACCATACTTAAAATTGTTTTCCTGAGTCCATGACCTGTTTTATTTAGCAGGACACATCTATTATCTACTGCATTTTGATCTAAAACTTAGTAAGTGGCATTAAACAAAGAACATCTGCCTTCACACTTCTCATGAAGTTTCTTTGAACATGAGGTCTGTGCTTGCAAGGGGTAAAGATGACATTCATGGAATTTTCTATGCAAGGCATAACGACTAACTTCAAAACATATTTAGTCCTTCATGCAGCCATGTCCTGTTAAAAAAAAAAAAAACAAAAACAAACTGTTTTGTTTTTGTGCTTTTAAAAGGGGTATTTAAAGCAATTGGCTGGATGCTGAAGTCCTGCCTTAACTGAGGCTGGGTAACAGTAAATACAAATTCCACCTCATTATCACCCCAGTGTCCTCTGAGCTAACAAAATATTATCCAGGAAACTGTGGGCAACCTTCAGACCCACTCTGTCCTTGGCTTGGTCGTGCCTGCCAAGAAGAAAGGCAGCTCTTGCCAGCAATGGTATGAGAGGCCCTTTGGAAAATGATCTGAGACTGCTGAACTTGTTTTCTTTCGGCTGTTCCACCTTTTACGACCATACCAAACCCTAGATTCTTAACTTGTCTGGCCTCTCGGTCCAGCTGGGATTAAAGGACAAATAAGATGCTCTATTTCTTGTTTTTTGAGGTGAATCTTGTGGTGGGTGCTTAGTTAGGAGTTTGTTTTACCTGAACAGCTGCTGATACTTAGCTGGCTTACTGGTTATTTTTTTTAGCAGCCTGCCTGAGTGTTTACTGTAGGCCATGTGTTTTCATTTCGGTGGGCTCTGGGCTGCCTGCCTGCCCTGGTGTCGGATGGTGCTGGGCTTTCCGGCCCTGGATGTCTGAGCTGGCCTTCCTCCACGAACTGCCTGGTTGGCTTTGTGCTGCTTTGCATAGGACTGCCTGGGCTTAGGATGCTCTGACCAACCATCTGCTCCACCTCCCTCCACTGGCAGCTATTTTATTCAAAAAAGCCTTCTTTTGCTTGTAGTTTCTCTTCCATTGTTTCTGTTTCTGTAGGGTCTATTCCCTGCACTAATTATTACTAAGCATTGCTCTAGCGATTGAAAAAGTGGGAGGATGCTGCTCTTCCAGCACCCAGAGAGAAGTAAAGTTTGGGTCCCACTGCTTTAACAAAGAAACACACAGAACATGTCCCAGATAACATCAGACATCTTGTACTCCCCCAGTACCTCTGTTTCTTAAGGTGTAGTGCCTCCAAAAGATTCAGTTCGGATTAGATTCCTATACCAGAACTCAATGCTAACAGGAAAAGATCTATGGGATAAAAACCTAAAAAATAAGTCAAATTCCGTATCGTGTTTTTATGGAGTTTAAAAGTCTACCAATGACTTCTAAGGTATAATATTCTATGCTGCATTTTACTTGGTACCCTGCTGATTTTACAGAGAAAACCATACCACTGTGTAAGCTCGGTGAAGCAGTGAACCTGCTCTTGATTCAAACTCACATTCTATGAGCAGAGAGGTAATGACTCGGGGAGTATATGTACACATCAGTCCTTGACGCGTTCTGGTTCAAGTGACAATTCAACAGCACGAATTTTAAAGTGACTGGATGCCAGATCTTGCATCGAGGATCAAAGATTTCCAGGATGGCAAACTCTGCCTTGGAAGGCAGAGACAACAAGAGACCTGAGGCCCAGATAACCACCTCCCCATGACATTCAGTGCCATGTACCACAGCCGTGGCCCGAGGTATATAGGTCAAACTAAATGACCGCAATTCTCCCTTTTGTCTTAGGGTCTGTTAACCTGCTACTTGGAATACCAATCTGTGATTGAAATCAGAGGACATTAAATGTTAGCAGCAAGGAATATAGAGAGGGGCCAGAGCTGTGAAATTTATGTAGTAAAGAAAAAAAGAAATTTTCGAAGTTTTAGCTGAGAGGCCTCTATAATGAAGGACTGCATATCTTTTACCGTTTCCTTCTCTTCCTGCAATAAATTTTCAACATCTTACAGATACATAAACCCATACTGTATATATGTAAGGATTTGCTTCCTGGATACAATGCTTTATTTTATCTGTCATTGATCAAACTGTTGAGATTATGCGAAGCTCCACAAAGGTAGCACGGAAATATGAATGCCACATCCTGGACTTGAAATAGAGTTCAGTCTTTTCTTCTTGGTCACTGTTTTCATGTATTTTTTCTTCCTCACAGGAAGTGGTTTCACTTGAAGTAGGTATTTATTATATGGCCTAATTTGAATATTTGACTACAGCGATAAATCAGGAGACAAAAGGAAGTTTTGACTAGAGGTGCTCAGCATTTTTGTTCATAGTAGTTTGAACTACGTCTGACTGCACAGATCTTAGCTTCCCCTTGCTTTCAATCAGATAATATTCTTGTAATGAATGCAACAACCTCTTCCATTGCACTGCAATACAACAGAAGGAAGGCCTTGGATATATGTTTATTTCCCGCTTCTAAATGCCATGCCACCTAAAGAAACAACCATGACAAGGAAGTCTTTTTGTGGACAGAGAGTGGCCCCAGACTGCAGAGGAATGCTTTTACAGTATACATTTAGTTTTGTGTGTAAACTTTTCAAGACCATTTCAGACTAACAGTCTGAGCTGTATTACCTCGGAGGGTATTGTCGTTAAGACTTAACCCACTCTGCTAATAAATTACAGTGATGTAGCAGCTTTTATGTCAAAGGATCCTGAAGTGCTTTACAAACTTTACAGTCCATACATGCATGAATCACTTCACCCACTATTGAAGTATGGCCAGCCCAGGGATGAATTGTGGCAGCTGTTTAACAGCACACAGCAGTACAACACAATGGGTTTAGGAGAGCAAAGACAACATGCTCTCCCAGCGCCAGTCCAAGTAATTCAGAGGGGCACTGGAGAACACCTTGGGAGAGAAAAGGAGGGATTTCTCCCTCATGGGCCAGTGCAAGTGATTGTTACTTGACTTTAGTGTCTGGGGTTGTCTCTGCCCTTCTACACAGACTCATCTTGCAGCAAAACTTTTGCAAGAAAGTCCTCCATGTTAACTAAAAAGTGACATGTCTGTAAACACACATGTAAGCATGTAAGGTCTTGAAACCATCAAGGAAAGTTGTGTAGGTAGAGATTTCCTACAGAAACTGGAGCTTATCAGGATTTAGTGCTGCCTCAGTATGGAAAATACTAAAAATATGCATTTTTTTTTTTTTTTTTTTTTTTTCAACTGAGAAACTGAAGGAAAAACATCAGTTGCACTCACAGACCATATCTGTACATCTACTTGAACAGGACCCAGATCTTTAAAGAGTTAGATAGGAAATTAATTTATTTCCCACTCCCTTTCTGGTTACCAGCTGTCCTCCGAACATAAAATGATGGTCCCCATAAAGGCCTTCTGAAGAAACAAGCAATTTCCTGAATAAATCAAGTTATCCTTTCCTTCCCTTTTTTATCCCTTTCAGTGACTGGTATCTTTGGTGACAATCCTGAGCAGTCTTGTTACCAGCTGCTCTAATCTAGGGCTTTCGTCATTTCACCTTGATATTTCCTTCCTCACTGTTTTGTCTAAGTGCACAAAACAATGCATATGAGTGCTGTGTTCAGAATTCACACCAGAAGGAAAATTCTTTAGGGTGACACACATCAAAGTAAGGTTGACTTCTTGCATAGGAATAGATTTATTTTATCCTCGCAAAAATATCTTTGAGTTCTTAACTTCTGCAAAAGAGTGTGACTTGAAGAATTAATTGTTTCATTTTCCTTTGACTGTATAGGTACATGGACACCAGTGAAAAGTCTTTGTGAATGTGTCAGGTGAAAATAGTACTGACTATTGGCTTATACTGAGTTGTTTGCATTGGGTATTATTGGAGTTGCTAATTCTTCCTGCTTAAAAATGTAATAATTGCATGATTGGAGACCCTAAATGTGTAGTGTTATGGATTTCTATCTAACAATTCACTACAGAAAGAGTAAATAAGAGGCCTCTACCTTCGCTCTAAATGCCTAATTGTAAATTAAGGTTTCTAATGGGATTGCTCATATGACCATATGCTACTCACAGCCACGGTGCTGGACTCAACAGACCACTATAAGAAGGAAGCAAATGAGAGAAGAACGTCCACAGATTTCTTTAATCTGTGAATCAAGCCCACAAAGAGTTAAAAGGAAGTAAGCAACATAGAGAACTGTCCTAATTATTTTCTAAAGATTTCCAAAATGCATTCTAAAACTGAATTTCTAAACAAAATTTCACATATAAAATATTGTTGGTATTGAATCTAGTTTTTATGCATCAACTCTGTGCTGAACTGAATCTTTAGCTTGTAAATGCACTGAGACTTAAAAACAATTTCTGTCATGTCCTCCTTCAGATTCCTATCTCTTTCATCACCATCCAAAAGGAAACACTTTAACTTCAGGCAATGAGAAGCTTTTAATTCAGAACTAAGTTTACATGAGTTATCTCCATTACAGTGCAAAATGTAAAAAGGTAAAAATTTTAAATACTATTTTAAAATTTAATTAGATCATTTCAGCTGTTTTGCCTGTTTCAAAATATAGAACAAAACTTCAATAAATTATATTCTGGATCATATCATCATCTTCTCAAGGAAATGAAGTTAAATCTTTATAGTAACCAGCAGCTTAATTTTCATTAGGCTAGCTATTCGATAATTAGTCATGCACCATAAATCAAGTCCCCAAGTCTTCTTCAGGTTTCTTAATTGAAAATTATTGTTTCTTGGCTCTGTGGCTAAATGTGCAGCAAGTCTGAGGAGTGATAGATGCTGAATCTAGCACAAACAGTTTGAAACAGTCAGAACTTGATAGATCATTGCCCTGAAGGGGCTTGTAATGGTGGAGAGACTGTGAATTTCAAAATGAAAGGTTTGTTCTTAAAAATCACAAGTGTAAAAGCTAGCTGTAGTTTACCAAATATGTCCTAAACTTCAGCCACTTTTCCTTTCATTGCTAGCTGGATTTCAGTTGTTTTTCTAGTGACAATTGTAATGAGTTTGCATGAATATATTTGAAAAGTTAAAATGTTGGCTTGGAAAGACCCAAACAGATTATTTCTGCTCTCTTTTGTTAGTGGTGTTCTTTTTCTGGTAAATCTCATTAACAAATATGGAAGTTGTTTCATTTTTGGCATTTTCAAACACTGAATGAAATGGTGGCAGTCATCTCAGAGCCAATATGAAAGAACAGATGGGCCTGCTACACATGCCCCAGGTCATAAAATAATTTCAGATATGATGCAATTGTGGCTAAGTAAAAGACTTTTGCAAAGTCAGAAATATATTACTTTAGTGAAAGAAGGGAGCCTTTTGTCATTTTTCTTGATAGCCTAGCAGACTTTGTGCAGAGTTTAGCTTGTGTTTGCCATTCTGTAGATAAGGACAGCCACAGGGTTTTCTGCCATTCATGGCTTGCTTCCTCATGATCCAGCAGCCAAGACCTGATGATGACCACAGCAGGAAACAGTGTGAAATGCTCCATAAATTTAAATGCGGGTATCAGTTGATACTAAAAAACTGATCCTAAGATTTTTAGCTCAGAATTTCCAAAGCATGTTGGCAAATTCATACTGAAAACCTTCTCACAACTTTCTACATTGAGGAACAAATGTAGACTTGGAGGTGACTGCAACATTTAGATGTTGTCAGATACACTGAGACGTGCATTACAGTTATACCCAATATCACCCTCTGTAGCCCGTGACAAAACAAAGCAATGCATTGGTTTCATGGGGAGAGACCACAGCCCAAACCTTGTGCGTAGGTCCTGAGCAGTGGCTGTTCAGGGTGCTCTCCCTGAGGAACCAGGGTGGCAGTACGAGGTGTTAAGCTGATGGGTGCAGCACCCAGCAGATGTTTTGTGTGGATGTCCCGTACAGATGTGTTGTCATTCATTACAGATGTCTTTCTGCTGGTAAGATTCATCTGCTTCCAAGATCAGCTTTGTACTGCCAGTTCCAGGGATTTTGTGTGTGCATAATGGCTTTATAAATGTGCTACTTACATATGTCCTAGGAAAAATTCCTCAAAAAAGTTAGGGGTGTATGATGAGTAATAAAACTCTTAAGGAGGGAGGGATTTAAAAGGGCACATTGTCAACTGGGAGAGTTTATTAAAATACATAATCAAATAGATATTGTGTTTGTGGACCATGTTATTTTCAGGGGCCTGAAATGATTGTGTGTAATCTTATTTTCATAAAGATTTATTCTTGGAAGGGAAAGTCATTTGCCTAAGGGATATATTGATTTCATTCAGCTGTCACCATCCTGTTGTAAGATGTTACAGACAGAAAGCCAAATTCAGGCCTAGATTTATTCAACTTGATTCTATTTTTGCATTGTACTAAATCTGAATATGGTGCTGTGATAACAAACAAGAATCGTTTTCCGGTCGATTGTTCCAGTTTCACACCGGACTAGATCACAGCACTGGCTGAGTGAGGAACAATAAGGGATGGGGTGACAGCAGAAGATGAGGGAGGAAACTGTGCCTGAGCGTGGTTTGAAGCCTTGCTCCAGGGGAGGCAATGCTTTTCTGGTGGGGAGTGCTGGTGAGGGGCTTTGCACCACCCTTGTGGTGGGAAATGGAAGGGAGCCAAAGCCCGTGGAGACTGCTTTTCATAAGCACTCCCTTCACTTGCTCTCAGCACTGCAATGCAGAGAGCAAGCTTTACGTTGGGCTGCTTTCTGACACACAGAGACGGGAACTGGAGTTCCCTAAGGCGCAGGATCCGTGGAGTCATAGATGACGAAACCAGAAGAGACCGTTCAGTGCAACTCCTGTGTAAAACAGGCCATGGAACTTGTCTGGGTTAATTAACGAGAGCCGATGTGTCAGTGGTGACGTAAAATCTCCACCAGCATTGAGAGATGCGAGCGTACCCTGAAGTCAGGCGTGCTTGCCTGAATGTAGCTGCTCCTTAATCAGGACCATGCAGTTGGGTGGCTTCCTGCTTACAGCCTTTTAGGGCTGGAGGCACTTTATGCCCCTGTAGCCTGTCAGGAGCAGCTAAATATTTTATCTGAGGGATGGGCAGATCAGGATTTACCCTATGGATACCTAGACTGATCCAAAAGTGTGGAGATCAGGATCCTGATTCCACTGAGTTTTATGAGAGAACTGGGGATTTCTTTTTACACAGAGTCATGGACAGAGTTTGTGTATGGATTCCTCATGAAATAAAATCTTGCAAGCTGTTTTTGTCAGATTTTCACTCAAAATTGTAGAAATAGCACACCAACAGTTGTTCTTAGCATGTTTCTCGTTTGCATTTATGAAAACAGTTTTTCTGGCTAGTGTGTTTTACATCTGAGTTAAAACATTAGCATACTAGCATTTTCAATTTTGTCCAGCTTTTAGAACTGACACGAATAGATTCAAATTCAGAGCTGAAATAGCCCCTACCCTCCCATCCTTTTTGCACACACACAAACACAGAAAAAATGGCTGAGGTTTAAGGTTATGTTTTCATTGATTCTCAACTGCTATGAACTTCATGATACTAAAACTTCAGGAGTACCAATCACATTTTCTATAGGCACAAAGTATGAACACACTGTGTATTTTTATTGTAGTTATTTCTTATTTCAAGATGCAGTGTGTGTATATTCTATTTCACCAATATTTTATGCCACTATATGTAGATTAAATTAAGATCAAATTTTTTTACTCCCTCATATCTTATCCCACAGTCAGAATCTGATCTTGCATACACAAACCAGAAAGGTATGTGACAGAAGTGGTAGGCTCACACCATTAAAATAGAAAAGGTCATAGCTGTTGTTCCTCACAAGGCGTGAACTCATTGTTACTCTATACATCTAGGTACAATTTCTTATTAGTGTAATATATATGATGGGAACAGCAACTAGTGGATAGATGAATTTGAACAGGGCTGTGTGCTCCATGTAAGGAAGAGGCAGTGCTTACTCAAATGCTGTTAAAACTCCCTCATTTACAGCTCCTGGAGATGAAACATACAGCAGATTGCCTGTAACCATAGCAATTGGCTCTGACATGAAAGATCTCCAGCATAGAGGTAGTGGTAATGGCAGAAGCAGTGTGGAAGATAAAGGTGTACAGACAGAGACAGTACCAGGTGGAAGTGAACTACTAAATAAGTGAAGACGAGGTGCCCTAGATGGATTTGGGCAGATGTGTGAGTTTGATGGGAAGGTTTGGGCTGGAAAGGTGAGTTATGGGGGAAGGCAGTGAAAGATGAAGAAAAGGCAGAGGTTTTGGTGCTAGTCTGGTGTAGAAAACAAAATCAGAATTGGGCTAGCACAGAGTACAGGGGAGACTGCTGCAGGAGGCTGCTGCTTTACAGGTTCTTGTCTTTCAGCAATGGAGGACAAGAAGGATGGCTGGAGTTCAGGGATCCTCATGAGTCAAAGTGTCCCACTTAGCTCATGGAAGGAGCCCATGCAAGTTGTTAGCTCTTGGTGATGGGTCATGGTGTGATTCCTGGTGTTGAGATGAAGCTCTCAGAAAGATGTGGATATTCCATATTCCAAAGCACTGCCAGAGCTGCAGGTGTGCAGTTTTGAGATGTGGTAGGAAAATCCCCAGAAGAACTCCCACTGGTAAACGGTGGGGAGGAAACAGTTCCTAAAATGTTCAATTGCCTTGAGTTATGAGCACTGATATAAATAAAATAGCTGAGACATTTAATATTTTGCTTGGTCTCCATTTTCAGAGCTATATTTTTGCAAATTATAAAAGTTGTTACCTCTTCCTATTTATGATAAACTTAAAGGGAACCATTTCTAAGAGCAAAGTCCCTTATACAGTAACCCCTGGAATCATGGATGTGATTAATTTTTATATAATAATAATAATAATGAGGAACAAATTGGCCTATGAGTCCCAGAGAAAAATAATCGATTTGTAAGAAATAAACCTATATTAATAAACTAGAGACTGCAGATCAGGAAAAGTTCATTGTCTAATCTCTTTAGCTTCATATATACAATTTACATCTATCCAAAAATGAATTTATGATTTAATGAAAAAAATTTGGACCAAACCTCTAAAAGCTTCTACCCATTGAGGTTATTGCTGTCATAATTTTTTCATAAAGTCTTGTTGAGTTTTTACTTAAAAAGAAATCTTAGTAAAAGGTCCTCAGTGTGATTATGGTCTAAATCTGTCTGATTAGGGATAACTTCATTTGAGCAACTGGAATTACACGTGGGTAAGAGCACACAGCGAGGAATCCAGCAGCGAGAGTCCCTGGTTGCAGTACTGTACTCAAGGGCTGAGCCAGCTTCCCAAGGAAGAACCTCAGCTCTCATACCGCAGCCTGTAAATTTACCACATTGTGCAGAATACATAACCCCCTTGGTCTCCCTCACACTGCCTTTCCACTACTTTTTCTTTGCTTATAAAAGTTATTTTTGGTCAGCTAGGCACTTCTTTACAGAAGGCATAGTAAACATAAGATTTATACAGCTATGTGTCATCTTTAAATCTACTCAACTCCCCAGGCAAAAAACGGGATCACAGCAGTGAACATTTTAATAAACAAGCAAAGACATTTTACAAAAAAAGAGTGTATAGGAAAAAGATGTTACAGTTCAACGCTTCCTATCTAGGCTGTAGAAATGAGGCTGAGGTTTGTATACACATTCCCATTTTAGAATATTTTCTGCCAGTGTTTGGTCCTGAATTAGAACTGTATATGATCAGCTCTAATTCATTGTTTCAGTTTTCTGATTTTGAAGCAATCAGAAACTCGCGAAGCCAGCTGACTTCGCCAGATCTGGGGGCTAAAATCTGATTAAACAAGGTTGCTGGGTATTACCCACCATCAAATCACCAGTTTATCTTTTCAGTATATCTTTAAGAGTGTATGATTACCCTGAGATATCTGCTGAGAGAGAGAGAGAGATTCTTTTATGTCTAAGGATTAGCTGGCACTGTTATTATAAATATCTGGAAATGTTTCACTTTCTGCTCTGATTTGTGTTTCTAAATTAAATTTGGTGTAGTGCTAGCAGCTTGGGATAATCACCAATTACAAGTTTTGTTAAAAAAAACCCAACTAGAAATCTAAACTACTGTCTGGACTACCAGTTAAATATTTATTACAAAGTTCCTCTACACCAACAATGTACCTCATCCCTAAGGTAGACAGCACCTTTTTGCACCATCACTTTGCAAATCTAGATGGTCTTCAGATGTTTAGGTTTTAACATCTGCTAAATATGGTTAGCATCACTGTCAAATTGGAATGAGTCTTCAGTGATTGGGTCCAAGTCTGCAATCATCAACTGTCTAATTTGTTAATGGTAACATCAGCAGAAGCAGCATCAAGACCGATAATTTCTCCCATATCAAATTTATGTACATTGTAATGTAATGAATATATTCCCCAAGGAGATTGCATTTGCTGTGTACAGTGCAAAAAGACTATGTTCAAAGTTGCTCGATGCAGCATTTTTTTTTTTTTTTATCTACTGATATTACAGTGTCATTGGGAAATGCCCAGCCTTATATAGGTGCAAGGTGCTTTGAATGTTTTTTACTGCCTTATAAAATTAAAATATATATTTAATTTTACTTATTGCAATTACTATACCAATCTTCCCCTCAAACACTTTACTATAAAAATGCATGCTATCTGGAACATTATAAACTAAACTGAAAGTTTTCATTTAAGTGCTCTGAATCCAGACAGGTCTGAAAGGTATTCAAATTCCTTTAAGGTGTTTAGGAAGCCAGTATTTAGAGATTAAGCATCTGCTGGGAACTGCAGTTCTTTGGTAGAAGAGGTAACTTCCAATACGGAAAAAACTCAAAGCTTTTCTGCAAGATATGGGTTACTTTTAGAATCTGTGGGGGCATCAATTTTCCTCTCTCAGGTCAAACTGTATTCAACACTGATGTCAGCCCACGCAAGCACATATCAATAATGACAGTATGCCTCAGCCGGCAGTGCTCTTACCTCTTGGCTAGAAGGTCACAAGTTTAAGTCTCCCACTAGGACTTGGGCTGATTCTTAATGCTGACATGGCAGTACAATGCTAGGAAGGTGTTGAACTGTTTGAGTTGCTGTCCTTCATGAGATGAGATGTTAATCCAAAATCCCTTTCCCTGTCCCTCTGCCTGTCTAGGCAATATTGGCATGGCACTTCTGTGAAAAGAGGCTGGCTAAGCCTCCTTCCCAGCCAAAACTCCCTGTCACACGACAGGCTCGGCTGTCCAAGGCAGAGCACGAGCCATTGTGTTATTGCACCACCATTACTGTATTTAGTTAAATACAATGGAAACATTGTCAAGCGTTTTAGGATACAGAGGATGCGAAGGGCCTAATGCAAAAGCCAAAATCTAGTGCAGTTTTCTAAATTCTATTGTTTATCATGTCTCTGTACACAGGCACACAAACACATTATATGTATATTTAGAAAGTGTGGCTCTGTTAAAAATTACATTCAGCTTGTACCCATTCCATTTATATTACGTTGAGCAATTATATTCCTTCACTCAAACTGATTTTTTACCATTTTGAAATAAGAACTCTGCATTTAATATCAGACATTCTTTAATAAAGAACCATATTGTTTAGCTTGTCATGATATAGAGTTGCTTTTCCATAAGTACATTAAGCATGGGAACTCAGGATACTTTCTTCAAAGCAAGTGGAAATTCTGGGAAGAAACATGTTATAACAACTGTCTATGGTTAAAAATGAGAAATAGTAGAAAACTTGGGTATTCTCTGAGGAATAGGGTGCTACATATAGCATGATGGAAATGCTTTCTGAGGATGGTTATGGACTAAGATGACTGTATGCTTCACTGTATTCAGTTTAATTTTATCTTACTTTTTCTGACACATTGGCTGGAACTAGTGTTAAATGTTTATTTTATTTACAGTACACTACTGATAAATGCATGTGTATGTGATATAAACCTTAGGAACTCCATATAAAGAGTTAATATAGAAAGGGTTATTAGGTTATTAGGCGAGTTTGGGTGCAAATCAGAATAATGTAAGAATTTTCCTCCTCCCTCAAATTAGGAGCTCTATGATCTTCTGAAATCAGAGTACTTATTAAAAAAAATAAATTGGGGACTAAAACTTCAAAATAATGGAATATACACCCCCCCCCTTTTTTTTTTTAACCACTTTGCATAATATAAAGTGCTTAAACTCTTTTTGCAGCAGTCCTGCTGGCTTTCTGTTGCTTGATATTCTGACCATTTTTGAACCCTTGAACTCTGACAGAGAGGAGGGACTTGGAGAGGTTGTCATCTGATCTATGTAAGAAGGCAAAAGGAGTAGCTTTCTCTTTAATAGCACTCTTTTCTGCTTAACAGTTGGTGGGAGATTAAAATGATCTAGGTGGATAAGGCAGGTTAAAGGTCAAGGGACACCACAACTCCCCCTCTCCCCCACATGTCAAAATATAGACAGGTCATTAGAAGTTAAAATTTTATGCCCCTTTCCCAAATATTTCACTCTATTTATGCACTAATTTTTACTGTAAATTCCAATTCTTGAGGGGGACTGGACCCCTACTAAGCTACTGTCCAGCTTGTATAGTCGTCAGGTGCTGACATTCTGAGTTTCAGCCATATTAATTGCTGGATAAAGGCTATAATCCCCTCTCTTTGAAGCCCAAGACTGATTTTTAGGCAGTACTTCAAAAGCAGCACACAACTGAAGAGGCATATTTCCTACTAGCACTGAATCAACATGATTTACTCTGTTTGCATTCGTCTACATACGCCTTGCATATTTGGCTGCAGAGCAAAAAGGTGTGAGTTGGCTGTAATACAGCCTAAGGAGAGGTTTTGCCATCCTGAAGTTGATATATGACCTCATGTGAGACATACCATTCCAGACCTTTGCTTTAAGCATCATTAAGAAAGTATAAACTCCTATATCATGCTTTTGTTACCAATAAAAAATCTTGCCTTACGTTGTTAGAATTTTTTTCGCCCTGCAACATCATATTAAAACTATAATTTAGAGTGAGGCTGATTCTTAAGCCGTGAATAAATAAGGCCTGTGTTTTGAAAAAGCAAACCTTTTTCGAAACATGGATTTTAATATCTTAAATACTGCAGCTTCTTAATTAAATGAAGCTGTGATCCAGCAGCAAATATCCATTATTAAGAATAAATAAACATACTGTTTAGCTTGTTTTCAGGAAAAGGAAATGGGCGAAGATGTCTTTTAATCATAAATAAATTTCTAGCAACTGCAGAACTCATGGCTTGGTGTTGGTGTGTACTTCGCTTCTGGCTGTGGCTCTTTTTGTGGCGGGGTGTACTTGGCTTCTGGCTGGCTGTCCACAGAGCTGCACTATAGGGACTTTCTCATCCAGGATTTGCCAAGTATACTTAGTGTTATGTTTGAGAAAGATTAACAATATTTCAGATCAAAGGAGAATCCTGCTGCACGGTCTTACAAGATTGTCATTCACTCCCATTATGGCTCATTTGCACAAGATTTTCATGTAATATGAGCCATTGTTTTGATGGCAGTGATTTGACATAAAGACAGGGCCAAAATGCATCTCAGAGTCCCACTCCGTCAGGCTGGGGGGTAGCCAGGGCCTAAAGAACTTGCCAATCATAAAATGCAACTTTGTCTCAGTTATATTAAAGCCTTTATCAGGTGGAAAACTTTTGAATGAGCATTGATTCAAGGAGAAGAACTAACAATGGCCATTTTTATTAGAGTGTAGGCACTGTTTTGACGAGGCAAAATATGAAATGCAAACCTCACGTTTGGAGTAATTTTGGTCAGCCACATATTCTGATGGCTTGTTCATTACTTTGAAATACTGAATTTGTTTTAAGATGTTTCGCAAAAGTTGGAGAGCCCCACACCAGGAGTGGCACATGAGAAATCTATTTCTCCCAATATTTATAGTTTAACCTAGTAGCTGCATTTTAAGGATCAAATTTGCCATATGATTCTTTGCAGACGCTTTAAAATGCAGATACATTTGACCGTAGTGCAAAACAGCAATCAATAAAATTTATTAGAGAAGAAAACTAATGCGTGTCAAATAATTATCTGCAATTCCTGTCTTTCAAGTAATAACTTTTTAGGTAGGGTCAGATTTTATGGGTAAATAAGCGTTAAACTTAATAAAGTCACCGCAGCAGTTTTTTAGTCTGATTTAAAGCCACAAGTTGTATGTGGACAAAGCCTATTGCTTTCGCTTTAATACACCCAATTGGGCTTAGGTAGAGCAGGAAATTTAGTGTAGGAGCTGACCCAGGATGTCTCAGGCCCAATCCTGTAATTCTTGCTGAGGCCGAACTCCCATTGACTTCAGATAAGGACTGCAGGGTGCCCGTTCTTTCCCACCCAGCCAAACAACGTAGGTACAATTATGCAAGTTAAACACAAAATTTCAGCTGTAACTGTAAGTTTTCTGGGTTTCTGTGCATCTAAATTGTCATTAAGACTTTTACCTATGTTTTTTTTCTCTCTGTTTTGAGGCATGGTAGTTCTTTTTCCAACAGTGGGGGAAAAATAATATTATTAAAAATGTGAATGCATGGAAGATGTAGCACATTATATAGGGATTTAGAAAACAATTTACTTCAAAGAACTAATAATGTCTTTAAAGTGTTAGTTATGTGTATGGGAGTATAATGCTAATACATGCCTATGTAAAGCTCTAAATAAAAGTTTCTGTGCAGGTTATTTTAAGATTTAAATGCTATGTTCCTCTCCTTTCTGTTTTTGTGGGTATAATTAGCTAATAATTTGTTATGGACAAAACACCTGAAATAGTTATAAGATGCAAAGAATATTTTAGAGGGAAAGAAATGTTGACGAATACCACTGCAGTGATATATTTCTAATTGTTTTCCCACTTTGTATTGCAAGTTACACTTAAATACATCTGGTGTGCTTTTAAAATAAAAATAGCTAAAATATCCTTATATGAAAATGTGTGATGGAAGGAACCTTATGGCTGGGTTATAAAGTCTGGTAAATGGACTGTAAAGTGGAAACAGTGAAAAACATTTCACTTGGGTGACGATAGCTGGCATCTCCCTTCTAGTTTGTCACAAAAAGGGATTTATTTCAGGAAATTCACCGCACCTGTGGAACGTAGCATCTATATGTCAGCAATTCCAATGGCATTTCATGGAAAGCTTAAAAATATAAACATTAAACTATTAGATCAATGTTTTTATCCCTCATCAGGAAATGCTTGCAAAATACGTGAACAACAGCGCCCTCTGCATCTGAAACCCCTCTGATTATTAAAACCAGACTTCACTACTTGCAAAAGGGAGCCTTTTAATTTCAATTACTGGTGTTTTCAGCTGCTGGTAGGTATAGCTGGGGGAACGGGGCAGGAGTGAGAATATTCGGATATATTCTTAGGTGATATGTGACTTTACAATATTACCTGATAGCTTCAGCACCCTTAGGTACAAAAATTACAGTAATACATATTTTAAAGTTACCTAGAATGAACAAGCACAAAATAACAGCAAAGATGTTGGACTTTTGCATTCTCTTCAGCGTAATTTAGATCTACAGCGTGTCCTTGACAGTGAAGCATATCGCAGTCTGGAGTTTTGTTTTAGTACAGGTTGGCTGTATTATTTTAATAAATTTTAACTCATCAGATATTAAATACAAAATCAGAATTATCTGTTTTGTTTAGTGCTTAAAGACATATTCAGGGGATTATCCAGAAACAAGTAGTAAAGCCAGGGACTGATGCATGCCAGTATTTTAGGATTTGTTAGACATAATAATGCATTTTGAATTGGGAAACTAACTATTTTTCAAGGCTCCAAACAGAATTCTGCAAGCAAGTAATTATTCTAAAAATGAATTTATTTGAAATAAGGGCTTTATGTTCCTACAATAATAGATGGAAGAAAATGGTCCTATGTAAAAAGTTCTTGCATAATATTTCTTGGTGATTAAAAGGAACAAAAGTTAATTTGTATTTGCAATTTATATAAGCAATTAGTACAGCTGAAATGCTAATTAAGCTTATAATATTCTTCACATATTCCTATAAAAGGAATGAGCTGTCCAAAAAAATCACAGCATAAACATTATATTTCTCTTAAATTAAATGCAGCAATTTTAGATATCTTCCACTGAGAATTTATTTCTTCACACCAGAAGCAGTGAAATATTAGAGCTATATTATATATCTATGAAGTATAGAAAAGTAGCAGGATACTGTGAATTTTTTTTTAATATAGATTATCTTTTTTCAGTTCTTCGGTAGGGATAATTTAATTCTTTGCTATTTCTCATCACTTCCTTAGTCAATAATTCCTTATCTTTAATACGAAAGTAGCTCCTAATAACAAGATTTGTGTCTGAAATATGAGTTTTAGAAATGTTCAGGGTTATTTCTACACGGATTGCAGTTTGTGGACTGAAAGAATAAAATGAGTGAATTGTATGGAAACTATTACAGAGGACTCATTTTATAAAATTAAAGTAGTAAAATTAACATCAAGGAGTGGTATTCTCTTGCTTTAATAGAATGGAAATAGATCTACATTTACAACATGATATTAATGTGACAAAATATACTTTTAAAATTTACTCATTTAAGAAAGGTGAACTGTCTTTGTCACAGCAATTAATGAGAAGTAGAAAGTCTAAAATCATATTTCTTATGCATATCAACCAAATACTTTTTACAGAAATTCAAAGACATATCTGAACATTAATGTAAGCTTAGATTATTGACGTGAAAGGAGTTTAACAATCAGAAAACAATAGCTCTTTGTTATATTTCTACTTTTAAGCAATTTAAGATGCTCTTTGGAAAGATATGGAGTCTTACGAAATTTTCAAAGACAAAGCACTAATGGCTCTTAGTATCACTGTGTTCATTTTAAGAGCAAATTAAAAGAATGAAAGAACGGTGCAAATAATTGTTTCATATGTTCTTTGCTTGTGACTGCTGTAATCATCCAGGCTGATTTACAAATGTAGACTTGAAGGTTTCTCAGCTTCCTGCAGTGTAGAAGACTGTTACTTTGGCACTCACACTCATGCCCTTGTAATCACCACTCAAAACTGTGCCCTGGTACTTCCAATTCCCAGTCTCTTGATTGAACACCTCATTCTGTGCTAACAAGGTGTCCAAGGTATTTGAACAGGGGCTGCAGTCAGAAAATTGTTAATGGTTTCACTCATTAAGAGTTGCTGCACTAGTTTTGGTAATATGGTAACTGTCTAAATTGCAAGTTGATTTTTTCCTTCATTTTAAAGAATGATGCTAAAATCTGAGACCAGGAACACTAACAGCTACAAAACCCCAGAAGGGTGCTTAAATCACTGTATTTGTATTAAAGCAAAGGGTTTTATAGCAGAAAGGGTATTATCTTATTTTTGAGATTATCTTTTAAAATTGTTGAGAAATGCAAAAACAAGAATTAAATGGACAGCTAAAGACAGAAAATGCATAAAAAAGGAATAGTAAACTGTAAACCAGCCTGAAGATCTTAAAGAAATTATTTAGGAAGCAAAGCTAGTATTAAAATTGCAAATTAAAAAGTCAGAAAGAATTTGTCTTGAGCCTGGATGTACTTTTAGTAATTGGGATGAAATTCTTTAAAATAAAAGGATTTATAGCTGTAGGTAACTGTAGTATATGTACCTGAAAACAGGCCCTAGGAGTCTTAAATATTTTTTTGCTATAGTGCAAGCTAAGCAGAAAGTAAGCCAAGATCAATGGGCCTGATCCTGCAATCCATACTCAAATAAGAATCTTTTCCTTTTTCACTTCTCTATCTTGCACAACTGTAGCGCTTAGGAAGAAACGTATTCCCTGCAAAAAAAAACAATAGAGAATGATTAAAATCCATTTTAAAAAAGGCTTGTAAGGGATTTTTCTAGTTGTATCCTCCCTGTCATCTGGGATCACTGAATTACTTTCTTGAGCTGTGGAATATTAAAACAGGGAGTAGGTTCTGTTTTCAGATAACAGCTTACACCTGAAACAATTTCCCTGAATCCTCTGAGAGAAGAATTTTCCTCATGGAAATTTAATTTTTTGCAGTGGAAAGAACTTTTATAAAAGAAGGTGGAAATGAATGGTTTGCATGTTTTTATTTAATCCTCTAAAAGTTTAAGCCATCCCTACAAACTTGCAATCTACTCATTTAAAAGGGGGATTAAAATTCAGTGAGTCACCCTAGGCTGCATCTTTTGGCCAGGTTTTGTGGTTTTTCAATTACTTATATCTATCTTTAAAAATGCTTTTCTCTTCCCTGTGGCTGTGAAAGATGCACGCACAAATGAACGGAAACTATAAAGGAAATGCTAACACTGGCCACACAGAAAGCACTGTCAAAAGCACACTATAAACAAACAGAGGAGATATTTTTTTCCCTGTTGCTTTACTTCCATTAATTTTAAATATTCTTTGTAACTTTAGAAGGCGAACTACTTTCCAGCAAAAGTGTGGATAAAATCCTTGTGATACGTGGTTTGATCTTGTTCTTTACTGAACAAGTATATACTTTAATAAAAATCATATAGGAAAACATAAAAATAATATTGTAAATATTTTGCCAGATTTGAAATATGGTATGATTTGGACTTCACAGAAATATTCTAACCAGCAGGCGATACTCATCTGATTTTGTTTGAACAGAATCTCTGTCATACAGCTCCTTTAACCAATGCTCTTTCATAAAGTTATGCTAGCCACATAATTTGTCTCTCAGCTGGCTGGGATATCTCTCCAAGGTATACAGATCTTTTTCATGATGGAAGAAAAAGTGCAAGCAAAAGAACAGAATGAAAGCATTATTTACAATGCTGGTATAGTTTGCTTAGAAACATGCTGTAAGTAAACATGTAAATGTGAGCTGTTGAACAGAACATACTTTTTGAACATTATAGGAGTGCTGCACATCCCTGTGTTTTACATTCATTCCTATCTTTATTTAGATTCGTGCTTTTATAAACTTTTTGGCATTTGTATTTAATCAAGAATGGAAATTATGCTGATGTCTAAAAAGCAAAGGGCCTATTAATATGATCTATGTATAAGTTTTCTTTCATGTGTCCATTTTACTCTTTTCTGACTGTAGTTGAAAAGTGAGTGGATAAATATATTTTGGAAGGAAAGTCTGTTTGAATTTTGATGTGTGATTGGTATATTTCTGAACTAGACAGTGGAGCATTTTTTTTCCTTTTAGTAGTTAAGTCATTCCTCTGGAACTGATTGCAAAGATAAAACCCCATCTGTATAAATTGAAAACTTTTCTTTTTGAACTGGAAGTTGAATGCAGACCATGACTTTTCCATAGAAAAATTACAGAAATAATGGCCCCTGGCTGTGGAGGCATTTTTTTTGTTTTTCATGAATCAGGCACAAAGTTATTTAAATTAATTCTGGTCTCATCACCCTAATAGAATATCATTACTGATCTTTATAAAAAATATTAGAAATCAGCAGTGTGTGGATGTAATAGCAATAGCTGTTTGACCAACTTCCCCAAACAATTTTTGCTTTATTGAAAAGCAAGACTACTGATGACAATGCTCACTCACGATGCACATACTTTGTAATGCATTTCACACATTATCTTTTTTATGTTCATTACATGTATTGAAAGTACTAACTACTATACTGCTTCATGATCAGTAAAGGATAATTTATTTACTGTCTTTTGAAAGCAGTCAATAAAGAGAAAATAAAAAGAAACTTTCTTCATGAAAAGGAAACCCTGTAAATATTTCCATGTAATTAAAAAATATACGACAAAATTCAAGTTTTACCTCCCAAACTTGTTCTATAGCTATGCACAACCTGAAGGGTTCTGCGTTTCTGATAGGGTCCTCTACGTAGTTTGTACTCATGTATGTTTGCATGGACTGAAAACAGACTTGATTTCTTGTGACTGTGCTGCCTAGCAGAATGCAGGATCTCAGGTACCACAGCTGCGGCATGTGAAGTGCTAATACCTACCTAAACGTGGATATATTACTAAGAGTTCACTTCTTCCCCACGCTGACACCTCTGTACTTCCCCAGTTCCTGTTCTGAATGTGTGAAACGTCCCTGAAACAAGGAGCCTTCTTCCCCTGAGTTTTGTGGATTGGTCCTTTTGCCAGGGGAGGAGAAATCTCGGGGTCGTGTGAACCAGCAGAACCATCCCAGGTTTGGCACACTCCCCAGTGGTCCTTTCCTGCCTACTAGTTAGTATGCATGGGCTTCCTATAAAGCTCATTTCTGCCTTAGGTGAGAGGCAGACTTTGGTGGTCCCAGGTGTATCCTGCCCTTTGAAAAGACATTGATCTAAAGTAAGGACAGAGTCTGCACTTTAAAGACATTCTAGAATGGAAAAGGCTGGTGCCTTACCTTAACAATGTCAGCTGAAAGCCAGTGTGCCATCCTAGCACTGCCAAAAGATAGGACATTCTTTATGACAGCCATCAATTCTACAAAAATTTGTCACTGACCTGAGCAAACAGAGAGCTGAGGTCTTCTTCAGAGGCTCCACTCATCTGCTCACCCCACATCTCAGCAGCATGCTCCTCCCAGCCACCTCTGACAGCAATAAGTGTTCTGAGAAGGGAGTACATTTCCCAGGTGCCGACACAAAGAAGGAGCAGGGACAATGAGGCTGGGACGAATGTGAGGATGAGAGGTCTTCTTGACACTAAGAGAAAATACCTTCCAAAACTTCTCCATGCCTTCTCTGCAGCACAAGAAATAAAGGGCTGAGGAGAGTAGTGAGGAGGAGAGTTTCAGTGGAGACTAGTTGGTTTTAATGTGCCTAAATCCAATCCTTAATAAGAAAGTATACTAAGCGTTTAGGTTCAGCATTACCCTCACTCTGGCTACACAGGGAGTGTAAATGGATAGCTCCAGTCCTCCCTTTATTCCATTATCAGGTTTCTCTGCACTTCCTGTCTTACTCATCACTTTGTATCCGATGGTTCGTACACAACACTCAGCATGTGATCTGTAAAAATGGATCGCAAAAGATGACGTGGATTTAAATAGGTGCAGTGACTTTTTCAACCTTTGATGGGTTCTTCTTGGCTGTGTTCAAAGCCTCCATTTTTCAGCTGGAGTCAATGGTGGTAACAGAATTAGTTACTGAGAAAAATTTTTACATCAGTCAGAACGCCATTCAACGCTATCCACGTTTTCCATGTTAGTTGTTTATTTCTAATGGTATTCATTTGATTGTTTGGGGTGGTTTGTTTTTTTTGGGTTTTTTTTGGTTTTTTTTTTTAATAATACTGAATATGTGGGCATGCTATTTCAGTACAGGAACACCTAAGTCCATCAAGAATATTCATAAAAACCTTTACAGCAACTTGCTGAGCCATGACAATTTCTTTGATCCAGACCACAGTGACTAACAAGTACAACATAATATGTAAACAATGGATTACCCATCTAGAACTGGAAAACCACCAGTTGGAAAGATAGGAAATAGCCCAGCACTGTCATGGTCCATTGTTTTTTTCCCCATGCAGTTTTAAAGTTTTGTACATTTTACACAAGCAAGGTCTTTCCCAATCCCTGATGAGCTCATCTTCAAACTTAGAAGAAAAAGAGCATGGATCTTTTGGAAGCTTTTGGGGAGTCAGGAGCATTTCAGCTTTACTGTCAGGTTTCATTGGCCATCAGGATGATGAGTATCAGTATAATGATTTGTTATAATCAGAGGAGAGGTGGTTCAGAGTGGTATGGGCAGTGGCGTGGTCCCATGAGGACTCTGGAATAGCTCAAGGATTCACATTTGTGTTCTCAGATCAGAGGTGCACTGTTACCTTTCTGAAGAATATCTACCAGAAGGACTTAGTGCAAATGTTGTTCTGGAGGGAGTAGGGGGGTGTCAAGTGTGTCTTTATATTGATGAATGTTCTGGCTGAAAATAGGAGAAATTTTACCGACTTTCCTGGATGCTTCTAAAGGCACTTTTATGGTTCGTCAGTTTTGTGTGTCTACATTCTTAACATTACTTCTAGTTTTAATCAGTATCTATCTTTGGTGCCTCACTTTCCTCTGATGTAGCAAAACAGAGCTTGAGCGTTAACTAGAGCTTCCTGCCTGCTCTTGGTTTTCCCAAAGTACACTCAAACAAGCACGAGATCAGTGTTTGTATCTTGGTGCTGCTGTTTGCATGCCATGAATCTTTGGACTTCCACCAAAAAATGAGCTTGGGACTGGTCTTGGGAACAGACGAAGAAGCAGTTGTGTTTGGCACTGCTGTGGCGAACAAAGGAAGAGCCATGATACTGGGGCATGCAGTGTCAATGCTGTGGAAAGCTGGCTCTGAGGAAAGGATAGAGTAGATGCTGCCTCTGTCTTCTTAGCTGCCCTAGCATCAGCAGGTACAGGAAACCTCCTAGTATGTCTTCCCTCATTGCACTCCTCCTCTGCTTTTGAACCTTTCCCTTTATTTTTGGATCGAGCCCTGTTTATGTTGCTAAACTGCCTTGAACTGAACCCACCTGTGCTTCTTATTGAGCGTGACCTAAAAATCTTCTATAAGCCTGAAATCTTACTGCTAAGATGCTGTATAATTTACTTTGAATACAAGTCTGGTTTGCCACTCCACAGGTAGCCAATGGGGTCAAAGAAGAGCACAGCACTGGCCCTGATTGCCACCTTTTCAGTTGCGTGCAGTGCAGTTTGGGGAGGAGCACTTCCAAGCTGCCAATGATGGCTGTGTCTTCAAGGTCTAGATGAGCCCTAAGTGCCTGGAGTTCATTCCTGATGCATGACATGAAAGCTGCAGGGTCGGAGGTTGCTAACCAAACATCATTTGCTTCTAACATTGTGTTACAGTGCTCCACATGTATAGCACAGTGGACAGAATCACCGCTATTTTTACTTAGTCTCACAGTTTAAGAGGTCTCGGTGTTATAATTTTTTCTCTTGATACTCTGTCTCTATTTTTGTTTACTGTTTTACACCATTATTGCTAATTATACCCTGCTTCTCACCATGCCCTTGTGCTCTATCCCTCCTTAATGTACGCACTCTTCAAATTCTACTACTGCCAGTCTATCTTTGGCCAACATGTATAAACGATTTTTTAAAAAATATGTTTTCTCACTATTATGAAATAGAATAACAGAAAACTTCTGTGAAATATTTTGTCTCTATCTGAAATCCGTGACAGAGCTCCCAGTTGTAGTTAGCTAAGATATTTTGTTGATTTCCTCTTCCCGTAATATAAATGACGAGTTTTTTCATCAGCAGATTCTTTTTTTGTGAGGATGGTTTTATATGTTATGGCTGAAACGAATAAAAAAGTAGAGAATATAATTTAGGAAAAGTGTGACTATGTGGGTACAGAACGTTTGAATTTTTGCAATCTTGAGAAGAAATAAACCTGGAATATATTTACTGGTGCATCCCAGATAAGCAATTTCTATTGTGATGTGTTCTCTCAGAGACTGTACTATGGAAAATTGAGAATAATGGGCCGTGTCATGCCTTCAGCCCATGTGCAGAACTCACACTGATGTCAATAGGAGCTCCCTTCACAAACTGAGGCCTATATATGACCCATAGAGTCACTATGAGATCTTTCCCATACATAACTACAAAATTAATGGAGCATTCTAATCCATTTTGAGATCTAATGAAATACGCCATGATTTAAATTGCAATTAAACAGGGAGATGTCAATAGGCATTGATGAATTTCCACATGAAGACGTCAACATTCCTGCTACAAACTTAGAGCTTTTGAGGGGTAATGGCTCATAGACTCTAAAAACACATTTACTCAGGGTGTTATCGATTAAACATCTCAGGAGCCTTAATCATGTGAATTATATCTTTAGTTGTAAGACATAATTTGTGCATCCAAGACTCGATCTGTTCTGGAAAGATCACAGAATCTCATGTGGTAAAATTCAGCACTTCTTAATCGCTTACATTTTAAAACAGAAAATCATAACATTGTTAACATGCATTTATAGCAGGGGAAGGTTGGAAGGTTGTAGAGTTCAGGTGATTCACAAAGATGTCTATTTAAAGTTCATATACTTGATGATGTTTCGTGTGTCCATGGATTTTTAAATTATTTAACATGATAAACTATTCTGAGGTTGTGTTTGTGTGAGAAACGTTATGAAATAATTAGGTCCTGTGTATTTCACAGCACAGAGAGACCAAATTTCATTACAACAGTGTTTAAACTCTACAGCAGAACTTTTGAATCCCATAGCAATATTAATCTTCTAGTTCTCTAAAATATTTCATTCCCTGCTTCCTACTCTCATAAAAATACACACAGAGCTGTGGCTCATCTTTGAAATTACCCATTGACATAAAATACGAGGACTATTATTTTCAACTGTGTTTGAAGGAAGTGTTTTCCAGTATGCTTACTAGGCAGAACAGTTCTGGTCTTAGGAAGGAGCTCCCGTTACCCTGTCTAGAAGTCGACTCCCCTGCTCACCCTCTCCTCACTGACCTGTGCTCACCAGTGGCTCGTGCATCAGCCTGTGCCTTCTGCCAGCACATGGCTGCTGTGAACTGACTTTCTCATTTCTTCAAACAGCAGTTCATCCTCCTATTTTGTGTACTTCTGTCAAATAATAAAGAGGTCATTATAGGTTGTAATGTAATTATCCCTTCCCTGGATAAGACAAGTGCTGGCCAGTATGTTGGAGACTCAGGGTTTCAGCAAGTCCACTGTGTCCTGGAGATGTGTAATTTCCCAGTGAAGGAAGAGCAAACTTTCCTGAACTCCAGATAAGTAAATGAAGCCATTCCCCTCAGACTCTCTGCAAACTCTGGCAGAACCCAAAATTTAACTTGCTTTTGAAATTTTTTTTGGTGTAATTATATGGACTAGACATTATGTATGTTCTTTTTATAAATAAGGTAAGATGTGTTAGAGTGATATGACTAAAAATAAAGTATGGAATACATTTCTCATTACAAGACCACAACAGTTAATTAAAAATAAATCACATAGAAAAGCCTAAGAGAATTTAATATCAGTAACGTTACCATTGAATTTTTGAGAAGTTTTGAGATTGAGCAAATAATTTTGCATCTTTTTTTTTTTTTTTATGCCTGCTGGTTTTTATTCTATGATACTGTGGCTTCTTTAGCAGTTATCTTGGCTGAAGTCTTATCTATCAGGGGGCTTGGCAGTTATTTTGTGATGTCCTCACAAAGAAGTGAGGCACTGGCACTGAGTAAAAATTACATAGGTCTCATTTACTCCACTGCAACACCTCCATTTAATATCCCACCTTATCAGGGAGACGGATACTTTGCATCTGCATCACTCTTCTGTGCTGAAGTTTATCTCTAGGCAACATATAAACACACTCCCTGGAAACTATTTAAGCCAGGAGTACATCTAAAAGCTGTTTTTTCTTATTGTTTCCTGACTTTCTGGACACTAACCAAGACCAGCAAATTCTTAAATCCTATAAATGATTTCAGCCATCTGTAAGTTATAAAAGAACTCTGTTCAAACTCGAATACCCGAGCTGATTTCTGTTCCTATTATGGATTGCTGCACTGTTGAGCCCTCTTTGGTCTGAAATAGGCTTTGGGGTTTTTTTCCGTCCTTTGTCTGCTTTTTCAGCTTACACCTTCTCTATGAGAAAGGTCTTAGATGACAAGAAAGGGTGTCTGAGCTCACCATCCCCTACGTTCCACGCACTGCATTTGGAGGGGTAGTATATAAAACTTTGCTGGTGTAGTCTGGACACTGCTGTCCCAGTAAGAGTACAGGGAAAAAGAACCAGGAACTCAGGTTTATTGCTTTCCTCCTGCACCCCAAACAGACAGGTGACCTTTCATCTTACTTTTTTCCTTTGGTCAAGGTGTAGTTGCCTGGGTAATAGAACAAACTTTTGGTCTAGTAAACTGTGAAGCTTGACTTTGGAAGATCTACGATTTCTATTAAATGAAGCAACACTTTCTCCTTGTTCCAATCAGTGGAATTTTTTCCACAGTCAAACTTGTTAAGAACAGTTTAAATTATGTTTTTCTGGACTGAAACTCTCAGTTCCCAGACTCTTCTTTTTACTCCTGTGAACATAGTGCTATACTGTATGTCAATTTGGTCTTGTTTGTGGGTTCATTTTCCCCTCCATTAGAACAGCTTTTCTCTCTTTTTTTTTTTCCTTCTTGTGATATTGTTCAAAGGCTTCTTGTGATGCCTTGAAAAAAGTTATTGATTGTTAGATCATTTCTCTCATTCATTCAGATGTTTTCTGGTCCCCAGATGGAAACATCACAGCTGCTGCTCTGGAATTCACTATCAACTTTAGTCTCTGGATTATCAGAGCCCCAAGCAAAAAGGCCTGAATCCAGGCACCCATTTTCCCTCTGTTGAGGCTTAAAGCTGTTGTCCTTACAGCTCAAAGGAAGTTCCAGTGCCTGTATATGGCCAGTCTGGAGCAGTAAGGTCCTATGCTTGCTTTCTTTGAGCTATTGTTCTAGTGCTCCTTTTTTTTAGCTTCCTTATAATTTTTGAGCTCTTCAGTAGGAGCACCAGATCTCAGAGACCAGACGGCTTTCCTTCCTCCCTCTGCTGTTTTTATTTCTGCTCCGGTCATTTGTTATAGGTTTGAGGGCCAGAATCACCCTGACAAATTAGTATTTTTCAAATTCAGCCTCTGCTGACCAGCAGCCATCTTCTCAGACAAAGAAGAAAGTGGAAAGGATTGGCATGTTTTACATGCTTTTCAGTCAATCCCTCAAGCAAAGCCTCTTTTTTAAATTCAGAGGGTTGTTATGATTCAGAGAAAATGCTTATTCTACAGACTGTTTCCTTTCCATTAAAGTTTATTTATACCCCCCTCCTTGTCTGAGGGTATAATTATGAATGATCTAAGCTTGTACTGAAAATCCTAAATTAAAAAATACATCTGTTGCAAGGATTCTCTCACCAGAAACCTTGAAAATGTTATCCTGTCTGTGTATCCATATATCTGTCTGTCTTTCTCTAGGCTTATGGCTATCCTTTATACGTTCCAGAAGTAAATGGGATTACATCGCTTGTTGTATATTTTAACTGATATACACATTCATGAAAGGAATCAAACTATGTGGAAATCTAAATGAATTTTATATTTATTTATATTCGCCTTTCAATCACATTTGAGGGGATTAGATTGTACTGTTCTTCCTCTTTTTGACTTAGGAATAACCATAAGTGTAAGAAAACATTATTTAAATGATAAAAGTTATATTTAAAAAGAAAAGAGAACTATAGCATGAATGATATGAACAGTGTTCATTCAAAAGCTAGGTGTTCTCCTGACAACAAAATGCAATTTAGCCCAACTTTTCAGCATACCTCAGGAAGCATCAGTGAAACACATTTATTTTTAATTAAGGCCAACTCTGTCCCAACATTTGCTTTAAATATGAGGACCAAAGAGCATCAGGAAAGGACATTATTTCTTCAGTCCTTTGAAGCTGCTGCCTCCTGATATGTAGCTCAAGGGAGGGCAACACCACACGGACAGTAGATTCGTGGCAAAATCTCCACTTGGCAGAAGATATCCAGACAGCAGTTTTCTCAGTTGGATTTCACCTGATTAATAATCTTATTTTTCATTTTTAAAACATTACAGTGAAATGAGTCCATTAAGATGCTGTAATGTTAATTAACGTTGTCATAAGCTCTTCTTTCATTTCACTTGCATGTATTTTTGAAAGGTACATTGTGGAAATGATTCTTTTACCCTGCCATTTGCCTATATATCATTTCAAGCTAGTACTGAAAGGTTAAATGTTATAATTCATGCTAATTTTAATTTTCCCTAGTGCCATAGGCAGTACAAATCAAGCAGCAGTAATTGATTATACATCACTGACAGTATAAAACAGAACAAACATACAGTTCTGTCAATGAAAGGCCTGTGCCAGGTTAGTCATAGTTAGGTTGTTGTGGCCTCCTGAGAACAGCAGTCAAAACCAAGCAATAATGATGATATGAATATTTATTTTGTGCATAGTTCTGGATACAAGCCATTTTAATAAATACTTTTACATGGTACTTTTGTGCCTCAACAAATGTGATGGAAAGACCGTTTGCCTCTTGAAGGATTTTGTGCAATAAATTTGGGTTTTGGCTTCTTAGAGGAGGGACTGAAGTTGTAACAGTCAAGCTGAATTTCACTGAAGCATGTGCTTATACAAGAATATGTAGGTTACAATTGCAGGAGAAGGAGGAACTCAGGGTATGGCTTAGGCCATCAAAAGGCAGAAAGACTGCTCACTGACTTGGTATCATCTGGCAGTTAATTAGATCCCCCGTCACTGTAACAAAGAGTATCTTTGGAGTCAAGGAATGACAGTCAGGTTCTCACACAGAACTTTTCAAATAGCCAGGTTAAACATCCATGTTGTTCATTTACACTGGTCTTAAACCCCTCCCTCCTCACAGCACAGAGGAGGCAACACTTCACCCTTGCTTAGACCTCTTTGTAGCGTATCTTTTCTGTTACTCTGCTCCTCCAAAACTAGATTTTTCTCCACAAATGCAGCTTTGGGGTAGATTGCAGGTATTTATTTTCATGGATGAATGGCTCATTTCCTGCTCTGCAACCTACCTTGTAGGATAATGAAACAGAAGAGAGAAATGAGGTCATGGAAGTGGGAAGTATTGGGTAGCAACTGGTATTTTAATGGCATCATGGGACAGATGTTTAATTCACATGAAAGGCTGAGATGACTTAAAGCTCTTTGAGACAGAAGAAAATACCATTTGGAGACAAACAGAAGTGACCTCTGTGGCTGTTGGCAGTACAGTCTGGGCTGGGAAGTGTGGTTAAGTGTCTCAAGAGCTTTTCTCCTCCTAAGCATCCCCCAACCTGGGTCTAAGCCACTGTGGACACCTTGCTAGAAAGATACTCTTGGAAGGGATGAGCTGCAGAGAGGGTTGCAGTGCTGCTGGTACATGTAAGAGGACAGTCAATGCCACGTTGCTTATGGGAGAAGGAAATGAAACATTGACGAAGGAATTAGGGAATTATTGCCTGAGTGGAGGGCAAGTGGGTAACCCAGTGAGACAAAGACAATTAGACACTTACACAAATCGCAGAAAATGGGGAGAAGATTCTTGCAATGAGGCAACAACAACTGAAAGGCAAATGTTCCAATAAAACTTTTTTAAAAAATACTTGATAAATTTCAGTGTATGAATCCTGCTGACTTTTAGCTGGAAGTCAGTTTGGGTGGTTTCAGCACTGTAACTACAATGGCTATTCTTGCTGATATTTATGTGTCCAAAACTTATTCAATGTTTGTATGATAAAGTTTAAAATAGAAAAAGGAATTTAGCTTGTCCACACATCAGCTTTGCATTACAGTATGATTTTGGTAAAGAGATGTATTTCTGAATAAAGCCAATGTAGTACTAAAAGATTAGAATACTCATTTTCAAATACAGTGCTTTAATTTAAAGAAGACACCATTATTTTTTTTTTTATACGGTTATTGCTCTTTGACTCAGAATTAGTGAAACATGGACTGGTTACTTTAACCCAGATGGTTTCTTCCCCACCCATAAAGATTGGTTACTTTAGCACAGATGTCTCTTTTTCTTCCATAAGGCATATTAGAAGGAAAACAAAGATTCACATTTAAGCAATAAATAATAACAACTACCACCCCTATTGGCTTAGATATGTCCAAATCCAAAACCACAGCTGAAAGTTACTTTAAAGTGTGGTGGGCCACAACTTATAGTTCTTTCATTTTGCTTTCTTTTTAAAAGATTTGACTTTGTTGACATTTTTTACACTGTTTCAATTGATCTTTATTGAAAAAGAATAAGGATGGAACAGACTGACAATTTTATTTCACAGATGATTAATGTCTGCTTAGATCTGGCCTGAAGTGTAACCACAAAGTGTTTGATAAGGGAGGGATAAAATATGGTTTGCAGGCAGTTGAGAGTTTAAGGGACATAAAATGGCTGAATGGCGATGTTAAAAACACAAGGTAGAGGACCATGAGGCCATGCTACTGCTGTACCGGTGCCCTTTTATCCTAGGGTTATTCTGACTTCTCTGATTTCTCTTGGCTCATGGTGGACAAGTCTCCCTCGGTACATGTGCAGAAAGGTCTCTTTATGAACAGGTATTCCCATTTGTGTATAAGACAGTGGCTCAGCCTCATTTCCCAGTCTCCAGGCTAGTCTTGGAGCACCAAGTTTGGGTCTGAGATCAGCACAGGGCTTTTGTGGCTTACTTAGGGTCCTTTGGGCTACCCTGTTTCCCCTTGCCGTAAGGAAGCTGTTCTCCCATTTCCTGTCTAGCACCACGATGTAATGGATTCCTTGCAACAGAAACTCCCCCATGGTTCCAGCTCTTTGCTTTTTCCAAAAGGAGAGTGATCAGGCCCAAGTTAAGCTTGGGTGCAATTGAAAACAAAATTCTTTTATGATAAAAATTTTTTCAGTCTTTTTAACCTAGTTCAAATTTTGCTGCTGCAGGGAAAAGTTGGTGGTAAAGATTTTTATTATGTTTATTTAATTACTAATTTCTGTAAAAGAAAAATTAATTCTGTTACTTGTGGTGATGTGTCATGCCAGGAATAACATTTAGTATGTATGGGTTAACACAATAGGCCATTTTTAAAAGATCTTTTCCTAAAATTTAATTTTAGATTTGGGACTATAGAGCATTTAACTTACCTTTAGGAGGATATTTTGAATAAAAATAACAAGAAACTGCCTTACTAGGATATCATCCATGCTTGACTGATATTAACCATATGAAAAAATGTATGAGACATATAAACTTCACATAAGAACTACAGTTAATCCTACTCATATTTTTCTTTTAAAATGTATGTCCAAACTTTAAAAGCCTGTATGTTATTCTTCTTAAGATCCAAATATATTTTTGGAGACTGAGTTCCTACTGTTTGCAATAATGAACACCTCATGGATGGCAGGGAAAAAAAAAAAATCATCTTTCCTTAATGCTACTGTTGGCCAAAGGGAAAGTGAAAAATAATTTTATAACAAGATATTCTCTGTACTAGAGCTGCGTTTCTTTTTTTTTTTTTTTTTCCATCCCAGGATGCAGAAGTGTTTCAGGGAAGTCTCCTTGCCTTCACCTCTTGTTTTCTTCCCCTATACCCTGGAGATTTGCCCCAGAGCAAACCCTATGTGACCCAGTGTGGTATAAGTCTGAGGAAGCTGCTACAAGTAGCTGCTTTCTCCCTGAGTGCCAGGGAGCAAGGATCAACCAGAGTCAATGATAAGGCTCCTCTCGACTTCACGGGATGTTGCACGCTGCCCAAGCAGTCAGTCTAGTGCCTGTTAGAACCTGTTGAAACTGGGGACAACACATATAACCAGACTAATACTGGTCTGGCAGCCCCTTGCAGCACAGTGTACTGGCACCCCAGGATATACTCTGCCTCGTTAGCTGTCCTGTATTGTCTTCTGTAAATATAGTGAGTAATACAAAAAGCATTTACTAATGAGGCTTAAAATTTTCCTTTAAATGATTGTCTTGCGTATTTACATGCTTGTGGTTTGCTGCCATTATATGCACCATTTTTTGGCCTATCTCCTTTATTCAAGCTCTCTGGGAAACACGTTCCTTTAAGAGTGCTGCAGATAATATTGTTCCCTCTGTTTTTGCAGGATGCTTCACTAGTTGTGTGCCAGTTGTCTTAGAAATGCTAGTTTAATTGGCTGAGTAGTCAGCGAGGTTTTTAGAGCTGAGGGCTCTAAAACTGGCACATGCATTTTGTGTGCATCCGAGGGTGAACGTGACGTGCAAAGACAGACTGTTGTAAACCTCAGTGATCGGTGCGATACTCCCCCGAAAGTCAGAGGTTACATTTCAAGGACCTGCTCCACTCCTTGGGTTGCCGACCCCTGGTGATAGGAAGTCTGCTTGGAGCAAGGTCACAGCAGCACAAACCACCTGCCCATTGCCGAGTGCCAGGGGCCAGGAGCCAGGCGAGCCTGTGCCAAAAGTGCGGGAGGCAGGAGGGGAGAGGCCCAGGCAGAGGCTGACACAGCCCTGCCCCTGGACAGCCTCCACTGGCAGCGATCCCAGGGAGCCAGGATGAGGTTTGCAAAACTGCCTTTTGCCTTCGCTGGAGTCCCTGCAAGAGGCTGAGGACACAAGGGCTGCAGCTTCCTGCAGGGCTGAACTTGCTCCCTCCAAGAGCCTGGCTGCAGTGTGGTACCTGACACACCACAAGCACAGGTTTTTCTCAAGGATTAAAGCAAAAGTTAGATAAGATTCTCCAAACAACAGCAGAGGATGGACCTAACAGCCCTCTGAACCTGCTGTGGCATGGCACAACTGGCTGGAAGGTGCTGAAGCAGAAGCTGACTCCCATCCTTCCTAGAGGTGACCATCAGCCAACCCAAGGGTAGCACATCCTCCTGCTTAGTATTCTGCAGACAAAGCTGTGGCCTAACACACGAGCTGTTTCTGCAGAGTTTCCAAATGCTGCTGCTACTTTTTTTGCAAGGAGCTGAGAAGGGAGGAGGACTTAAAACTACGGCAAATAAACAAATGGAGTGCAAATATGGGAAGAATCATCTTTAGCTGTAACAAATCTAGATTAGTTGAGAAATAGCTACAGGTCAAACATTCCTCTTATTGCTATACTTCATTTTTATTGATATATATTTGCTAAATTATTTAGTTTAATTATTTGATCTGAAATAGTAAGGGACTCTCAGAATGACACAACAAGGTAAATATCCTACAAATGCAACTTCCAGAAGAAATTGCCAGAGGAGTCATTCTTCAGAAATCTTAGCTGTAAAATACTGCCTCCCAGTTCACGAGACAAATGCAGGAAGCATTCATGACTTTATTAAGAATGTTTCCTCAATGAACTTTAACTTTCATTTAAGATCTGGAAATCTGTATATCTGTAAGAAGTTATATGTAAAATGCATTTTAGTCTTTGAAGCAGAAGGCTTTTAAGGGACTTAATTAATTCTGGTTTTAACATGGATGATGATATCCGTGCATTAGTCTCATGTACTCCAGGTGACGTACTGACTTAATTTGGAAGCCTCTCAGTTTATGTGAGTCAAGATAGTTCTATAGATATGCTGATATAACTCTGCTGAGATACCACACACAGATCACTTTTTTTATGACTTTGTATATTTATTTGAAGTTTTCATTTCAAGAGATTTTGGTGGAGTCATTCTGCCTGATGAATATGGTTGTTGTTGTGGTTTTTTTTTTTCCTGATGTAAAAGGGTTTGCTTCCCCCATCTGGCCATGTATCCATTGTGTCGATTTCTGCAACTCGGTTGCTCCAAAAAAAGCACATAGACTCATGTGGTTGAAGTAATCCGCCTACCAGCCATCTATTGAAATAGTTTTAGTCACCCAAAATCAAACCTACCCCATATTATTTATGTTCCATTCCCAAACCAGATTTTGCTGCCTGTCCTTTCCTAAAGCCATTCCCAGTTTAGACTTGTAATTCTCTTCCCTGCATTATTCCCTCTGGTTCCTCTCTACCCATGGTCCTTTCCATGACCCCATGGATCTCTTGCCTTCACCAGCCTGAAGCATTTCCCATAGCTCTTCCTAAGCAGTCAGTGAAAGCCATGAGGCACATCTGAGCACCAGTCCTGCCCTCAACACCTTCTTACATTTGTAGCCACAGTATCTAAGTGACCTTTAAACAAAGATTTTCAAGAGAAGTATAAAGAGTTTAAGAGGAAAGCAACAAAATAAATGTTCAAAGTTAATATCTCCAAGACAAACATCTGTTTGTTCCTTTGAGTGACCAAAGGCAAATTCTTACACATGTTCAGAACATGTTGCAGTCTAATGCCCAAAGCTGCCAAAATTAAATTTCAGTTCAGTGTCCCTAATAATGAATCCCAAACAATTTATTGGTAGTACTAATATGGCACCTTTGGTTTTATTAGACAGGTAATAGCACTTCTTAAAAAAAAAATCTTTTTCTTTAGGTATGTATTGTAGCATTGCACTTTCGGCTGCCTGCATCTTCAAATTTCAGAATTTTCAGTAGACAACTATTATCTTGAGAAGACTTTTCTCACAGGGAGTTCACTTGTGGTACTTCACTTGGAACAGACTTCTAATTAGTAGCAAAATTAATAAGTTAAAAAAGAGTTAGAAAAATAGACATGCTGGAGTGTTCAAGAGTATTAAATAGAAGCAGTGGGAGACAGCACTGTTCGGAATGGTGCTGGAGTGCAGCAATAGGCCACTTGGGTTACACCTGTTCCCGTGGCTTGGGAAAATGGCCAGGCTGCACCCTGTCCCCTGCAGAGGTGAGAAACAGCTACTCACTGCTCTCTTGCTTGGGAGAAAAGGAGAGCAAGGGCTAGTAGGGACCTGCCATCTCTGCAGATAGGTCCTGGGTTTGGGCTCCCAGATAAGCCATGGAGGATGGCTGTAGTCCCCTAGACCTATCAGAGGGTCTTAGTTTGCACGTGAGAACAATTTCTTCTCACTTTGCTGGATGCATATAAGAAACCTGGCCTCAGGACTCAGTCTGAATCAATGGGGGTTGGGAGACTGAGGGAGTGTTTAGAGTATTTAAAAGAAATATTCACTTACTGCATCTCAGCTTTTGTTTCTTGGAGTGAGTGTGTGGCCACACACAAGCGTCTCACCTAGAAGAGAAGTGTTTGTGTATTTTGTGAGTGTAAATATCATTGCACAGCAAAACTGTTGTGCTCATTATATACTGCCCTCCTGTATGCAATTTTTCATTCATCTAGACAGCAGTGCAATTTCAGACTTTCCCAAGGTAGCGGTAACAGTCACTCTTCACTTTTTGTAATACTTTCAGAGCTTTCTTGATGAGCACATACATGATGCATCACAGAGTATGTATCACTATTCAGCATCCATCCCCTTCCCCATTGTACCTTTCCTTGGGGAGGGGAGATAAATTCAGTACACTAAATACACAGGGTATACAAACACCCATTTAATGGATGTCACACAAAACCACAGTGTAGGTGAAGCATTCCATACTTCCCCTGAGTAAAGAGAACATGAATGGGAAAGAAACTTCCTTGACAGGGTCAGTTTTCTGAAGCATGAGTAGAAGCCCTAAACAAGATCTCCCACATCCACAGGCAATGCTCCAGCATGCAGATGAAGTGAGATCTGACATTTCTAATGCAGCAGTTAATGATTTGTTGATTAAATACCACATTAGAATTTATTTATAAAATAGAAGGCATATTTTATAATATTTTTTCTCAGATTTAAATTTCTAACCTCTCCTTCTGGCAACAAATCTAGTTTATATCCATTGCAGTTATCCTTCTGTGATAACACAAACAGAGGCAAGCAATATTGATTTTTGTGGGGTGTTGAGATATAACCATCTGTTAGCCAAGCACAAATACTTTAAATTCACTTTCAACAGAGACTAGAAAAAACATCAAAAAATAGTCACTTTTAGCTGTTACAGACAGCTTAGACTGGAGACATTTTAAATGAACACTATTTCAAGGTGTTCTCCACTCGCTTTCTAAACAGTTGGCCCTGTGACATTTGGCCATCCAAAAAATGAGCATAATTTTGAATGGCCTCCTTGCACCATCTACAGGATTTGGTAGGGCATTTTGGAGGTCATGATTTTAAAAACAGAAGAAAGTCCTTACCTCAGAAGCAGTGCCAACATAGGCAGCAAACAGAGAAGAAAGGTTCCTGTCCTAGTTGGGAAGTTAGGTGCAGCGAAAAGTAAATTTGTCTATATGAAACGGTAACAAGTCCCAAGTACCCATCTCCTTTAGTCTGTAGCAAGAGGGATGTGCCTGATTCGATTCTATACCCTGGAAATTGGGGAACTACTAGGGGAAGACAGCAAAGATAGCAGAAACTACTCCTGCCTACCTTAGAAAATGAACTGCACTTCTGCCAGGCACCTTCTGTAAGTCAAATCACTGCGAGTAATTTGTCACGGTGATTTGAAAATAAAAATTTGGACCATCACAGAGAGATTTAAGAAAATTCCTTTGCACTTCCATTTTACAAATGCTCCATATTGCTTTTCCTATTTTTTAAAAGTTATTTTAATGTTTTTTTCCCAGCAAGTGCTGTCATCTTTTATTTTATATCATTTTCCTACAGTGGGGGAGGTGCATCTTTTTGGTGTACAGCAGAGCAAAACAGCCTATGGAAGATGTAGGGTAATATAAAACTACGGCATACGCTGCTTCACCAGGGAAAGGGAGCTTGTCACTTTACTCAATAAAAGACATAGAAATACCATGGGATTTTTTTTCCCCTCCAATTGGGCCCCAAATGTTCTCATGCTATACTTGTAATGTGCATTACTAGCTGATTAGAAGTGACATCAATTAGTCACATGTCTGTGTTTCTGATGGAAATAAAAATGAGCTTCTGTACACAAAAATCTCAAATTCATCTCTACATTGCCTAGGGATTTTTTCTCCTGCAATATCAGTTATCGGTTTAATATAATATTGTTGACTTAACAATGATATATTTTAGGCTGAAGGCAGAAATGCATTTTGCATTAATAAATTGTTTTGAGATGGGCTTAAAGAATATTTCATTATATAAGAGAGGCAGCTATAAAACCTATTTGGTGGTCTTTCAATCACTGCTACCTGTGGCCTATTTATGTGGATGGCATTCATCAGTGTGGCAGGAAATATTAAACAAGTGCTAGACAGTTATTAGTTCTCCTCAAGCAGAAGTCCTTCTATTCCTATGCCATGGGAAAAATTCACTTGGTATTTGCTTTCTTGCAACTGTTCTGCTGTTCATAATTTGATGGAAAATTGATTAATCACACATTTAACTCAATGCAAGATCTTCTGCACTGTAATAAATTATGGCCATTAATCAATAAGTACAAAGTAATTCCAGGAGTCTGGAGACATGCTGGTTTCTAATAGAAAAACTTGTGCTTAGGCCTTCTTGCCAGTGACCACTTCATCTGAGGTATTTTGCACCTGCCTCAATCCAATTAGATGACATAATTAATGAATCTCAATGCAGTTGATAATTTGTTATACAAAGGAAAGAATGTTTTGGCACATCTATTAAGTCCTGATGTACAAATCTTTACAAAGGGGGGAATATGAGGAACCCAAGAGGGGAATGTACAACCTCTGCTACGGCAGAGGAAATGTCTGTTTATTCCAGGGCACTGAGTCTGGAAATTCCACCGAACTTTAAAATTCACATGTTTCCTTCTCCTGTGTATAAAGGGAAACTAGCTGTGTGCAGAAGTCTTCCATGCCATCTTGTTTCTTTTATGACAAATTAAATGGTACGATTAGAGCAAGTATTCAGGAAGTGTTGTTTCCCAGGCAATCTAATCAATGTGTCCGTGGTTGAGTATCAGTTACAGTTTTACATATCGCAATCCAGTTGCACCTGTTATATACAGCTAACATATAGGCACTCAATAGATTTTGGTGAGAGAAAGAGTGTGAAGATAAAAAGAACCAGTCTGCTGCTAATTCTGTCACTAGGAGACGCCATGAGCAGATTTTATTTAGAGACTTTGAGAAACAATTAGCTGAGGATTATAGGACTAAAAGGTCTTTACTAGCTGTACCTGGAAAATACTTTGCCCATTTAATGCCTTCTAAGCTGTCATTGTGCTTGAACTTCAGTCCCAGTGATTAATGAAAAGCTGCAGGGCACAGCTAGAAGCTAAAGTCTCAATTATGAAAAAGCAGTAACTAGTTTAATGTGCTGATGCTTTTATACTTAAACTGACAGCTGTGAAAAATGGCAATATTTCCAATCATGCTTTAATAATTTATCATTAATTTATTGGCATGTCCAACACACTTTACTCCTACTGTTCTTTTTCTCCTTTTAGGCTCATGGCATTTCAACATTGAAGAGCGAAATCTGTGCAAATCTCTAAGGATGAACCTCCTTATTGTGCCTGAGTGATTACTGTTTGCAGGCAGTCAGTATTATCAAGTAGTCCACAGTTTATCGACGTAGATCGACTATGAACATTTTTGTGGGCTGTGATACATGAACATGTATCATTAGCTGTTGCTAAATCACTCTAACTCCATCAACTTCAGTGGAGTCAGACCAACTGAGAACACAGACGGCTTTGTGGGATGGGGGGCAGTTAGCCTCATGCAGGCAGTCTTCGTTTGTCAGCCCAGCAAGCTCTCTGGATGGAGAACAGGAGCTGTCTAAGTGCTCTAAATCAAAAATTAAATTTGGAAAGTGTCCCTTTTGAAGAAGGCAGTCAGAGTCTCACCTGCAACGTCTGTGGAAACATTATTATGCTTCCTACTGAACATTCGAATTGCTGCAGCTAAGCCAATTTAAAACAGCTGAAGAGCTACAATGCATATATTTTTGGGATATTCTGAATTTTTTCTTTCCTGTTTTGGTGCTCCCTGCTTGCTCAGGGAGCTTTCTCTTGATTTGGTGTATAAATAAAGGGAGAGAAACAAAGTCAAATAATAAAATCTTGTTTCAGTACAATTTCCGTGCTGAATTTAGTTTGTCATGGTTCCTGGCTGTTCCCAGGTCTGCTATGGACTAGACAAATGCTCACAAAGGTGAACAATTATGAACTTCAGAGTTCATTATTGCTTTTTTTGATAGCAGAATTTAACCCTGTTTTATTTTTCATCTCATACTCCTGCCATTTAGAAAAGCTTAATAATCCAAGCAGGAGTGACTTCAAGCATTTTTTTTTGACACAAACCCTCAGTCTTATTTGTAGCTTTGCATACATTTCTCTTTGTGTAATAGCTGACACTGCTGAGGTCTTGGTGATACTCAGTTGCTGTTATTTTTTATTGGACCTGATGACTCCTGAGCTTTTTTGCAAATCTCATATAACCCTAAATGGTAGCTGAACTCTTCTTGACAGCCTGGTTGTGCTGATGGTTGCCTATTCCTGGATTGAAAAGCAGCCTGGCCAAACAGTAGGAAAAGTTATTCTGAACTGTTTGATGTAAACTATTACAAAACTGCTATCTGGCTGTCGTTCATGAACAGACTGAACAGGAGAAACATGGCTATGAAAGAATATTAATACCAATTGATGTGACATCTGTAATGGTCTAGCAAGTATAACATATTATATTGGTGGACTGTTCACAAAAATCTGCAGTGCGTCCAATTTGAATTGATGTGATGGAAAGGACTTGTCAAGTAGTTTGTTCCATAGGTTGAGAATTTGATGTTTCCTATTAAAAAAAAAAAAAAAAGAAAAAGAAAAGAAAAAAAAAAAAGAAGATATATTGCCTTTGTTTGTATTTGCGTTTGGAAATTTTTGTTTGAAGTTTGAAGTTTTGATCATTTTGATAATTCTCTTCCGTGCAGACAGAGTTTATACTAATTAGTTAACAGTTCAATTATTATCAAAGGGAGTTTTGAATGAAAAGGAACCAAGTTACCAGCCCTGCCCTAACTACATCTTTGAGCACCAAGTGTGGCACTTCATTAGGAATCCTGGAAATGGGCTAAGGAAAGTGAGTCATTAGTAATACTTATGTCTACTACTGTTCCTTAAAGGAATTGGATATCTCTTTTGAGAATTACTACCTGGAAAAGAAAGCGTGTTCTAATCCACATTATCTGTTATGCTGTGGACCTAATACTGTCTTTTAGCAACATGTGAGAGAGTGGAGAAATAAAATACAACATATACAAGTGGCTAAGATGCAAAAGGAGGTTTACATCAGTTTATTGCTGGATGTACAGACATCCACCAGTGATCACTCTCTTATCACTCTGCTACCCTCTATTTTTCAGGCTCCTAGTTTGAGGCTTGATTACAGCAATTTGTGGAGGATGTATGCAAACCAATTCTAGCTACTAATTGAAGGAACTCTACTAATTAGAAAAGGCTATGGAACAAGTAACAATTGGCAACAAGCGCGGGGTCATTTTCTGTATTGAACACCCTTTGTAAAGTGACTTCTAACTTGAACAAATTTATCATTAGATTTTTCTGGACTGGAGCCAGATTTTGAAAAAACATTATTCATGTTGACTTTATTGCACTTCTAAGAATATTTGATATTTTCATTAAAACCCCAACTCCTGGAGCTATGTTTCCATTAAGAAAAATAAAAAATAAATTTCACTGCTCCTTGATTGAGGAGAAAGGCTTCAAAGCATGTATCCCAAAGGCCCAACTAGAGAAGGCAAATAAAAAAGTGCCAAATTTTATTTTTGATTTAAATATCACCTTTCTCAAAAGTTTCAATATCTCTTGGGACTGGCAGCGATTTCTGAATGTTCAAAGTTAGCAATACTTTGGCACAGATACCAATATAACTGCTAACATAGATTAGGTTATTCTTATTAGGGCAACTAAATGCAAAGATCACAAGACTCAGCTCTTAGATCTAGTCCCTTTATAGCACCTCTTGGTTGGCACATGCTCTCTATAGATTGATTCATCTCTTCGCTGAGACAACCATTTAAATCAGAGAGAAATCAGTTTTGTAAGACATTTCTTTAAATTACCTTCTCAGAGACCTCCAGTGCTTTCTCAAATTACTTTTTAAATAGGGATCTGTGTAATTGGGTAGACACTGATTATCTAGTCATCGGCTGGGCACCCCAGACCTTCTCTAACACACCTCCCCGAGAGCAAGGCTAGTAGCTGGCTGCTGGAGGGCTGTATCTCAGGATCCCATCTGTGGGATAGGTGGCCATAATGGAACTTTATGCCATGGTACTGTGTAAGGTCCAGATGAAACTGTACCATTTCTGTTAGAGTAGCTTTCTCTGTGTGCCAGCGTGTGTGCATGTTTACAAGAATGCATGTGTGCATTTTTACAGGAACACATCTAACTTTATGTATAACATTCCGTGTATTTGCATTAGTCCTCAAGTCATAAAATAAAAAACATGTTAATTTCATGTTTGTCATCTTAAATACCCTTTCTTAATAAGCTTAAACCTCTTACACTTATACCTGTGCTTTATCTCTTCCCAAGCGGCCCCTGCTTCCTAAAAATAGTTCCTTTCCAGTATGAGAGCGTATCTCCTCCTCTGCTGCTGAATTGGATAAGAATATTGTCCATTCTGCAATAGAGGGATTTGTCTCACTTTCCCACTGCCTTAGTGAGGTATTTTTAGCAGCTATTAATGTTAACTTAATCCAAATATTATTTACAGTAGAAGCACCAGATATCTTAATAATGTCATTTAATACATATAAGTCTAGAAAATGCTGAAAATCCAGTCCTACTGCCACTTTGATAAGGTCAAGTATTTTCTATCAAAATTCTGTAGCTTTGGAATTCAATACCAGATGATGTGTCTCAGGTGCTGTGCAGGTACAGAATGAAATTTATTTAATTAATGTGATCCTTCACAAAGTACATGTAACAAAAACAAGAAAAAGATACCACACATTCAAGGCTTCTCAGCAGCCTCACTGGTAGAGACTGCTTTAGGATCTAGTTTAACTGTGATCTTCATCTACCATAGCCAGCACTGTCTCTGTGGGTATGGCTGCCTGACTGCAATATTGCTGTGAATAAGCATTCATGCTACTGAAAGTGTTGTCTTGATGGACTTTTTAGATTAGCCTAAGGTGTATTATAATATCATGACAAAGTACCAGTTTGTCTGTGACTTCTGAAGGTGTCTAAGCACCCTACAACACAAATATAATCTGCAGCTTGTGCCAAACACTGCCAGATTTCATAGTGACCTACTTTCACCGAAAGTTAAAACCACTTAGATGCTTTCTCAGCATCTCTGTTACTGTCACAGTGGGGTTAGAGCTACACATGCAGTTCTGCTAGGGAAGTGTGCTTTGGGCTAAAATCTCAGAGCAAATATAACAGAGTGGTGGTCTTCCAATTAATTTCAACAGATCAACCTCAGTTGCGCTACATGTGATGTGAGAAGTTCAGAACCAATAAACAGTAGAAAGCAAAGGACTGTGTGTCACCTTGGTAATGAGTAATGGGGGCTGTAAGTGGGAGTCATGCACCATGTCAGAAAGCTCCAGCCCACTAAAGGCACGTTAGGGTTTGGCCTCATGTGACACACACAGCTTGCTTACGAAGTGGCAAGCCAGAATGCCACTTATAAGGAAAACCATGTCTACCATTTTTCTCCAGCTGTGTAGTTCCTCATTCAATACACTATTTACCCAAACTCTAGACCTCAGGTAGAAGATGGGCTTTCCTGCCCAACTAGAAAGCAACATCTAACCATTCCTAACTCAAGGGGACGTTTGGGGTTTGGGCTCTAGTGGTAAGAATAACTGGGCGCTCCTTCCAACTGCCGATGCTGCACCTCCTGGCTTCTTCCTCTTTGTAACTCAACAGCTTGTTCTTCCCATAGTGATTGTTCTACCTTTGTATTGCCTTCGTGTAACCATATTGTAACTTTACTCCTAGCCCAGATTCCCAGTGTGGGGACTGTGGAGACTGCTTTCTTCCAAGCCCTGGCCCAAGTGTCTTACACAAATATTATTTCATGGTAGGAAGTGGAGGGAGCAGCCCACTTATTCTTCAGCTTTTATTTCTCCATTGTCCTTCCCTCAAAAGTGAATCCAGCCTGAAACTGTTAACTTAAAACCCCATTTCATACAATAATCGTTCAGAGAACAACTTTTGCGCAAGCTGAAGTCATGTCTGGCCACGCTGTGACACTGAGACCCATCCTGGATGAATAGAAGTGATCATGTCTGGCCCAACTTGGAGTGTTACATGCTGACCCCACAAGGAAAGATCTTGCATGGCTTAGATTGCCAGTTAACATTTACTACATGACAGAAAAATTGGTCCCTTTTCTTCTTAAATAAAAAGACGGCACCAAATCTGCACAATAAGTCAGGGACTCTCTGGTAGACCCTGCAATGGGGAGGATGTACTCTAAATTGAAATAGCAGTGGTGAAAAGTGAAAACTTGTCTTCAATGCAGACTGCTTAAATACTCAGAAGTCTAGGGATAATATGTGCTCTGACTGATGTATTGAAGGCACACTCCCAGTACCAGGGTAGTGTGATGGGAAAGATCAATTTAAAATGTCTAGGGCAGGAGCACATCATTTGATAGACCTGCTTTAGGTGTATAACAACTTGGAAAGTTATCTCCAAGTTTTGATAATCACTTTAGCTTTTAAGACTGCCAATCTGTTTCTTAACTGTTCTTTTTAGTGTGAAAAAGTCTCCCATTTCTATTCTCTGCCCTATATACTTGGGTCAGGAAGTGAACATCCTATTTTTACAGCTTTGAAGCCAACTGGCTATATAAGCAGCTGATTTCTTCACAGAATTTTTTTTTTTTTTTTTTTTTTTTGCAAGAGGAGCCCTCACTATTTCTCCAGTCTCTACCTTAAAAGAAATAGGGCAACACAACTAAGAAGATTCACAGTTTTACCTGCTGAAGGGCATTATAGTTAATGGTATTCATCCTGACCATGAACTGCTAATGTTATTTAAACTGTGGCCCAATTTGAAAAAAAAGTTATTTAAAAATATATTTTTTTCAATAACAGATAACAGAATAAAATATATTAAAGAAACATTCTGAATTTCCCACTAAATGTGAATGCAGCACTTTTTGTTTGAGAGTTGAATAAGCTTTTGTTTGTTTTGAACAGTCTTGCTTCAAGAACTCATGGAAAGCACATTTGAATCTGTCTTATTACAACTTCAGGCTCAATTTTGACTTAGGAAGAGTACTGGAGAAGCAAGATTACAGGGACTAACTCCTGTCTGGGACAAAGGCAGCCAACGCTGGAACCACATTTTGTTCTTACAAACATTATTAGCAGAAATTCTGTTTCTTGGGTAAAATAAGTTACTTACTCAGCTTCAAGGTACATTTCTGTAAACACCAAAACAGGAGATTTCTTCCAAACAACTATTTTGAGGAAAGAATTGTGAGGAGTTATCTTGGAAAGCAAATTAGGGAAGACAGTTTTTAATACCATTTTAATGTATGCAAACACAACATATGACAGTAACATTGCATTACTGTGTAAAACAAGTCATCCAGATTTATATATTGAATTCTCTGTTAGTAGTTAATCTGCTGCTGGCCACCTGGAGAGGAGGAATGGAAAAGCTTCCTTTTGATCTCTTTTCTGAAATGACCTTTAAGGGTGAAAAAAAAATAAAAGAAAATAAATGTGAATGAACCTTAAAAGGTTTGGTGCAAATATTCTGTTGGGAACTGTTTGGTCCTTTAAAAAGATGTCCGTATAGGACATAAAATGTATGAAAGACAGTAACATCTGTGCTTTAGGTCAAGAAGGCTCATCACCCATTAATGTAACTCAGCTAACTTCTTACAGGTCATTGAGACATGGTGTTGGTCTGGTAGATTACTTTGTGAGTACTCTGTGTCTGAGCTGAGAAGGACAGGCTTGAATATGGAAATGAAGGGTTAGTGGGAAGGACAGCAATTTAAACTCTGCTATGCAATACATCCCTTCTTGACAAGGGTTATCATTAAGTTCCAGTGTTTCTGTGCCCCCTACGTGGTATATGCATCCCTGTGCCTGAATTTTTTGTCTTTATCTTGTACCTGACTGTTGGTTTGGGTCCATGACACTGGTAGGAATACAGCCCTAACCACGATTTATACCCATTTCAGTTGGAAGAGGCCAAAGCAAAGCTCCTTCAGTCTTGCCCGAACCAGTATACATTAAAGATTCTCCCATGCATGGAAATAAACCTGTTTGCACCTTACATTATCTTTATTTGTAAATGAAGACAGATGTCTGAAAATCATGCTCATGACCTCTGAGTGGGCAGAGAGAATTCTGCCTATTATACCTCTCCGTTTTCCTATGATGCTGAATTTCTCAAACTGTCTGTAAAATCTCAGGTTCTCCTCTGACCCTTGCACATACCCAGACACCAGGAAGACATATGTCTTAATGGATAATGGCTCCATTGTGTGAATACTGTCAGTATCATATCAATGTGACATAAATATAGCAAATTAGCCGTATGCTACTTACATCAGAACTGCTTCAGCTCTTTGTGTGGAATGGAAAAGGGGCAAGTGAAAGCTCTCTGAAGCAGCATGAGTCTTTTCCTTTTTAAAACAGTGCTTCTGTGAGAAACTGCACCAACTTTAGATTTGGTACTCATTCAAGAGTGAGTAAGCAAGAACTAGGGTTCATAATTCACCTAAGCACTTGGAAATTGGTACTTTGGCAAAATTTTCCTTAAGGAATGCTATTGCCAGCCTTGACCAAGCACATGTGAAAATGAGACATTTCTTGTGCATATATCACTGTGTGCTTCTGTCCCTGCCACTACTGCCCTCCATAAAATAGCATCTTTCATGACTAAATGTACAGTTTAGTTAAGGAAATTATTTGTAAATAAATTAATTGGAGTCTTCAAAACTAAACTGAGTTCATTCTTACTGCATCTTTATGGGTTTCAAAAAATGGATGTATTTATTCTCCTGAATCAGAAAATTTTAACGGTGTCTGTTTTTCTCTTCCAGATATTTGCTCGATAGTGCAGCCATTGCTAAAGGATAATACTGCTTTTGTCACTCAAGAAATATTTCAAAATGATATTCTGAGAAGTGTTAGAAAAAGCAACAAATGAAACATTTTAATATTTTCTTCCCAGATGCATTTCCCAGTTCTAGATTATTAATTTTGATTAATATCAAAACATAGAAATAATCAGAAAATACCCAATAACTTCTAAAACTAAAGGTGCTTTGGAATTTGTGCATTTTTCTGGAATGTGAAGGTAACAAGTGTTATGAAAAAAGTTCATAAGCTTTTTGGAACTTACATCCCCCCTAAAGCACAATTCTGGGAAACAATGAATGTGCCAATATCTGGTAGTGTGTAATCAAAAATGACACAATACTGGAAATGAAATGTAGGCGATATTTTCCCAGAAAAATATCAAATACTGAATACACGTGTTCTGTTTTTTTGCAAACACTTGAATGTACATTTCATAAGCTTGTGTTAGATCTCTCCCTGCCCCCCCTTTCCTGGGAACATCTTTAAACAATGGTTTTCAACAAGTCACTTTTTTCAATTTTTCAGCTGTAAGGTATCAGATTGCACCAGTCTGATTGCATGTGTGTTTTTCTACACAAGTCAACACCGAATGCATGAACAAATTACTAGGGTGTATATTTAAAATCTAAGTGATAGAAATAAAACACTGCAATAAAAATTTCTCCAATAGTGATAAGTAGACTTATAATAATGTCTCTAAAATAGTAAATACACTTCTGTTTTCAGAGCAGCTCTGTTGTGATGATGCAATTTGTATAAATTTTGCCAGAGAAGAACTTTGAACAAATATGTTGCGGATTAGTCCAGTGACTTTTTCAATATGTGAGACTACTCATGGAAATGTTTTTGGAAAAGCGCAGAACTTCACAGACCCATTTTTCCCTTCCAAAATACTAGCTATGTTATACAAACATTACACCAATATGAGGCTTTACTCTTGCTATTGTCCCGTTATACTTTAACTCTTAGGCATCTCTGACTCATAGCAGTGATTTTACTGACTTTGGTGGTTTTGTTTATTTAAATGAATTAAAAGCATATATTTGATCCATATTAGAGGTCTGCACTTCTGTGATATCTTGACTTCAGATTTTCAAGAGTATGTGACAGTATGAAGAAATACAAATCTGATTAGCCAAAAGTATCCGTCTCCTCACTTCAGAAATTATGGCAACCCAGATTTGTGTATTTGTGTTGGACCAACAATACCTGTATCTTCTTCCTAGTAAAAGGTGCACAAAACTGGTTATCCTTTGGTTTTCCACCAGCTTCCTCACAGAAGTCAGCAAGAACCTTTGTATCTATCTGTAAATGCACGCAATGCTGATAGCGCCAATCCACAGAGATAAAGAGAGGGCTACAGGTTTCCCTCCCCTTTGTCGCCACTTATTCTGACTCACTGGACAGTGGATAAGCCTCACAGCTCACGGGATGGCTCCTTGCTGCAGGAGCATGCAAAGTGCTCTGAAGGGCCACTGGGCTGTTGAGTTCCCCGGTGTTGAGGAGTACTGTGAGTGATGCAGCCTTAATGAAGGAAAAACGTTTCTCAGCCTTGTCTGAGAGAGCATTGGCTTAGTCACATCTTTTGCTAAGTATAATTCATATGGTTTAATTGTTAGGTGTCCTTTAATGACCAGAATTATGCCTGTATTAAAAACCTGTGCTTCTGGATTATTTCTATGGTGTCAGATGTGCAGCTACCTGCCCAACATACCCTGTATTCTACCTAACCCCCCATCTTACCTAGAAATGATTCTGATGCCTCAGGAGCTTCTTGTTAGAACACCAAAGTAGATTGGATGACATTAAAAAGAAGAAAAGAAGTATTAGGTAAACTGGCTCTTGCATTTTGCAAAATACAGCATTGAATTTAAACATGATTCTTTGGTTCTGTCCAGCAAGGATTGACTGGTTCGAAGATTTCCCAGCTTCTAACGCCAAGGCTTTCTGAACCATGAGGAGGGATGGCCACACTTCAAATGCTAATAAAAATTATAATAATGATCATGTCAATAATAAAGTACCAGTACTCTGTGCAGAGATTATTTGAGACTTGTCTTATTTAATAGCTGAAACAAAACAAAGGTTAATTTATAGCTCATTTGTATTTTCCCTGCTCAAGCCCATGCTCAACCAATTGTACTCCTTCACTGTGGCTCAAGGGAAATTTTGCCACTGCTTTAATGGAAACAGAACTGGTGACCTAGAACCTGTTCCTCTCTGGCATTACTCTGTATTCAGTTGAAATCTGTAGTGTGGATACTGGTGTAAAACTGCATTAACACCCCAGTGAAACAGGTCCTTAATCCCCTGCATCCATGCAAATTGTGTAGACCTCAGTGAACTGAATATTCAAACTTCTTATTTATGCTCAGAAAAGGGAAAACACTCCCATAGTTCATTCCCATAATAAATGTGATGGGAAAATAATTCTATGGGGACAAACATTGTTTGGTTTGTCATGAGACACACTTGACAGTTACTGCTTTGTCCCTTTTGTGCTATTGCAATGCAGTTATAAGATTATGCCATAAATCTGAAAGACTGTTTTGCAAAGTTCGTATCTGCATTTGCTACCTTTAATATTAATAGGAGAATATCTTTAAAGTGAGTAAATTGAGAAAGTGGCTGAAACTATAGTTTATAAAAGAAGATTAGTGGGTTTAATATGCACTGGAGAGTAAAAGAAAAATCTTATTACTGTATGGAGAAATTACCTCATAAAGAAGCTAATACAGCAGGCTAGGGAGTAATTTTTAACAAGGTTTTTATGATGCACAAGTGTAGGCAAGTTAATGAACTTATCTTTCTAGTTATTTTCAGATTGTAACAATGCATTTCTTTTCAGTTCCTGTGCTTTAAAAAGTAAAACACATTTAATCACTTACAATAAAACTAACTCATTAGTTTGATAAATCAAGTAAAATCCTATACTGCTCCTGTTGTGGCAGTACTGCTTAGAAACTAGATCAGGTGAAAACATTAAGTATAGAACAGAGGAATCTACCAGGTTTATTCATTATTGGAATTAAGAGGTGTCACACTGACAGGGAATGTTCACTTTTGGAAAGACCTGCTCTGGTCTCCGCAACAGAACTTAGGAAATAAAAACTAAAACAGGGACTCAGGCCAAGATCTTGTTTTAACAATTCCACTCTTTGCAAAATAGCCATGTGGTCTTTGACATTCATAAAACAGACATCTGAAGAATGTCACATCCAACAGCAAAGAAACCACAGGGGGGAGTTGGTAAATACAGAATGTCCATCTGTCAGCACCCCAGCATGGCATGCGTAGGTATTGTTTAGGAGGAGCATGTCCACATTTTTCTGCCCAAATGCAAAAGACAGACTGCTGAGTAAAACAGTTCAATCTTTATATTGATTAGAGAGATGTGCTTTCCTACCATACAACAATGACTGTACTTGAAATTAATTCAGCAGCACTCTAAAGGAAAGACTGAAGGTTGTCAGACACTCACTGTAGGTTTTAATACAGACGTCCTAGAACAGAAATAATGTGGACATACCACAACAATTTGACACTACAATAGGGCATTTCATCGAGAGCTTATCAGAACTTCATCTAGACCACAGTCATGTAAGCCATGGTTATGTTGAATGTTAGCATTATTCACAGCTTCCATTGTGTCACGGGATGGGACAACCTTCCCAGAAGCACACTGAAGGGAAGAGAGGAGTAAGCTGAGAAAACAAGCTATTGCTGATCAACTAATTGACATAAACGGATGAGTTTCTCCTTTGCTGATGAGAACATTCTCCCAGAGATGTGGAAGAAAAAGAGCGGCAAAGAGCGGCAGCAGGAAGCTTTCTGCTCTTACAATACTCTGAGAGATGAGCAAGTTGCATACTGCTCAAGGCGTTTGAGTGTCTCCACACCCTTGTTAAAGGTCACAGGCAGCAATCTTTACTGCCCTGAACCAATTAATCTAAGAAAGCTTATGGATGGTGGGAAACTGGAGTTGTCATTACCACTGCATTTACCTTGTGGTGGAGAAGTATTGGTTCTCCCAAGTCACATTTTGTGGTTTGTACACTGATGCTGATCTAGTGAATACAGCTAAAATGACTCATTTGTTATTTAGTGTTCACTGGTGTCTTTTTCTGTTCAAAGCAAATAACCTCAAATATTTTTAAGTTGCATCTATATACTGTGACAAGCACAGATCTATAGAGAGGTCTATCTATCCATCTGTCTATTGAAGGGCCTTTTGAAAGAATGTTTGACAGTGGTTTTCCTGCTTCCCCCTTTTATGGCAGACTGTGCTGCTGTCTTTTTTGGGGACCAGGATAACACAATCTTTACTGAGACCTCCTTTGAATTTATCATTCTACAGGTAATTTTGGCTTTGAGGGAAAAAAGTTCTCTCTTTTACTTTTTCCTCAAGAAAAGTTTATAGCTCTGAGAAAATGCTGTGAACTGCTAAAATGCAATATCTGAAAATATTAGTGGAACGAGGAATCCTATTTTCATCTTTCTGATTCTAAGATTCACTTTCCTCTGTCCCCATCCAGCCTTAATGTCAACATTTTGATACTACATGTTTAATCTTTAGAAGGCATGATGGCTGTGTAGTATAGATGACCCTGATCTTAAATTAAAATTCAAATTTATCCTGAGTTATCCCAAATTCAAGCCACCTCAGTCATTAAGGTTGGTGTGACCTTGACTCTGGTGTTTAGACCTGACCTCTACAGGTTGTTGACATGGCAGTTGCTGGATGTCCCTGAAGTGTAGGCTTATATCAAAATGATGTGATTCAGTCTAATCACTGACTTCTTGAGAAACTTCTTAAATCAGAATTGACTGGAATCTGAAATAAGTAGCTGAAGGAGGAGAATGAGGACTGTTGTTTTGCTCACTGGGATTTTGACTCTGTTACCCGATCATGGCATCCCAAGTTTATCTCCCTCTCAGTGACACTGAACTTGTCTTTCAGTGAAAATTTTATATGAGGATGAGATTCCACCACCACTTTTGTTACTCTGTGATGTATCTGTGCCTTTTATTTCAGCTTGACAAAGACTGGTCTTTAAAATATTTTTTTCTGAATTAAAAAAGGAAATAAATTGTTGGTGATTTTTTTCCAAATTAAAAAAAAATAAAATTAGACACTGTGAATTCTGCAGTCAGAGGCAGCAGTGAGAAGGTAGAAGATATTGATCATCTGTGATTAGAGAAAAACTCTTTGTCAGATGATGTGACATATTTGTATGTAACACTGAAACCTTACTGAAAGATGGGCCAACTTCTGGTGTCAGTAACCTTATGCAAATGTAAAGTAATTACAGTGCAGACCAACAAGTTCCTCTAGATTTATGTCACTCCTTCCTCTTTAAATCAGAACATCATCTGGGAAAGATACAATAATTCTAGTGCAGTGTTTGCCCAGGAACAGATATTCCAATGGACACAGATGTCACTGTGACATTTTTTTTTCACACTAGCTATTAAAGTAAGAGATCCTCTTTAGACTGTATAGATTAATTAGTCAAGACACCCAGTTCCAAGACCAGCCAACCCTTCTGACAAAGAAAAGCTGCATGATAAGATCAGGTAGAAATGGTGTTTGAAGTATCACAAGAACATGCCTTGACTTTCAAATTTAATGGATTGAACTTGGAGAGAAATATTTGAAAAACAATCTTTTTGTAAATCTTAATATTTTTGCTCCAGAAGATAGGGATATGCGAATAACTTCCCAATAAAATGAACATAACATCCAAATAAACAAGTAAAGCATAAAAGCTTTGCCTTGCTTTTTTGAATCTGCAAAAAGTAACAAGTTCAATTTGAGAGGTGGGAAAAGCTGTCCTGTCATTATTTTGACCTGAACTTTTGTCTGTCCATGTTCAGAAACAGATGCTGGTTTCCCAGGCACAAACTGTCAAGCATCATGGGAAAAATGGCAAACATTTTTCCACCAAAATTTGCTCATATTCTGAAAAGTGATTGCATCTGCTGGGCTTGCCTCATTTTTGCATATGTTTTGCACAAATAACTCAGCTTCACTGGCTGAAACCTTTTCAGGAAATGAAATTCAAAGAGCTATGTTAAAAGCTGTCATCAAAAATGTCAGGTCTCAGTTTGCAACAGGGGTGTGTTGACTTGCCCATGTTCCCAGTGCACATGCTGAGGGGCAGGGGGGAAGTTGTTTGTGGCATAGATGGATGGTACGTGGTCTTAATCAGTGCAAGGAGGGAGCCGATGCCAGGCAACTTCATTGACCGCTTACCTCTTAACGACATTTTTTATCTTGAAATATTAATGACCAAGCCATAGCACAGAAAAACATGAACTACCGTGATTTAATTTATTGTGTGCCCCATCTAAACTTGCAGCCACTCCTACCTTAGTGATTCAAGCTTTCTGATGTTGGAAGGGGGCTACTAACAAGACTCTTCCAGCGAACAGGTGGAGGCACCACTCGTACTTGCCAATTGGCCATCTGTCACTCTAACTGATCATTTTGCAATAATGATATAGCAGTGATCAATTTTGTGATATTTCTGGTAGGGGAACATGCTTGGGATTTACCTTATAAGCCAAAAAGAGAACCAGCAGCACATCTTGGGAAAATGCCATGGAAATTGTGTTTTGTGTTGCACAATGTACTGCTGGGGTGCATTGTGTTGCAGGAAGAGCTGAGCTTGCAGAGACAAGCTCTAGATCTAATGTTATCAGGAAAATGATGGCCAGTAGAAGGAATTTGTTGTGTCAACACAATGCCCAGGATAAGGCTGTCAGAAACCAAATGTAGAGCAAGGATAAGAAAACTTTTAACATCGAGTGCTATATAAGAATGGACACAAGCCAGGGGATAAAAGTATGTACTCAGAAGAGGAGCACAGAGCAAACTTGAACTCAACCATTGTTAAAATGTTAGAGAACCTTCAGTACAGAATAAATCTGACATAAGAGTTGGAGACAGAAATGTGAGAATTGCAGAAAGTCAGAAATGAAAAGTTAACAGGCATTCACAGCTCTGAAATCTCACATCATGGACAGCAAAGGGAGACCTGCAAAAGACAGGTGGCCATGAAAAAATAAAACCCTTTCATGGAAACTGTGCATCCATAGCAATGCAACATAAGGCAAAAAACCATATTGTTCAGAGCAGGAGTGAGCATTGCATGGCCCAGCACACCCTCTCCCTGGGTATCTGGAGCCCTCCTGGGGTGGTGGTGCTTTAGCCAGCAGGCCCTGACAGATGCTGTGGGGGGATGGGGGAGATGCTTTAGTGAAATCTGATTCTTTATCTTGTTCTCCAGCTTTTCCTGATAAAACCAGTTCAGATTCAAGGGACAGCTGAGTGCTCTTGCCCCTGCCAGTAGGACCATGGCCAGGGCTCATCTCACTGCGGGGCGACCATCTGCTGCCACTTAACAGCACAGGAAACCACCACTGAACAAAAGCATCCACTCCTACAGCATCCCACCTCCTGCAACAAAATGGAGGGGTAAAAGAAATAATACTATATAAAATATGATATACAAGGAAGAGAGGGAAGCAGACACTGTAGGTAAGGTTATTGGGTAGATTTCCCCTTGGATGCCACAAACAGATACAAGGACATTGTTGTGAGGCTTAATAGAGCTCAGGCAAACAAAGGGGAGCAAACAGCAACTGGGGTGGTAGAAGGTTGGAGAGAGGGAGTGCGGCCTCCCCCATCTGCAGAGAAATCCTTCTGCCATGATGAGATTTGATTTTGAGAGAAACTAAGCCTAGTGTAGGAGCAGACAGGGTGATGCCTTTCAACAGCATCACTCCTCAACAGTGCAGAATTTCCAGGTGATCCTCTGCATGCCCTGCTTGGCATTTTGGTGTTTCTGTCAGTCCATGTACATGCTCACATGCCATATTGCATTGCCACTGAATAAGGGATAGTGAACACCGAACACACACTGTGAATTTCACTTATCCAAAGATTTGCCTGATTATATAGCTACTCATGGTGAATTTGTTTTCTGTAGTCTTTTCTTGAGGTTTTTTTCACAAGGAAATTTGAAATCTTAATTTTGAATCAACAATGTGGGAAAGATTTGAAGTGAATAAAAAGGTACAACATTTGGTTTATTTAAAAAAGTCTACTTAAACCTGAGTTTTCTTTTTTACAGGAATGCTAAAAATTTTGAACTGGTCAAAACTTATCTAGGATGTGTGCCAGCAAATATATGGATATGAAATTGCCATCAATACAACCATACCCATTTATTGCATTTTGACTTTATAATCAGAGAGAAAAACAAATGCTTTATTGTGGAAAAATATTAAAGCATATAGAGCTTCCAAAGAAGTGGGTAAAAAGGTGCAGATGCACATGCTGAACTCAGGGGAACACTCAGTCGCTCTTCCCACCTATAGTGCTTGCGAACATCATGTTCACCCAGAAAAACTCTTCTGAAGGATAGACAGACAACCTGAATCTGCTGGGAAGCAGACTGGTCTGTCAGGGGCGCGTGAGGTGTTCCCGGGGAAGCCTATTTAGAAATGAGTTCTTCTGAGTGGCAAAACTTAACCAGGCACTCTGAGTGAACAGAGGCTTTCCAGAAACATCATTTCGGTATTCTGGAGAGCTATTTAGCTCACGTTTGGATTTATGACTTTCTTCTGACATAGTTTGATGTCTCTCCTGAAAGTAATGCTGAGATGATCCCAAGGCATGATGTGCCCTCAAACGCAATATAGGTGTTCACTGGATATACAGGGCAGATCTTTGGCACAGGAGCCTGAAAGTATTGAACAGAAAAGAGAAACTCTAAAGTGGCTGGCTTACTTTTGTCTTTCTTGCAGAAAGGGCATAGAAGGAAGTCAAGGTCTTCAGTTACCAGGTGTTTATTACCTGTGAAGCCATTGAGTCTGTTCTGCTTTTTGATTGTGACTTCATAATTTTATCGGAAAGTAAGGGCAGAAGCACCCCATTCAACAGAAGAAAAAATGTTCTGGGATAGAAATGCTGACAGCAAAACTCTAGGAACAGTAAAGATCTTGACCTGGAGTTAGTATTTTGCTGTTACGTTTTCAACTGTTGCTGAAGACTATCCTCCCCACCCCCTCTGCCCCTCCAGAAAAGGATATGAGCTTCAAGTACAAACCGGCTGTGTGTTTGCCATTCAGACCACGGTGGGAACTCCACCTGCTCACAGCCTTGCTCTGTTAAAAGCTACTAATCCTCATAAAACTGACCTTTCTGCTTTTTTTTTTTTTTTTTTTTCCCCCATCTCTAATTTCCTGCATTCCTCACACTCTATTCTCTCTTTGTCTAGAAACTCATCTTGGTCTCTTTTGAACACACTGATTCATAAACATATGTTCTAAGTTACCTCTCTTGTCTTTGGTAACGTATTCCACATGCTTACATGCCATTTTATGAAATAGTCTTCTTTAACCTTTTTATTTGCCTCAGTTTCCTAATGTTATTTTCTTTCATGATTTTTTCTTCATAAATATACTGTACAGCTAAACAATGATGATTTTAATAAAAAACCCCAAACCATGGAAGGCCTAATCCTTCTTTGACACATGAAAGTAAATTCTACCCTTAGTTACATTTGCGTAACACCAAAGTAGAAAAATCTCTCCACCTCCACAGGATTTTAATTTTGGTAAATCACCTTACTTTATGACTAAATCTTGACTTACAAAGTATCCAGGGGAAGCTGGGAGATATATTGAAAGTAATTTAGAAATTTATTTCTAAAATGAGAAATTTAAACATTATGTTCTGGTATAGTGTAGTGTCTTCATCTTTGTGTGCAATCATGCATGCTTGTGTGAACATGTGTTATATCTAAGGATAGCCATGCAAGTTGAATATCCCCAAAACAAAGTATCCTGCAGCTGAATTCTTTTTTTATTAGTAAGTGATTCAACTTTAATAATAAATGCAATTGGAATTGCAACAGGCAGAAAAATGTAGAATACAGAATTTCATAAAATCTTCATTAAAAAATAAATAAAAAGCAGCAGCAAATAACCCAAACAAAATAAATTCAGTTTTTAAAATCCTTGCACAGATATGCTGCAGAAGGAGGGATATGCAAAGGGAGAACAGAAAAAGGTCACTCCCTATCTTAAGCATTAACAGAAGACAGTAGAGTTGTATGAGTGTCACTGAAGGTGGAATCTGGTGTATTTTTTCCTGATAAAACAGGAATTAAAGGATGCAACTGACCCTGCAAAGAGAGACAGTCTATAACTCCAAAACCTAAGCACCTTTCACTTAGAAGACTCAAGGACCGAGAGATGATTAAATAAGTTCATTAAGATTCAGTTAGCCTGTTTTGCTTAACTTTGCTGAGGTGTGTGGTCCAGCACCTCTAGAACCTACTGTCTGCATACTCCAGTAACAGGGACACTAATACTCTAAACTGGTCCCCTTGTCAAAAGCAACACTCAAGAAGATAAATTACACAGCAGTAATTGTGTATTAAATGGCAACTGAAGTAACTTACATGAATTTCTGCTAAGGAACACATAGGTTGCAACCTATGCTTCCATTTATCCAAATCCTATGTGAAACCAGTCTGAAATCCAATTAAATGAATATCTGATAAGAGAATGAAGCTATTAAATGCATAAAAATCTGCCAGAATGCAATGATTGCTTTACCAGTGAAATAAAATGTGCTGAAAGGATAAACCTGTGGCAAACCAATTCATGGCATGTACCGAGCATGTTGTGGAACCCTCTCAAATGAATATGTGACAAAGGCATAAACATGAAAGAAATACACTGATTGTACACTAAGGCTGTGCATTTCAGAGAGATTCACCGTATTATCTTCCTTATTCATGTGGATAACAGGCTTACTTATGTCTTCAAAAATAATTCTTTCTATCACACTGCAACAATTCTAAGCATAGTGATAAATAGAAAGTATGAAAATGCTAATGTATAAGAGCTGGTGGAATTTTAAAGGATCAGAACTGAGCCAAATTTTCAGATGAGATTGCTTGACATGGAAAAAAACCTCAATGAATAAAAAAATGAACACAGTAATATGTGTATTGCATATTTATAGTTTGATAATTTGACTCTGAGATTTATGAAAATCCTTATCAGAGGTTTTATCCCTGTTGTATAGCTTACATGGTTTTGGCATCCTTTGCAACTTGCAGTTCATGAGCAACAATATCCAACAGATTTACAGGATTGGGTTTTTTTTTTTACACTTAAATTTAAAAGTGAAAGTTGAAGCATCAGCTGGCAAAACCTGCCTTTTGTCACTCAATTACAATATATGAAAAAAAATAGCATTATAAAAGTTTATTTTAAAAGGGACAATATTTTTCTTAAAATTAAGATGAAAAGGATCAATCATCTAATATTCTCAACTTCTGGGTGGCACTCTGTAAAAGTTGTCTGTAGCTATACCCATATCTATCTCTGTATAAAGATCTAACATCAAAACATGCAAAATAGGGACAATTTGTTTTTCATACAAACTTTCATAGGGTAGAAAGGTTTTTTTGCCTTTAATGAGCAATCTTTTTAAGGTGAAGTGCTACCTTATAATATAACATAACATAACTGACTATGTGGCTTCGTGGCTTAGTATTTTTTCCCAGATGACAGAAAGTAGGACAACGTTTATACATAAAATGTCCTTGTTCATTTTTTCTATAAAAGCAGTTTGTGTGTTTTGAAAATAACAGACGAATTTCTCAGAAGTATTTAGAGTTAGTGGCAAAGCAAATATCTGCTTATTTATTATTAGAGAAGATGTTGTAAGTGACTGGTAAGCAGAGCAGACTTCTGCTGGGTTGGACGTTGTAGCTCAAAGAGAGGTTTTAGCAAATGTTCTTGGAATAGAACAGCAGCTTTCTCAGAAAGGCTGGATTACCCAGAAATTTTGTCTGACACTACTATACATTTTCAGATTTCAAATTAAGCTTTTTTTGATATATTCAGACATAAGACAGACTTATTCAATGGCATCTGTATAGTTTAAAAATTCCGTTACTGTTGTAGTGGTAAAATGGTGCACTCAGGAACTGTATTTTAAGTGCTTAGGTTAATTTTCTAGCCAGACAAAGACAATAGCAGTTTCTTAGCACTTGCTAAGTACAAGTTAGTCTCCCTGGACTCATGGTGTTGACTTGCCATTCTCACAGATTTCAGCAGCTCTCATCACTTTCCTTTATTTCAGATAATATCCAGTTCCCCCCAGATCATACCTCTAATGCATGACTATTTCATGCTGAACATGAAATTCCTGGGACTCCATGAGATTTAAGAGCTGGATCTGCTGGTTGTGACCGTGGAACTGGACTCCAGCAGGCTACTGATGGGCAAAACCCTCATTAACACACCTCTCAGGCTCTACACTTCATGCTTTGATGTAATCAAATATATGAAACAGTGAAGTTCATGGCCAGGTATTTTTTCATTTAGACTGCAGAAAAGCATATGTAGGCTTCCTGCCTTCTCCAAAAGATGCATTAATTGCTCACATTATATTTTGAATTTCATAGCATCCAAGAACCAGAAAAAGCTGTATCTCATGGTATATTTCTATGGCCCCCGTACTGCATACCAGCTGAAGTCTGACAGGAACTCTGCATCAATAAACCATGCATGAAGAACTGCACCGTAGAAATAGGTAACACATCATCAGGTGGTGTGCCATGAGTTTCTGCTACAGTTTGGAAACATCAGTGCAGGCAAATATTCCATGAGGCATGAATAGGTCACAGGGTAACTATGAGCCACAAATATAACACAGGCAAGTGCATTCATGTGTGACAGGCAAGATATCTCCATAGGAAAGGCAAGCACTGTGCAAAGCCCTGGTGAGAACTCACTTGTACCACTATCTACCTGTCTCATGCCTCAGGTTCAAGAAAGATAAATTCCATCTAGAATGAAGGCAAACAAAGACAAAGCAGTCAATTAAGGGTATGGAGGGGCCTACGGAAGACTAGAAGGAACAAGAGAAAGGCTGAGAGGTCTACTATTGCTTTTGAAAGATATTAAGAATGAAGGCCAAAGGAGGAAAAGAGCTATTAAAGACAGTCAAGAACACAAACCAACTCAGTACTTCTTTCCAAGAGGAAGACGTCACCATCAACAATGTAGTAGCAAATGTCATTTGGTACATTGGTAAGAAATGCTGAGGAAATCCTGAATGCTCTCTACATCTCTGCAGAGTTCATGCAGAGAGAAGCAAACCCTTTCTTTCACTTCTGGCATCCCCACAACCAGATGAGTGCCTTGGTATAAATGCCCTTGTATACACAGCCTGAATGTACAGATGAATTTACAGGTACACCCAGCAGCTGCGCCCAGTGCATGGCCACCAAGAGCAGAGAGAGCCCCCTCGGCCTCCTGAGCACAAGGACTGCCTTAGGGCCAGTGCCCCAAAAGCCTGCCTCTGAAGGATGCTGGATGGAGGGGTGACAGACAGCGCCGCAGCGGTGGGGCTGCGGGGGGTCTGGTCACCCCCATGTCACATTCCACCACTCAGTCACAGTGCCCTAGGGCAGGATAAAAGGGGCATCCTCCTGTGTCCCACTGCCGACCTGTCCAGTTTTGCTGTTGGGACAGAGCTGGCCCAGAGGCAGCCTGAAGACATCCAAGAGGAGCTGGTGGAATTACTTGGAGGGGTTAGAGGGAGGAAGACTAGAGGCTGGGTGAGGCTGCTGGAGGTGAGGAGAACCACCGACCCTGCCAGTGCCTGAGGCTATCAGGCCTTTTCAGCTGGATCGAAGTGGCAAGATGAGGGAACTTGAGGAGCACTGCAGAGCTCACAATCCTCATCCCCTGCAGCGCCAGGGGCAGCAGCCATAAGAAATTGCATGCACTGATGTTGCCAGGACTCCCAGTGCTTTGGAGCACCCTCTGTGTCCTGCCAGGCACCGGAAGGATTTTTGCCCCCAGAGTGGATCAGGCTGGGATGAGGAGGCAGGTCTTGCTCACATGTGCAGGGAATAACCAATTCCCATCTCTGGGGAGAGAGGAGAGGAGAGGAGAGGAGAGGAGAGGAGAGGAGAGGAGAGAGG
>NW_020799110.1:15257921-15294314 GCF_003259725.1 Athene cunicularia | reverse complement strand
GATTAGAATAGAATAGAATAGAATAGAATAGAATAGAATAGAATAGAATAGAATAGAATAGAATAGAATAGAATAGAATAGAATAGAATAGTTGAGTTGGAAAGGACCTACAATGATCATCAAGTCCAACAGTCTGACCACTCCTGAACTGAAAAAAAGTTAAAGCATGTTATTAAAGGTGTTGTCCAAATATGTCTTCAAGACTGACAGGCTTGGGGCAATGACTATCTCTTTAGGAAGTCTGTTCCAGGGTTTGCCCACCCTCTTGGTAAGGAAATACTCCCTGATTTCCAGTCTAAACCTCCCCTGGCACAACTTTGAACCATTCCCACATGTCCTATCACTAGATCCCAGAGAGAATTTCTCAGCACCTCCTTCTCCACTTCTCCTTCTCAGGAAGCTGTAGAGAGCGATGAGGTTGCCCCTCAGCCTCCTTCTCCAAACTATACAAACCCAGTGTCCTCAGGTGCTCCTTATAGGACATGCCTTCCAGCCCCTTCACCAGCTTTGGTGACCTCCTCTGGATGCATTCAAGTACCTTAACATCTTTTTTGAAATTGTGGGGCCCATTTTACAGGATTTCATTCCATACCGTGTCCTCCCACAGTATGGGAATGCAATTAGCACAGCTATAGCCAAGTATTTCAGGGTGTGCTAATTCAGCATGTATTTGCCTTATGGGGGCCTTTGTAAAGAGGACAGCATGGTCTTAAAATGCACTGGCAACCAGGTAGTTTTCAAGTGTTATTCAAAACATAGGTTTTAGCTTATAAACTCCATGTTGTTTGAAATTCTTTCTTCTTGAAGACCATCCCATTTTAGGGCTGACCAGTTCTGAAGTGCTGAAAAATCATTGAAACCTGAAATTATCCTTCCTTCGTCTTCTCAGTGTGTGCATTTTGTAGTCCAGTCACACACACATTATAAACAATTTTTATTCTTGACTCTGTTACTGAAGAAAATATGCCCAATAACCTTGGTTTTAGTATTCTGATTATTCCTTTAACTCACAAAGTCATCATTCAATTCGTTCTGACTAAAGCTGGTTGCTGAAAACACAAAGACTGAGAGAAGTATGGTAACCAAGAGCTGCTCTGTGAGACTGGCAAGGCTGTATGAAAAGGCTTGGAAAGCATCTGCTCTCACACTATGCTTGGCTTCTGTTAATATTCTCACTATTAGTCCTCCAGTTTCATGAGAATAAAAAAATAAATAACACTCTAATCAGAAAACAAACAAACAAATAAGCTAAGGTTCCTGGGTTCCTTCCTCCTGTCTGATCAGATCAGAAAATCTGGCTTGATTTTTTTTATTCTAACAGCCTATTCTGCATCCTTCCAGATCTAGTAAATCTGTCATCAGTAGGCTTAGGTAAGGACCTGCTCCATCTCTTTGATGGAGGTGAAAAGCTTTTTTAATGTAAAAGCTGCAGGACCTGCTCCTGAGGAGAGCAGAAGTTCTTCATGCTGCTGACCAGCCAAAAAGGGGAAGAAAAGAAAATGATTCAGGCTGGAAGGCAGAAAAATGGTGACTCTTTTGAAGTGACATCATTTCTAGTTTTGATTGAAATAATTACAGACAGGCAAATCCTGGGTAATATGCCGTGTTATATTACAGGAGTAGCTCTATTACTCAAGCTTGTCACCATATGACTTGCTATGGCTGGATGAAAGCTGCCTGGTTTTGGGCTAATGGCCTGCTAAAGCAGCCGTTTCAGTGGAGAGGCAGAGCTGACGCAGGCTAGAGCGATCCTAGACTGGGCTTGCCCAGAGAAACAAGGGTTTGAGGGTCCCAGGGGAAAGCAGCAGTGACTCCCTAAGCATAATAATTCAAGGTAAATGGCGTGCCAAAAGGGTTATTATTTTAGCAGAAGTCACCAGGATCTTATATTGTGCATGAAGTGAGGCTTCCTGAGCAATAAAATCGGTTAAAAGGGGGAATATTTGATACTTTAGCGATGACATTGACTAGTATTTAAGTTAGTTTGAGCTGTTACTAGTTCCACAGTTTGACATGTTTTGCCCTCAGACTGATGTTCACTGTGATCTGAGTGAAAGATTACATAAAAAAACAGTCTCATGCAAATGCAGAAGTGCTGGCTTGTAAATTGGGCTCCCTTTCTTAACATGGAAAGTAGGTATAGTTTGAAAACAAGCATAGCACATGGGAGACTTGAGGGACTGCTGAGTGATTTTCCCCTTTCTCCCACCCTCTCCCACCCTGTGGCTCTGCTCTTGAGCACTGACTTTCATTTTAGATCTAAAATTTAAGGAACGTGAACTCTGCTCAGCCCATCTGAGCTGTCTGTCAGGCAAGGTGAGGGGGCATCTGCCTGCACAGAATGTCACAGAGGTGTTTGTGCTGGTGAACATTGCTGCCCGCTCTCTACTCGGGCGCGGCATACAAACCCCTGGGCTGAATAAAACCCATGGCTTTTCCTGCAGGGGTGGACATGAGGATGGGCGCTCTCTGCACAGCGTCTGCTTAAAGTGTTATGACTGTGGACTACCATGTAGCTTGTGGAGACTGTCATCAGTGCTGCCAAATCCACTGAATGGGAGACCTTCCTGCAAAACTTGCCTGTCAGTTTTGGCTGGTAGCAAGTAACATGTAGACATTATGATCTAGTAGAGCACCATGGCAGTGTCATCAGGATAGGAACTGTACAGATAGCACAAATTAATGGTGATATTTGTTTTCTCACTGCTGACCCTGACACATACAAACGTTTAGTAACAGCTATGGATTACTTCTCAAAATGGACTAAAGATAAACCCCTACAGGATAAACTACCCAAAAGTGTTGAAGGTCTCTGATTGAATTCATCAGACATTCATGTGTAACCGCACAAATCAATGACCAAGGCAGGGAATTTGTCAATCAGGTAAGTGAGGAAATACATTAACAGGTGACAGACAACAATTTGCCAGGGCACATAACCCTAGAGCCAGCAAGCTTGTGAAATGGCAGAATTGAACTGTGAAAGACAAATCACTGAAGGTGGGGAGAGTGTCTTCATTATGTCTTGCTCTCACATGCAACTGCAGAGCAAAGTCCAGTGAATTTTTTACTCTTATCCTCTGCTACATTAAACATCCGAACAACCTGTTAATATACATTACAAATTCTATTACTGCTTCACTTTAATAGCGAGATAACAATTGTGTGCCATTTACATATTTTGCATTTTATTGCTCTTGCATAATTCATCATAAGTAACATAACATGCTTGTCAGGAGAAGTTCTGCAAAATTTAAGAAAATGGAAGGTGAGCTGAAACACTATCAGAAATAGCAAATAATATTGAGACATTTAGGTAAAAGAAAAGGAAATGAAGTAGAAAGTAAGAAGCATGAATGGAAGAGAAAAAATGAACTGATTACAGTGAGGCATAAAATGGAAGTGTGGAGTAGAAAGTGACATCCTGCAAAAATGGGAATGCATGGCTCACACACCATAGGCGAGATGGATTTAATGATGACTAAACTGGATATACTGCAAAAGTGTAATTGTTATGGAAGAACACATGTTTCAGGGAACAATTGCAGTGCTGAATCAGTTAGAAAAGCCTGTAGAAAAATGGAGCCATGACTGAGCAGACTGTGTTTTTGAAAGAAGTGTTATCTTTGAGAGCTCTTAAAATTGATCCATTTCACATTAGTACAATAATCTGCAGTAGGATATAATAGCAGGATTTTATCACGTTTTCTACATTACAATCACCTTCATTTGTCTTGTTAATTTTGGCAAAAAACCACTCAGACAATGACATTACAATGTTCTTCTTTGGACCAAAATTTGATCTCATTTCACATCTGGGCAAAGTAAGCTAAAAGCACACATACATGTAAAATTTTTTACTATCTAATAACTAGAACTGTCAAAGTAGAAACAGAATGTAGTTAATTGGTTTCAGATTCCCTTCTGCCCTTAAACATAATCCAGGTTTGAGGAGATTGTGGTCCTGTTAAGGGAATCCTCAATGCCCCGTAAACAAAAGACGAGTTTAGATTTGATTGTGATCTGCCTCTGAAGAGTCTAAAGAGTTTTGTGTTGGTAGCTGAAACAAGATAAATCTCAGCGATTTTGGCTTTGGAGAGGACAACACTGACAGGTTTGTCATTTCCTTTGATTTCTGCTCCCATCCAACTGTAAACATCATGCTGAACCATGGGAGGGACCTGGGCATGGACAAGTGACAAGCAAACTGGATGTTCCCTGGCTCAGGACTATCAGAAAATCAAGCACAACACATGTGTCATCACTGGAGAAACTCTTCTCTCCGGGCTTCGTGACTTGTGGGTTACTTCCCTTTGCATTTGTGGTCACACATGTCCCCCTAGCAACTGAGCCAACAACTTGTTGTGTAGTAGTATTAGGAAAGGACTGGTTATAGCTTTCTTCTAACATAATTTAATGGCTAAAAATGAAGAACTGCGCATTGGCATGCATGTATGAATCACAGTCTGGGAAACTCTATTTTGATTGGTAGGGAATAATACAGAGGTGTTGGATACTGCTGAATGATGATAACTGATGGCAAATCTGACATCTAAGTGCCGTTCACAATACATTGATACATAACCCCATGTTTAGAGACACCCTTCCTCCCTCCCCCACCCCCCAAAACAATCTGAATAATGAATCAAATGGTCTCAGGAGTAATTGGATCTTTTTCTGTGTAATTAGCAATTTTTCCCCTTGCATTATAATTTAAAGTACTGTGGTTGAATTGAGCAACTCATGTAATGAGTCATTAGACTGAAGCTTTTAAGGAAGTTATTTCTGAAGGTCTGTGGAGGCTAAAATATGTCTAAATTAAAAGAATGACAGGCTGCAATCATGGCTGTAAAATAAAGGTGCTCAGTAAGCAGTCCTATTACAATCAGAAAGAAAAAGAAGCAGATCTCTGTCTTGTGTATGGAAGCAGAGGAAATGATGAATACCTTAGGTAACTCATTCTGTGCAAAATCAATCTTTCACTGTCAATTTTAAATGAACTAATTTGTTCACAAATCTGCTCAGTCAGTTTGGAAGCATACTCAGTTCATCCATATTAGCAAATCCTTTAATCTTGACTAGTCCACTGAGTAAGAAATCTAGAAATGTGTTAATATGACTGGACATATGTAGTAGGATAAGAATTGATTCTTTTAATTAGTGTCTATTCAAGTTATAGTTCCTCCTTTTACTGAACTATTGACCCACTGATACATAAAGAGATTACTGTTATGACTAAAATACCTTCCAAAGTTACATTTAACTCTTTCTTTATTGGTCGATGTCAAATAGAAGAATAATCTTTGAATTATCCAAAAATAAACAATGTAATCTAATTTAAGGTTTCTTCCAGACATGTTCCCATTTATTCCAGAGATTCAGACTATTTAAAATTTAAAAAGCATAAACCCAAAGTTATTGCTAAAGAAATATTATAATCCTTTCTTCCCATTTAGATAAAAATATGAAACGCTATTTGTAATCCTAGTTTGATATCAAGACAGCCAGAATTTCACCCATCACAATTCAACTACTAAACCTGGTGGCAAATCAAGATTTTTTTTTTTCTCCACTGAACTTCATTGATGACAAAAGTATATTCTTAACAGAAATTGAAAAATGAGTAGGAAGAGAGAGATGATTCCTGTTCCTCTCATTCCTACTCTGTTCACACAGACTGAGGCCTGAATAAGTTAAATTCTGGAAAGCAACTGTGTATTAAATAAGAATAAATTCACTGTAATTTACAAACAAACAAGATTTTGTTAGCTCTTGCTCACCTGCAGAGAGGGGACAACCACTAGATAAAATCCCATATAACTGTGAATTTACAAGGGGTAGCAGTGTTATGATGGTCCCAGCATGGTGTTTGGTACAAAAAATGAAATGGGTCTCTGGTCTGGTCAGTCACATTTACTTGTTGCTCTTCACCTTACATTTTAAAGGAGCCTCTGCAGCAGGGTGGCCCAAGGCATATATATTGTCCCAGTGCTGAAGATCTATGCCCTCTCTGGGAAGCAAATGCATTATTAGTATCACCAATATGACTGTGAAGAACATGTGTTTAAATGATTTTATTAATTTTAGGATTACTAGGACCTACAGCAACAGAAACATGCTTTAGCTCCCTGTCTAGGTGGACAACCACTTCTACTGACTTTGAGATCTAAGGCGTAGGACTAGACTTGTAACACTTTCAGTGAGTTGTTTAAGTAAATTTGAATATGGAAGCAGAAGTGAGCAGTGTGATGACTAAAAATGTGGGAAAATGTTATGTAATGAAGCCTTCTTACTGTAAATGAGCAAGCCAGGTCCCTCTGCTTTTTCTAAGCCTGGATAATCTTACTCTCACTGCCTTTGGCAGAACTATTGGCCCACTAAGGTGTGACCTTGACATGGGGCTTTACACTACCTGTGCTTTGTAACAGCGCTTTTTTGCTAGCTACAGTCTATAAATGAGTAAATACAGGTAAGAAGAAGGAGAGGAAATTTTCACTTAAGCCTTCGAGTGTTTCTGTTTTTACCTTCCATCAAATTTTCACATGAAGGACATTCTTGGCTAATGCATGACAAGAAGAAGATAGCTGTTAGATTTTGAGTCCTGTATTTGTGGAGCTTTCTGAGCATCCATTTGCTTCATTTCGGGCCATATCTTTCTTTAGCTTTCAATGTGATGGTTCTTTTGCTCACCTGCTTTTTCACCAGGCTGAGCTGCTGGGGCCTGACAGGTGGGAACCACCAGATTCCTGTCACCGAAAGCAGCAAATTAACAGTGGCTTTTCCCAGTCGGCTTTCTTAGTGCATTAACACTGGGCTTTGCCATTTGAGCTATTGATGTGTATGAGATCAGAGTTTTTTAACGGGGTATATAACCAGTCTGAGACGTATTAGGACAACACACCACCATAACCAGACATCTCACGTGCTCTTATTCTTTCATTTTAACATAAATGTGGCCATTATGGACTCCCCAGTTATTGTTTAATGCTTTGGCAAAAAGTGTCTCTATAATCATTCAGCATTCATTTCTGTCATGGTTTGACTTTTTCCTCTTAATTTGCCTCATCAGCAGCCATTTTCTGGACTTTGGCTCACTAATTTATATCTATTTCTTTAGCAGTGCAGTTCACCCTTGCAGTGCTCCTCAGTGTTCACACACTGCCTACTCTGAAAGTTCAGATCTTTGAAAAAACAGAATTATAAAAAAGTACACATCAGCAGAAGAGTCTGGATTTAGTAGACTGCCATAAACACTTGCATTAATGGTGACAGTATTTTCTTTGCCCAGTGCTCCTTACTCAGCATTGCAGCTTCAGTAAGTTTGTAATGGAGGTCTGTTATGTGTCCAAAGTGTATCAAGAACTGGGCAGAGTATGAACAACACCCTGCTGCTGCTGGGTAGTTCCTCATGAGAGCCCTTCTAGTTTGAAAGGGAGCTATGTATTGAATAGTAGGGTTTATTTCTTGATGAAAGCACTGTGGAAAATTCACCATTTACTTTAGTGGTCATTGAGACTTCACAGAGAAGTACCTGATTCTGCAAATAGTTCTATGAAATGTTTGGCCTTTGCAAATGTCAGGATACTTACAGATAACTATGTTGATGTCATATATCCCTATCTCCCTATATGTAATTCTCTGTATATATTTATGTGTGAGCTAATTTTGCGTGATCTTGGCAGAGGACAGGACAGTGGCTTGGTTTGGCTCATTTAAAATACTAATGATGATGGCCTTAGAAGTGACTATAATAATAATAATCATGGCATTTTTAATGTCTAAATTATTGCAGAACCTGAAAACACTCCTCTTGCTTCCAAGGCAGATGTAGAATTGAACAGAAGATGAATGGCACATCTCTATCAGCCAGCGCGTTTTGATAATTGATCAAATTTCCATTTTAATTAGAAAACATGCACCCAAAGTGGGTGGGATCACAAGATTCTATCAGCTCGTTTTTCTTAATCCTCTGGGGTGAATGAAAAAATGAAGTGTCTGGCCTTTTGCTAACTCTGAATTCAAGAGATTGCCTTGACCACTGCTTGTTCAATTTATCTAGGAATGTCTTTTGTGCTGTATGCTCTCTGATTGTCTGAAAATACCTTTTAATTTCCTGAATACATATATGTATACAATGAATATTAATCAAGAGCTGATTAGTATCTCTTCTACCAGCACACAGTAATATTTTATCAGAGACAGATTGTATCTGCAATTGCATATTTAAAGTCTACGCTGCAATGGCACACGAATTTGTATATGGACATTGAAGTCCTCCACTAAAATTTTAGATTTTCTTGTCTATCAGTAAATTTTGCTAACCAGAAAAATGGAATTAAAAACGCCTAAAACACTTGTTAATTTTTATTGTAGTAAAACTGTAATTTCCTTACTTTCAGATGTTCTAGGTGGCAGAGCCATCAGTATTGTGAATGCTATATTTGGCTAAACTCTTACCACCAATCTCAGTTGCTGGCACGAGTGAAGGACTCCTTCCCTCAAGTGGCACAGAAAGATAACAGAGCTCCAAACCTGAAGGCTAGACCCAACCCTTGTAACCTTTGCATGAGGTGAAGAAAATGGAGGAAGTCAACAGACTGCCCACCTGCTAAAATTGGTGTTGCAGACTGCTCACAGGAGAACTGCCAAGGAATCCAGCCTCATATTCCTGGGGAATGAAAGACCTCTGCCATGGCGCTTCAAACTCTGCTCCCATCCCTGCCCTTCTGCACAGGGAAATGCCACTTGATGTATGTACCCAGAAACTATGACAACTTTGGAGAGTGGGAGAGTAAGGTTTGCATTTTAGTTTCTTTGTAATGAACTTTTAGTCTGGTTACCTCAAAATACTTTTTTGGTTTGTATCCTCTGGTGGCTGAGGCACTGCCTTGCATGCAGAATGACAGATTGAGTGCTAATTCTACCACCTGTAGACCTTGTTTATTTCAAAATATCACTTGTTTTTTATACCCTAAGTGCCAAGAGAGATGTCCTCCCAGGATACCAAGAATCAGTCATTATTGTAACAGAGATATTAAGCCACTCATGTTTCAAAGACATCAGTCAAAGACATCTGTCCTGCAACTGTACAGCAGAGAGGGCAGCATGTTATTAGAGAGAAAGAGAGAGAGATACCAGGGGAGACAAAATCATTATCTGAATATATCACTGAGGCTGTCTGAATGCTGTAGGACCCATGGCAGAGCCTACATATTGTAATGGAAATTTCAGTCCTCTGTGATCATGTAATTGCTCCACAGTAATTCCTTCCAGCAGCTTTTCATAATGTTTCATCACGGGAGAACCTGGGCTCTGAAATCTCCCACCTTTGGGTTTGAGTCATTACAAAATTTCTATTCTTCCAGAAGGGTGAGGAAGAAAAAGCACATCCAGAAGCCCAATTCCTTACCTCCAGGCTTTATGCAAGTTCTCAAAAAATGCATCTAGCCCTCATTAGGAGCATCCTAACACTTGCTGCAGAGTCCAGCGGCAAACTGCATAAGATCAAGAAAGGCAAGAAGAGAAAACTTTCAGAGGGCATCTGCTAGGCCCATGTTGGCTGTCTTGATGAGCTATGTCAGGATACATTGGTAGTGCGCAGTGAGGCTGAAGATTCCCTACTGGCTGGAACCGAGTCATTTGCCAGGCTTTCCTTGTCAGGGAGAGTTAAACCAGTCACTGATCCTAATTCTAACACTGTTGTTGCAGCATTCCAATTTTTAATCGCTACATGACTTGTCAGGTTGAATATGAGCCACATGAATAAAATTTAAAAACCTCCTAATAATGAGGGTGTCAAAGATTACTAGCACTCAGTGTTTCTACAGCTACCTTTCCATTTCCTAAAAGTAGAACCAAGGTGCAAGTACCCTCATTTCCAATTGCCCTTTATTTTTCTATTTCCCCCCATGACAACTTTTTTCCTGAAGCCCATCAAGATAGTTATCAGTAAGTTGCACATTCCTACACCCCCTGTACAGTGTTGGGGGAGATTCAGGCTTAGGAGCTTAATTTGAAAGGGGGATCCCCTTCTTCAACAATTAGGGGGCAGTATGGTTGACAAGTAAAAAGATAAACCTGCCATATGCCTTCATCCTAGGGTGGCAGCCTCTTTTCTGGTTGCTTCTCTCCCCAAGTTTTGAAACATATGAGAAGTGAGTCTCTTGCTGTCACTGAATATTGTCTTTGGAATGTCACAGCTTTATGTATTACCAATTTGTCTGTAAATGTTTGAAATTTGAAGTAATTGTAGAAAATTGAGGCAAGCAAAGTGGGAGCCACTCAGAACAAAAGGGCATTTTTCAGGCTAGCAAACTGACACATACACATCCCAGTGTTCCTTTCCTCATGACAGAGGATGGCTGGGGCAGATGTGCTTCATGCTGTAAGTTCCTGGATGCTGACAAACAAATCAACTTCCAGTAGGCGCTGAGTTCTCATCTGCAATTGAACTAATTTACCATCTTCATCTGCTATGTGAATGAAATACAGTAATTGATTTCAAAAGACAGCAGCATGCTAACAAATATAGGCTGTTGAATGCCAGTCATCTTCAATGAAAAATTAGCTTACCCTTAGCAGTGTCTCAGTTCACTGATTTCTTTTTGTTTGGTATGGGTTTTTTTAAAGAATGCTTAAATTCACAATGCTTTACACAAAAGAAAATCTGCACTGTAATCTCTAATCACTGCGGAAAAGGCAGGGTCATTTGACTTCATCTTGGCTTGACATTAGAAATAAACTTACAGCACACAATAAAACTAAAGCTACAGACAGGAAGAGTTAAATGGAATGTTCTGGTTATGGCTTTAACAGTGATATCAACATAGAAATTGAGCAATTAAATATTTTAAAAGTTTAATAATATGTGGAAAGTAAGTTCAGCATCAGAGCTGAGACAAGAAAAATGGAATCATCCAATTGAACATGAAAAAACCCGGTGAATGACAGTGTCTGAGATGCTGTGGTTTATTTAAAATGCTGTTGTATGCTGCATATTTTAGACTGAGCTCAACGATTATTGCAAAATGTTTTGTCTTCACACACACAAAAAATGTTTAGCTGGAAATACAAAGGCAAGATGTAGCAGAAGGAACTGTGGACCCAGGGTGGTGTGTACATCGCCTCCAGACGAGGCAGCTGCTGTGGCAGGGCTACCTATCTATCAGTGCAACTTCTGCAGCTGACACAGCTTCTGGAATCCATCCCCACCTTCAGGAGGAAATTCTCTGAAGTGAGACAGGAACAAGGGCTCTAACTCCTAGGGACATTCTGTGTTTGGGGAAATCTTGGAGCCTTTCCAGCCCTATCTGTGTTTTTTTCTGAGATCCCATTGCAGCCCCAAGGAACTCTTCAAGGCTTCAAGAAAATGCTATGGTGGAAGCTGACCTTTTATTAGTAGAACAGAAAAATTCACACTGAATAGTGTTCCTGGGTGCTGCTGTGGTCCCTCAATTTTAGTCAGCTGTTATTAAACCCCCTATTCATCTCAGAAGTTAATCAGTGCCACAAAGTCTATGCTATCCCTCCTTTGGAAGCTGAAAATTATATCACTGAAATGATAACAAAATCAAGGTGTGACTTTTTAAACGAGAGTAAAATTCATGAGCCCTCATATGTATTGCTACTTATCTGATGATTTATCTAGTGTAGTGGCTGCTGTGCTCTGCTGTGGCTGTTTCTCCTTCCTGTAAATACAAACTGATGTAGCAGAACTCATAAGGCTTTTTAAGTGTAAATAACATCTTTCACCAAGGAGCATTCTTGGTTCTATGCCCCAGTTTCAGAAATACACACAACTAGGATTCAACAAAACTTTCCTAACCACAAAAAGTACCAGGAGAGGGGCAGAAAAGCCACATTTTCTTTTTTAAAGCTCAGACTATGGGTAGTTTGAGTCTTTGTTCTCTTTTATTCTGATCATCAGAGGTCGAGAAAAATCACATTTTTCCTCAGTTCAGAAAAAGGTTTTATTTTTGTCATTTCTATTATGAGCAAACTGGGATGAATACAATTTTGAGTTGGGCTTGGAAATAGCTCATAAGTTAAATTTTGGTTTTGCAGAACAAAATCTGAGCTTGTGTTGGATAGAACACACTTTTTATTATCAAAATCATTAGCTTGTATAGACGTGTATAAAAATACGATTTAACCTTTTTAATCTTTCCTGACAACCCAGGATACCTGAACTTTTTGCCTTCTCTCTGAACCACGACTTGGTTGAGATTTCCAAAAGAGGGAAACAGGATTAAATTTGATTAAGGGTTGCAGTGGTTCAATGTAGAGTAAGTTATTTTTAGTCACCCTGATTTGATCTTGTATTGAGAAACTAAGCTGATCTTGTACAGCTACCCATCTTTTCAACAATGAATTTCTCTATACAAAATTTATACAGCTGACATGCACCACTCCTTTATCAACTGTTCAGCAAATTATTATAAAACCTTGGAACACTAATTTATCTTTGACCTTAATTTCTGTTGAATATACTGGAGTAAAATCTAAACCAAAATCAAACCTACACTTGAATGTCATTATACAGCCAAAACTTGCCCCCCAAAACCTCTGTGCATCTTTTAGTGGCCTTCGATTTAGATTGATTATGTCTTTATACAGAGAAGAGGGCCTGCCTGATAAAAGAATGGCTTAATCTTTATTTGCCTAGAGCAGTTAGAAAAATAAGTGAAGCAAGCAGCCTCCTGTGACTGATTTCTGCTCACTTAAGGCAATTCACCCTTGAAACAGAGAATGATTGTTCTCTGTCTTTTTTCAGATATTGTCTTCCCTTTCATGTATTATATCCAAATAATCTTTAAGATTTTGAACATTAAAGGAATACAGGGTGAATCAAAACCATACACCAGGCTAAATTCCTCCTTGAGAGGCATACCCACAGTTTTCATAAAAGCCAGTGGAAGCCATGCACACATCTAGAAGCAAGATTTGGTCCCTAGTCTCCTTAAATTCTGAATTAAAAAAAAAAAAAAAAGGAAAAGAAAGGAAAAAAAGGTAACCTGTTTCAAGCAACAGGATATGAATGTGTGGGCTTTGTTCAAACTACTGGGTGTAAACAACATGATAATCTTCAGAATTTTACATTATAAAGGATTTTAATTCCTAGATGGTACTCATCTGGACAAGAACCATGGGTTTGACTGTGGAAATTCCTTACCTGAGGTACCTTTTGCTTCTGTACATCAATTCTGTGTGGAAAAGGTAGCAAATGTTTCCCTTCAGCACCCACAGAGAAGGTGGACCATACCACCTTTCTTTCATTTAGCTCTGTTTTTAATAAGAACATTTATTTCCTTTCTACAGCTGGTCAAGTAGTTGGCAATGACCAACAAGTTATATGCCTTCTCTTATTCAGAAGGAACCTAGCAAGCCTTTTCATCTAGTTTAAATCTAGCCATCATGTCCCTATCATGTCAGGCTGGTCTTGAGACTGAAAAAGCTCCTAGCAATCCCAAGATTAGGAATCCGTATTATAAATATTTCTCTTTAATTGTATGTGCATTAAATTATTGGTATCCAGTAACAAAGGAAGCTTGTAATTCACTCTGAAACTTTTTTTTTTTTCCCAATGATTTCTTCCTTAGACCTGCCTCTTACAAATTCCTTTCTATCAGAGGAACTGAGGACACTGTGATATTGCAAACTAAATGTTAAGAACTGTTTTTGAACTGCAAAAGTTCATCAAGCTCTATAAGAATGTTTAGTTTTAGGGTTAAAGGATGATACAAGGCAAAAGTAAACTTACTGATAAGCAAATAATTTTAAAAAACAGTTATAATCTAAACTTTGGAAAGGAATGTTTTTACATAGTTATCCTTAGCAAGTGAAGGGTGAGCACCTGGCAAATGTATTTGTTATAAATGTGTAACTAAAACTAGGAACAGCAAACTGTTCAGAATCATTCAGCTGTGATTCTTCAAAAGCTGTATTTATACATCCTGAAACTTACTCTTCTCTACTGCTTGGTAGTTCAGTTGGTTATACTCAGTCAAAAAATGGAACACTTGAGCTTTTCACAGGAAGGGTCTCCCAGTGTCTCCTTTGGAAGGAAGACCTGTATTTAGGAAGGGATCTACTTCCACAGGGGATATATACCCAAAGCTGAAATTGTAAACACCAAAATGGAGCAAGGATAAACTGCTGACCTTATAAAAATTATGGAAGTTTCAATAGGATAAGGATTTCAGTTGTGTCTTCCCTTTATTCAGTCATACCCACTGTGCTGGACAAATTTGTGTCAGCTAATACAGTTCTCTACAGATGATTTACAGTGTATGTGTTTACTACAAATTTTGCACGGGGAACTACTGACAGCTGAATTTTGCTGTGTCATGCAAGGTTCTTTCAAATGCAGAGACCCACAGTGAGCTACCAGGGACCAATTCTTTACCAGCTGATGCTGAGGAGATGTTTGCAAGAGAAATCACTGTTTCACGTACATAGGTATGTTATCAAGGAGACACTGCGTTTTTGTATAATGATGTTAAAAGACAGAAATTTTACCAAAGCTTAAAATAGAGAAAATACAAAGTTAAATATTTGTCTCTGCATGAGTCCAGAACTGCGAGATGACTGCATGTGCACATAAGACTCTGAGCAGATTAGAAATAGGTGTCATCAATCTTAATTTATAATATAAATTCAAATTCTAATTTTTTAGGAGTACCGAATCAGATACTTTTGACTTTTCAGACAACCAAACTTCCCACTACAATAAAACATGCAACATTTCTGTAAGGGGTGGTGAGTAAGGGCATCATCTGCTATGCTCCCAAGTTGCACCAGTACTTGCAACTATGCTATTTGCGGTTCTTACTTTTGCAAGTATTTCCCTGACACAGAATTTCTAAAACATTATGTCATTTTAAAAAGTAATGGTTTAAGAAACAGACACAAATGAATACGTAGTTTTTTAAAAATCCAGCTTGCTAGCAGTTCATCCTTTCTTAGCCTCTACGGTTAGAAATGAGACGTAGTTTTACTGTGACACACTGTGAGAATCTGTATCTCATTGTTGCTTAGATCATGGATGAGCAACAATGGCTTTTTTCAAAGTTTCACAGACTAGCAAACTTAAAGTAGCTCCTTTTAATTGAAACCCAGACATACTTTTAGGTAAAAACAAAACTGAGCTGGCTTGAGTTTTTCCCAAGCCAAACAAAAGAGATTGGAACTTTCCATTGTTTTTGTCTGCCAACCATGCATTGTTAAAGGAATCGAAATAAAGAGGGAAAGGGGTCAAGGGTTATAGAGCTCATATTTCCACTCTACATGACCCCATCTCAGCAATAGTGGGACCCTCGTGATCAGTTCCTGTTGGCCTAATGGAACAGCCATTTCTTAAGAAAAGGAATTACTGCGTACAGTACCTTTGTGACTAACAGAAGAATACACTAGCTCTTCAAAGGTCCTTTCATTACAGCCTCTGAAGAGGACTCTGACATTACTTTCTTGAGATTAGAATGAAAACAGCTGTACTTGTACCAATTCCCCTTTTTATTATTTTTTGTAACAAAACAAGATTGATGTTATGCCACTTTCTGTTCTGTCATGAGAATAAGGTATCACAAATGCTAATAACTACCACAGTAGCAATATGCACTACTTTGATCTTTTCACTATTCTTTAATTTGGGCAGCTGGCCACTGAATTCCTTCCTAAAAATCTGTGCTGCCTATAAACAAAGGGGAAAATGGCCAACAAAATCAAATGTGCACATTTAAAACTGTTCATCTAACTAGTCCAATTCAAAGCCTACATGAGAAATGCAAATAGGATACTTTGATTTTGTGATTCTAGGCACAGAAATCTTAATACACATTCTTCTGATGATGGATTGTGGCAGAATGAGAAATACCACAAACAACCAATTCTCATTAAAATCTAAAGCTTGTAATCCCTTCATTCTTATTGGTTGCTTTGCCAAAGACTTCTTAAGAGATTATTAAGCTTATTAATGAAAATCCAGAAGTGATTTTCCCCCTTATGTTTATAAGACAGTAAAATTAAACATGCTGTGGTTGTTATTTTTTCCAGCATCAAAATCAATGCAAGAAGGCAGGATTTGGCAATAGCAGCTGTCAAGATTCCAAAACCAAGAAATTCAAACACCTACTCTTCAAATTATTGCTGTACTGGTAGAAACGGGGTAGTATTCTTTAGTGTTTCTGCTAATAAGCCAGAACAGAACTATGTTTTGCCAGTTAAATTTATTTTTCACTGAGTCAACTTTTCACAGTGAATCAGATGCACAACTTTTCTATTCCCTGCATTTCAGTTCAATCCCCCATCTATCTTCACAACAAGCAGCACTGGCCTCTTGACATGAACACCGCATTGAAAATGATAAGGTGCCTGATAGTGCTCAGAATTTGTGAGTAAAGCTCTCTAAATGAGGATTTTGGATTCTCAGTTCCAGCCATCAACAATTATTTAGCTACTTAAGAACTTTGCTGGAAGTCAGAAGACAAGGTCTCCAAAAGCCAATAAGTGCCTTGTGGGAAATTCAGAATCAGCTGAAGACATAATTTTATTGCATAAATGCTTCTGAAAATATGACTATTCTGTTCATTAATAAATGAAATGTAATAATTTTAGAAAATTTTAAGTTTAGTAAAAGTCATATGAAATGGAATATGAGGAACAAAGTTCTACAAATTCAAAGTGAAAGCATCATGAAAGAACATCTACATGTCAAAGTTAATTCACTGTTTGGAGTGTTTTCATTCTTGGTTTCATTTAAAACAGAAACATTAAAATAATATGTAAGGAAGTAACAGAGAAATCTGGGTTGTTATGTTTGTGAGTAATTGGGAGACCAGTCACTGCTTAAAAAAAAAAAAAAAAAAGGAGCCTTCTGAAATGTTCAAAAAGGCAAGAATGTTTTATATGCTATAAGAAGAAATGATAAAGGAACAAAAAATGTTTAAGATGCTTAATACAAGAGGCATAAAATGGGAAGAAGATCCTAGAACCTCTGATCTTTTGAGAAATAAACCACGGACAGGACAGGAGGTTTAGGTTTGCTGTATTGCATCTGAAGTGGTTGCATATATGCTTATGCACATGTTTATACTCAGATACACATAACCAAGCGTATCTTGCACATTTTTGGATATATATTAACCAAAATCCTATGCAGGCTGGGGAAATTTTGTTTGTACTGATATACTAGCAACTGTGCGGTTCTGCAGCCATGGGTATTGCATGCAGTTACACTTAGGAAGGGGAAGGAGAGAATACAGCAGAGTGAATGGTGCATTGTAAACAAGCGATTACAGGAATTTATTTGTGTTGTATTACAGGGGTATTCATTTTCCTTTCTGATTTCTGGGCAGATAATGTATTTTTTGACTACTGGTAAAGCTTTGAATATGCATACTTGTTACTTTTGTCTGAGCACTATTTTGTGCTGTAGACCTGGTTGTGCTGCATAAGCAATTGCTTCCTGCAGGTGGTTTGGTCATGCAGCAGAGTAGCTGCTTGGCTAGGTATGTTTGGCATTCAGAGCAGGTGGTTATGACTGTGAAAGCCTTCCAGAGGCCACACACCACTGGGCATCTCTACTGAATGGTGCAGCTGTTTTCCAGAGCTTGCAGTGCAAGAAAACCAGCAAAATGAGAAGGGGACACAATTGTACAGGCTTGAAATGGCCACAATCGTTCTACAAATTTAGCGTAATGAATTAGGAGTGGAGCTCCTTGTGGTTCCAGCATGAGAAAATTCAGTTCATGGAGTTTTTTTTTTTTTTTTTTTTTTTAATATTTTATCTCCATATTAACAGCTTTTTCTCACAACAGTTTATTTACTCCTATGCGTATGTACACACTGCCTCACACTCCTCTACAGCTAAGAATGATCCAGCAGTACCCTATCATCTTCTGCATTTGTTCAGATTCTTGGAAAAATGCTCAGGGGAGGCAATGCAGATCTGATATATGGATGCCAATTTGTCCCTCTGTTTTAACAACACAGTCAAGGTCTGACCTTCTTCAGCTTCCAGTGGTTTCTGAGTAGAGGAAGGAAAAAAAAAAAATCACCAGACTATTATAGATGAAAAGAGCTTTGAAAATGGAAAGAGCTTAATTAATATGTCATATATTTGTAATATATTTGGATTTTTAGTTACCTTGACTGTTTAAGATTTTGGCTGAGACACTGGGATTTTCTATGCTTATAAAGAAATGTGTACACATACCTGTAAAGGAAGGTGCAGCATATGTTTTTTCTAATCAGAAGAGATTTAAATGATTTTTAATATCTTTTGTGAATCACTACTAAACTGGCAACTTCTCAAGCTTTAGGAGAAAAGGAAACAAAAGAAAAGCCTTTAGATGCCCACAGTAGGTGGCATCAGCTACTGACCTATCTACTAATAAGGCAAATGAAAGGAAAACAGCCTGAGAGGAACTAAATAGCAGTGAGCTGAAGTCTTGAGGGGAGAACAGGCAAAGGAGGCATACAGTGCTAAATTCAGCCTGACTATAAAGCTCTGTCAAACCACAAGTTGAAGATGCTACCATATATAACAGCATTGCAACAGGAAAAGATATTTAATTGTGTTATAGTCCTTTGACTTGAATACAGGTGATATTGAATTGCTGAACATGGCTGAAACCAGGAAGTCTAATAAGAGTTTTTAAGAAAATAACATATAGCCTGGGAGCAATCACTAGGGCTAGCCAGGCTTCTGCTTGCTGTTATAGGATCTCAGTCCTAGTGGATGATCTATGGGAAATAGCTCTGAAATCAAATTAAGCTAGCTGGTCGGGCTTCAAAATCAGCACCTTATGCAGTAAATAGGAACATGGGACAGAATAAATTAAACAGAAAAGTCAGAATCATAATTATAAATGTCTTCCTTAGCTGCTTTGGAAATGTGTAATGCTTATTATAGTTTCTATACATCTTTCTGTCCCTTAAAGACTCCCTCGAATATTTAGAAGACAGATTTCCTTAGAACCCGAATACTTTTCCGACATTCACTTTTAACCAAATAGATACTTTTAATTTGTTTTTAAAAATAATAAACTTTTTTCTTAAGAAGTTCATTGTTCCTTTTTTACATTTACCATAAGATCAGCATTAAGGGTTAAACTAATCTAGTTATATGTTTAATACCTAAGTTGATATATTTTGGATAATTATAAATTATTAAATTTAATCTATAGGTAATGGCCAGCTAACACACTATTCTGATAAGCCTTTTTAAGAACTTCCTCAGCTATGGGACAGTTATGCTACTACTGGTACGGCCCCATGTTGTTTCTGGTTGTTTATTATATATCCTGGTTACTTTGGCATTTGACTCATTTTACATTTATAACAAGCATAATTTGGTTTGGTTTTAACTCTGAAATAATATAGGAAACACAATGAAAATATTTTAAAAACATGCATGTATTTTTGTATTTTTTTATTGGCTTAGGGGACAAGAGGATTAAAGCATCAGTGTTTTTTTGCAAGTTCCATAGCAAAAAAATAAAAAGAAACATCTATATAGAATTCTTGCCTTTTTGTTTGGACAGATTCCTGCAATTTCTTCCCATGGCTTTAGTGACTCCTGGAAATTTCTCATATAGTCCATACCGTCAGCAGGATTCTTTCCCAGATTTCTCACCCTTTTTAATTTGTATCCCTTAGTTACCTGCTCCATCCTTTCCTTCCCCCTCCCTTCTACTTCAACACTAATAGGCCCAATGGAATCCACCTTCTAAATGAAATCAGTCAAGTCACCTCAGCTTTGATTGCTTTATTCCCATGCTGTAGAACGAAAGCACTTTGTTGAATCAAAAATGTTCTACATTCAATTGTCATAAATAACAATGTACAACAAAGAACTTAAGCTATCAACATAAACAATACAATATGAAAGTGTGCTTCAAACCAGATGCTGCTTTATTTCTGCCCAAACAGTTTGAAGAGCCTGTTAAAATGCTTCAAGTTGCTGTTTACAGAGGGTCAAATGAACATTTTTCAATGAAATGTGTCCCTTCTGGTTCCTTAATGATTAAATACAGTGGAACAATAGCCATTTAAAATAGCAAAAGAATATCCGATGATTTTTTATTGTTAGGATTGTTAAAATAGGAGGAGTTGAAAAGCTTTGTGTGAGGTGAGAGAAAAATGCTCTGACAGCATCAGAGCCACCTCAAAGATTTTGACAATTTGTCAGAAATCACTGCACTTTCCAAGTAGCCTTTTGCAGGACTCCTGGGAAAATAAACAGCATCTTCCCTTCACTCAGACTGGCAAACAGTTTTTCCCACAATCCACTCAAAATGTTGTGCCATGTTCCCCCCGCCCTGAAATGAGCATTTCCAAACACAGATCTTCCCTCTTGGAAGAAACAACCTATCTAATTAAATTCTGCATACTTGTGCTTTTGGAAAAGGGTTCTCTCTAACTGCCAAGGCTCCAAGTTTGCCTCCTGGATCTTACTCCTGCTCTCCCCACTCACCCATGTCAGGGTTCAGCCTACTCTAGGTATTCCATTTGATTGCATGTCATTAAAAATGCAGTTGTTTTGAGTTTTGTTAGTAGAACTTCAACCTTTAGAATACACTTTCATCTATAAAATAGAGATGATTTTCATTGAAAAATAGTCTGCTTTTGTGCAAAGACACTCATGTTTTTGGAATGTCAAATGTTGACCTAAGACTGAAGCTGTTCTTGTCTGATAAGAAACCAACCATTTAAAAAATAAAAAAAAAAATAGGGAAAAAGAAGTAAACAATGCTTTTTTTTCTAAATGGTCTGGGACAAAATTGTATTTCTTTTCATGTTTGCTGAAAGCCTCAGTAACTTTTCAGGATTTTGAAAATCAGAGCTATCCAGCTACTGCACCTCTGTTGAACTCTATGGAGGAATACCACTCGGCATTTGTGACTTTTACTCCATCCAGCTATCCATGCTTAAACCTTGCAGAGCAGGATTTTGCTCTATAGTGGAAATGAAGTCAGCAACATTTCTGTTAAATTCACATTGTGTTGGGGAGTCTGACTTTTTGTGTAAACACACCCAGTATGCAACCATCAAAACAGTCAAGGAACAACAGCAATAACAAGTAGTAAGTTTTTGCTATGTGAACATCTGTACTTAGTTGTAACTTCCTCATGTGCCAGGAGCTTTATAAGACATATAATTAATAAACGAGATTTTTGTTAAACTGGTCCATTTAGATCAGTTATATAATTGTTTTCCTTACGAAACTGCAAGTTTATGATGAAGTATGGTAAATTTCACAGTGCTTCTTTCTAGGTAGAATGCTTGTTTCAAGAGGTAAGTCCTTAAAACTTCTTGCCTCTACTGAGATATCTAAGTTGATCCTGTTTGGCCTTTATATACATGTGCAGTGGGGCAAGAAAATATAGGGAGCCTTCCCCACATTGAAGTCTTATTAGGCAGGACAGAGCTCCAGATGTCCCTATTTCTGGTGAGAACGAGTTCTTCTTTCCTATGCTTGATGTCCTAAAAGAACCATAAAGGTGCTGGGGGATATTGACTATAAATCAGTCTGAAGATCTGGCAAGAGCTGAAGTGGTTGGTGGTATATGGGCGGGGTTATTCTCTGGTGGATTTGACTGCTGGGGTGTTGCAGTACGTGCGGTACTGATGTGGGACAGGTAGGCACAGTGGGGAAAGGTTTTCACTCTGTGTAGTGTCAGACAGCATGTAAAGGTCTATGCTAGCCTATTAGCAAGTTTACAGGAGTTTCTGGTCATTTGGGAGAGAAATAAGCAAAGTGTAGAAAGTGCTATATGTATATATGCGTACATATATGTATATATAAAAAGCTGTATGTATGTATAAAAAGCTATATAAAAATGTGGGTGATGCTTGGCTGCATAGGTTTTTCAGCAGCAGTCCTCACTCCCCAGACTCAGCTTTATGTTTGTAGACTCCCCCTCTTCTCCCTCCTTCTTCTTACTAAACTCTCACCAATGGGCTTAGACTGCACAATATGGGGTTGGGTGGACCAGTCAGATGATGGCTTTTATTGGATGAAAATTCAGCAAAATGAGTAAGAAAAGGTCACTAGTGTGTTGAAAATCCCGCTAGCCATCACAGATAGGTACAGTAGCCAGGCTGCCTCTAACATACTCCATTTCCACAGATAACAACTGATGTCCATTAGGCCTAGCTCAGCTGCACACATTAAGCTCTTTGCACTGCATGAACTCCCATGCTAAGTGAAGTGCATCACTGTAACTGATTTTCTACACCTCTACCTTAGCTTCCTTCAAGAACTATGGCAAAAAATAATTACTGCTTTAGCTCTCTTTAGCTCTCTTTAATTACACATTTATCCATCCCTGCCTTTCTGCCTTCAAGAACAAATTTTGAAAGTACACAGGAGACAAAAATACATTGGTTTTACATTATGGCAAAAGTTTCCTGTTCTCAGGTACTGTATTCCACCTTCAGTGGAAATGTGGAGTAAAATCCTTGCCTTCCAAGAAGTTATGCCAAGTTTACACTGTTAAAGTGAACAGAAATCTTGGCCTGGATCCTTTGATATGTAGGGTACAAGCCATTTAATTTTAGTTAGGTTTCTTTCCAAACTCCAAAAAGGATCTAAGGAAAGAAGAAACCATATTAAGGCGGTGATGGACCTCCAGTATTTGGCTCATATTAGTTCTAGCTTAATGATGTCATTCCAGTGTGCAGAAATAGTAGCTAAACTCTGGAATGGATTGTTTAGAGGATAGTAACAGGTGCCACTACTATGAAAAATAATCGAATAATTTAAAAAGTAGAGTGACAGAAGGCTATCAGAATTTACTTAGCTGAAGTTAATCCTGCCTTCAGACAAAACAGTGGGCCACATGATCCCCCTTTCTGACCATTTTATTATGATTCATTCTAAGATTTTCTGATCCACTTTCTTCAATTTCTTTTGGGTATTCATCATGTAACCATCTATGAATAGTACAGGGCACTAAAGAAGTTTCCTCACAACTTTCTGAACCTTCCATGAGGAAGACAGAAGTGATGGACTATTAGTCTTCCCCTTGCACAGAAGGACGTACAGTTAAGGAACAGACAAAACGTGGTGTTAGCTTCTTTCACCCATCCTTCTTTTGACCCTTTGCCACCCTACACAGACCTACTAGTCACCCACTAGCTCAAAGGAGAGGCTCAGTGGAAGAGAAAGGGATGTTTTGCTTCTCTTTAGGAAGGTTACAGTTCAGTCCTTGCATGCACACCCACCTTTCTTCACTTAAACTGAAAGTCATTCCTTTATGAATTCACATCCAGGAACATTTCAGCTATCCACAAAATCACCTTTCTCCTTGATGTTATTTGGACTCATGGACTTTTTTTTTTTAAAGATATCTTTAGTACAGAGCTGATAATTACCTCTCCCTAGTAAGTTTATATGAGAACTACACCAATGTGCATGGCCAGAAGGTTTGTACGATTCTGCACTGTATACATCTCTGTCAATTACTTTATTTTTCCCCATGTTTCATAGAACTTCTAGCAAGATCATAACTGGTGGCTTGTTGCCTCAGAAGTTTGAAAACACTGTCATCAGTTGAGTTTTGGACTGCATTAGCTTAGTTTGAGAGTCATGAGTTTCTGCTGCCAGCAGTCAGTTATTGTCTTCAGGATATTCACATAAGAGCATCCTGAAGATACATCAAAGTCAAATTCCCCAAACTGGCAATATTAAATAATAATTTCATAGCTTTTTGAGATATATGTGTAAGAATGGTTGGCCTACCCACACACTGTACAGAAAAAACAGCATACATCCTCACTTTGACTGAATTGGCTGAGCTTGTGAATGAGCTACACATGCATGTACTCAAAAGATCCTCTATACACACAAACTCAACCGATACCTTTGGCAGCTCCAGTGGAGCATGGAATATGAGCCTGAACTGAAAAACTTGCATATACAAGGGGGATTCTAGTTCTCCTTTTGCGAACACAGATGTAAATCAGGAGTATGCCTCTGACAGCCAGTGGTTCTACACTGCACAGGCAGTGTTACTGAGCAGGGAATCGGGGCCAGGACAAAGATCTGGAATATTGCCAAGTTGAAGCAATATTAGGTTGATACCTGCTCTGAAATTCTATAGAAACCCTCATCTCCAAGTTTATTAACCGACAACTACAGATGCTTAAATAATAAAACAAAAAAAAGCCCCTGTGTGTTTGTGAAATCTGGCCTTTATTTCATATCACTTTCATGATAAAAAGTGTTAGAAAAATGTCTTAAACCACTACTTGGGGATTTCCTCCAAGCACTATGCCAGCTGCTCTCAGCCTCCATTGTGAAATGACGGGCTGCTGGCATAGCCAAAGTACTTTACACTCCAGCAACCACTGGATGCATAACAGCCCTTTGGGAGTCATTACCAACTGGTGTAATTTAGGGCAGCCCTGAGGCAGCTCTAAGTCACAGTCTCCAGGAACTGGAGGCTATAAAGGTGGCATAACACCTCTCTTCTAGGTCTATAATCTGCAATAACATTTACAATACAGCCTGCATCATATTATTTCCATGTTTAATTAGAGTAACGAATATCAAACCTTTTAGTTTAACACTACCCCGTGTACTGTTACCAGCTCTGTATGTGATTTAATGGGTGATCAATCATTCACATATCAGTGGTGATGTAAACCTGATGTTCATTTGCTCTTTTTCACTTCATGCATGGATCTCATGTAACAAGAAAAGAAATATCTACCAGGAATGTGGTAGTTCTGCATTGCTGTTAAATCTCAGCAAGCTCTCCTAGGATCCAAGAAGTAAGGTAGCGTCAGTTTACAGACTGACTTTTCAGTGGCATTGTTCCAAATCTGTGCTATTGGCCAGCCTGGCTTATACTTTGCTTTCATGGCCAAATATGTGATGCATGACATGTCAAGTCAGCTGCTATTTTTTTTAAGACAGTAGATATTGTTGATACAGCTGTGAAAGGATCCTTTCTCCTTTCCAAAGAATTATCGCTAAATTACATTAACCAGAGACCCTCTTCATTGCCTAACAAACACTCTGAAATGAAAAGGTTGAAAACGTTGGGATATTTTTGCCCCATCATCATTTTCCTTTCAGCCTCTTCTCACTACCCATCTGATCTGATGCTGCTGTCCACTTATATTTCTAATGGGTATTACCCTGCCATTCATCTTCAGATACAATTTCTGTTGGAATGAACAGGAAAATCGCCTTCATTAAATCTGAAGGATTAGACCTCTTAAAGAAAAAATTGAGATTTATTCCACTGTTTTAGGCCAGAAAACTGAGTCCAGCTGAGCTCAGGAGGAGATAGGACCAGGGTCAGTAGGGATGGTGGTGTCCCGTGCCAGGGGAAGGAGAGCCGCAGTGTGTGAGGGAAGATGGGTGCCTTGCAGAGCTGTCCTAGGGAACCCAGAAGCTGGCATAGTGTGCAAGTGTCTGTGTGCTCAGGGGCTGAGGAAGAGTCTGGGGTGTCCCAGATAGATACCCCAGTCACAAAGAACACACAGATACCGTTCCGACCTCTGTGCTGCTCTGAAAGTGCTTCCATGTAGCTCTGAAGGACAGCTTCCAAATGCTCCTCTCCAGGAACAAGAGGAGGAAAGCAGCCTGAAACCTGCCAGGGAAAAGGGAGGAATTATTTTGCCAGTGATAGCAATGCAACTTTGTTGTAATCATAGTAATAAAACAAAAGCTGACAAGTGATGACTTCTCTGAGGTGCTTTTAACCTTAATAAGAGCTCCATTAATTTTTCATATTATTGATAAAGCAAATTAATACATATCTCAAGCAAAACATTAAAAAGCGTCAAAACCAAACCAAACTAAGTGAATCTTATTTGTAGAGAATATAATTAAAATAATGTAAATCTTCTTCTGTAAATTAACTTCATGCATAACTAGAAATGATTAGCATGTATAGATACCAACCTCTGTGTTTGTAATTTTGACACACATCCTAATAAACTCAGGGGTTTTTATTCACTTACACTCTGAAAATATTATTCTGTATAAACACACAGTGACTCCGAGAAAGAACTAGTGGGAAGAAGTGAGGCTGGTGGAAGAGCGGTCACTGAGCCTCCCAGGCCGTAAGGGAGAATCTCCTCCCCATGGCAGGGACAAGTGGGGAGAGACCAGCCAAATAATAACTGTTCCACATACCTGTGGGTACCTGGGCACACACCTGAAAGCATGGGCAGTGCATATTTTAGTACAATATTTAGTACAAACAATGCTTTTAGACATCCATAGCAGTGGAGTTCATACCCTAATCCCATGGCAGCAGGGAATTTTCCTAAATTCAAAGAATGAATAATACTTTTTAACCAGTATTAGGGCGGGTGGAATAGGAGACAGTCTCCACAACAAAACAAAATTATCTTCTTTAGTTTTACTTTGTGAGGGACAGTGTGGAGCAATGACTACAAATAAATATCACTAAATATACATGTATATTTTCTTGGGTCAGTTTTCAAGACCATTCAAGCAGGTATCTAAAGTCTGTGTTTGGATGATTAGTGGGAGGTTGATAAGAAAGTGGTAATAATCAGTTTAAATTTTTTAGAGTTTTACAGTAGATTCTTAAGGAAATGAAATAAAAACATCCCCAGTTTGTGTAACAGATCTTACCTGAATCCACAGATACGTGTTATCTGCTTCCTGGAACAAAGACAAACAAAATTCTAAGGTTCCGTTATTAATATATTACCCCCCAAATAATTAAACTTTAACAAAATATTTTGTATTAATTAGTTAATTAAAACAATTTACTTGTTGTTTAATATATAGAGCCTTAGAAGTTCATAAATGCACATCCGAATGCCATGATAAGTGGCTGGGAAGAAAGGCTATCTACTTTGCATACCTGAAAATGTCAGAGGAGGAACCTAGACCAAGATCCCATTCACCAGTATCTACCTGCTTTGCTGACTTCAGGTAGTCAGAGTAGATGTGAACCCAGCCTAAGCACAGGCCTACCACGCACCAGGGATTTTAGCCAGCTCTCTGTACATATTTCTCTCAAAATCAGGACTAAAAGACATTGCTAAAAACCTCTGTCAAGCTCTTGGAGTCTTAAGAGCCTGAAAGAATCAAATCCTCCCTCAAATGTTTTCGTGACAGACTGTTTTATTTCTTGTTCTTGTACCCTCTGTAAACAATAATGTTTATGAGCTAGGAATGGGCATTTGGGAATAAAAGGATAAACAAACAGGAATATTCAATACTTTTTTTATTTATTTCTCAGATATAGAGATAAAGTCTTATTTTAATTAAGCATTTTCTACTTCTGCCTGCATCAGTATTAAAGTTGCAAATTTATACAGGGCAATTTAATGTTTGAGCATAGAGATAATAATCCACATTTTCTGAAACTAGCCAAGAGGGTAGGCTCCTGCCTAGAATTATTTACATTCTTTGACCCTTTAGGCTCAACTCTTTATCCAACCAAATTTATCTAGCAGAATTTGTAGCCTAACTTGTTTGTATTTTATACATTTGGCATTAAGACTGCAGCAGATTTTTACAAGTATCTGGCATATTCTTGATGGCACATCTGGTGAGTACGGACACCGTTCATTAGAACAGTTTTGTAAACGAATAACATGCCAAAGCTTTGACAAAAGTACTTATGGTAGATGTCAATCATTTTTCTTTGCCAGTTTAAACATGCACCCTTCTGGGAATAATTTTTATCTATTCTGGCACACAAAACATTATGAACAATATCTCCAGGCTTTTAAAATGAATGCAGGTTACCATAGTATGTATACTACATGTGAATCACTAATCAAATATAACAGAGGAAGGATGATCCTTACATATATTATCAGCAAAAATGTGTGAGAAACAGCAAGCAAAATAAGTAAATCTCTGGCAGATAATGACTGTATGAAGGACAGGGAGGACAGTGGTCATACAATACAGCAGTCTTTAGCATCACCCACGTCTGGTGGTGCCATTGGACAGGTTTCTTCTTCTCTTGCCAAAGCATGAAGTTTTTTTCTCTTACAGAAAGATAATGATTATCATAGATAAGGAAGGACAATATCAAAAAAGTTAACAAAAATTAGAGGGACTGAATTTGTGCAGAAAAGAGAGAAAGCAATGAAATAATCATAACCTAATTTCTGACACTCATAGAGTCTTGCATTATTCCTCAATTTGTTCTTGTCTTCTCCAAGGAGAAGGGACACCTAGTGTGAGCGAGGGAGCCAGAAATGGGCCCTCCAGGAAGGATGAGACATCACACTGAGGGATTACATGTGGGATAGACTTCGTATAGGTTCTGCTCCCTTCATTCCTGTTTTTTGCCTGTAGATTTTCACTCATGAATTTCCTAAGCTACGTTTCAATAGTGATGACATGTTAATAATGAAGTGGGAATAAACAAGAGCTATAAATCTTACTTTTGTTCACTAAGTTGCACAAACAAAGTCCATACCATTTTGGTCTTTCACACAAACACATCGAGTCTCTTTTAAACATGTACTGGTAGAACATTTCAGATCTGCTGAATACAGTAGGTATTTATGCTTTTATTTTAAATGGGGATTACAAATTATTCGCCTTTTGTCATGCACAATATGCATATTATGGTGTGGATATTGTGTTACCAATTCACTGTAACTAAGTACTTCGGCACTTAAAAAAAAAGCCATTTTTGACCCAATAGACCATAATAGAGCCTTTCAAAGTTGTTTGAGGCAGCTGCCATGAACTGAAAAAGTCATACAAAACGTGCTGTATGTAGAGCAATTTAATATGTAGAAACGTGCATTTTCAGTAAGATACAATGGCTGGTTCAGACTCTTTTAAACAAACAAAAGTACTGGTTGTCATTATCTTCTGATGGTGAGGAAGGCTTCACATCAGCCCTGTCAATAGCTACTAATCAGCAGGTGAAATTACCAAACTACCTCCCCTCCTTACTGGTGAGGGTGGTACCGCATATGCCCAATGAGAGCTTCTATGGGTGTGTTAAAGCAATGCTGTAGCACTGAGAAACTGTAAGAGAACCAGACAATTCAGCCAAAAATGTATTTTAAAAGTATTTTTAGTGTTTAAATAAAAACACATTCTTGTTTTTTAATGTGGTTTTCAGTATGTTCCATCTTTTTAAATTTAGCCTATTGCGTCAATATTTTATATGCCATCATGAATGCTGTCCTCTTGTTAATGAAATAATGATTCAAGCCACAAAATTAAAACCAGTTGGTTTGTCAAATTCTGATCTTAAAAGAAATTCTGTAAGATGACTATGGAGAAAATATACAGAATAATGATAATCCATTTTTGGTAATTAACTACTGAGATTAAGGGTTCCTTTCAGTTGCCTTAAACCAGGACCTGATGCCATCTGACAAGACCTGGGGATGCCACCAGGCCTTCTACTGCTAATTCAAAAGAAAAAATTACTCTTACAGACCCTGTGTCATGTTTGCCAATACCACAGGGGTGTCACAGATACCATGCAGCACCATAGATGCCACTGGACACTCCTGTTTTGGCCAGTGTATCAATCCCTAGAGGTTTATGTCTTAAATTCTTAAAATGATTAGTATGAGCATGGAGGGTGTGTGTGAGTGTGTGTTTGTATGTATTATGCAAGTTTGTGTGATTCCCTATAAATGTTCATAAATGTGTGTGTGTTGCTGTACGTATGCATTAAATAGCAGAGTGATTTAAACTTGCTATATAAACTACAATTTTTTCCCTAAAAAATTATTTCCTTAGAGATTTAATTTTATTTTTAGCAAGAGGACTGCAGCACCCAAAGCTCACAGTATTGCCTCTTCCACTGAGTAATCATTAGAGGGTCTAAATAAAGAATCAAGTGCCGGAGCCAAAGCACACTGAAGTCAATAGGAGTCTTTTCACTGACTTCAATGGGCTTTGAATCAGAGTCTAAATTCTAACTGTTGCTGAACATATTTGCAACCACAACATTTTGTGTGGTACTCTCTGTGGACACAATGGCGGAATTTACTTGGGAAAACAAATGGAAACATATTCTTAGATGGTGTGACCAATATTATTACACACAAAAACTAGGCCTTGCGAATCTCAGTTTTATCACTAAAAAAATAATTAAATGATTCAGCTGTGCACGCGAGGATGTATAGCTAGATAATGTCTCTCCAGGCCAGAAAACAACTCATGCTGATGCTTCTGAAACCACTGCCAAAGGGGAAGAGATGTTGTCAGTGTCAGTGTATTCACATATCAAAATTAGAAGCAGTATTATTTTAAGCATGTTCTTATAAATCATAGTTGCTGCAAAATTTCTAAACAGAGTGAATTGGTGTTTGTTGTTTCCAACACTAATAATCAGCAGTAGTCACACTGGACTTACAGAGAGCATGCTAGTATTGGTATGCCTGATTTCAATTTTAGAAACTACTGTGAACTTAAGTAATTTGCCATTTTGTAAGATAGCGTGTCTAAGGAATATGCAGAGTATTTCCAGCTAAAAGCTATCTGATGCTTGTGTTTTGTAGGTAAACTGGGGAGGTTTTTCCTCATTCCCTTCCTCAGATATGTAATACAATAACAGACATTGCACATTACAGTGACATTCCATTATGTTGCACAGCATCATATATTCCTAGCTCCCGAGGGAAAAAATGACCAGTGGAAACTGAAGCTAGCCAGTGGACTTAGTCAATAATTCACTGGATCTCAGCCAGGTTTCTCAGCCAGATACATACATACATACACATACCCACATAACTCTGAGTTTTAATGATTTTTAGTAGATCAGCGCTGAATTAAAAAAACATTTTGATCCTGTTGCAATAATGTAACCAAAAATTAGTTACATAGTACCCATTAAAAAAAAGAGACTAATTTCAATGGGCGTCCTTTGAAACCTTTGAAGACATTACCAGCTCTCCAAGCATGTTGACTATCTGGAGAATGAATTATATCCTTGTCAAATTTTAAATATCATGCTGTTAAAAATATTAGTCACAGGAGCTGTTTGACAACAGTGTCACAGTAAAGTTCTCTTCTCTATATGAACCTGATAGATAAAACCACGTCTCGGTGTATGGCATCCAGTGGTAAAGGCTGAGCACTGAAAGTTTCCTTGGAGCATTGGCAATACCCTGCCAATAGCTGTACTGTACATGCCATTTAAGCCAGCTGAGTACTGCTTTTCGTCTCCCTCCCTCCAGTTTTTCCATTCCCCAAGGGGCAATCCTTTGGCGAACAACCCATTTAAGTCAAACAGCTATCATGTAAAAGTGAAAATGAGCAACAAAGCACATCCAAGGGAAGCAAGTTAAGATCTAGGCCCCCAGGTTCGAGGGGGGGGGGGGGGCTAAAGAAACCGAGCCAAAGAAATTCTAAAAAGGCACTTTTTTAGCTTAAAAAAATAAGATTAGAAACTGGCTTGTATGAGCCCAACTGTGATTAAAAAAATAAACCTTTTATACTTAAGACAGGATTTTTTTTCTTTTTGTTCTTTGACTTTTCCTTGCAGAGAAAGAGGCTATCTTCACTTAATCAGAGCAAAGAAAGAGTGGCTGAGGCAGAAGCAGCATCATGTGGGTGAAGGTCAGGCCAATTTTCACCCATGTGATGCTGCTTTATCACTCATGGAACAAAGATTAAGGCCTTTCTTTTCTTTATCCTTTTGTGCTTTCCCCCATTACTTTAACAGATCTGAACAAATCCCAGGCAGTTCATCCAAAAGTTCCTTTTAGCTACATTTAGTTCAGATCCTCTAAATTCCACATAAGACTTCATGCTATACCAACATGAAGAGGATATAAAACCCACATGTGTAGGGAGAAAAATGTTATAGAAAAACACAAAAATCATTGCAGAACATGATGACAGAAAAGGCTTTTTCAACTGCAAGAAACTAGGCACATCCAGGAATCAGAATTATCAGTATTACTATTCCCTTATTTTTAAAGGAATATGCTTTCCTGCCACACCAAAATGATGCATGAATATTGATGTCTGGTTAAGATGATGTTAATATGACAAAGCTCTAGTTGAGCTCTGAGATTCTGAAAAAAAACCCACTAGGAATGCCACTTCATCGCTGCCCATGAGTAACCGCCAAAATGTTATATCACAAAAAATTAGCTTACATTGCATATATTTACACATCTTGTTGGTATCCAGCTTAATCAAACATATTATTCCAGAACTGCAACTGCAGAAATAGGACAGGATGTAATTTTTACACAGAGTACCCAGAGGACTGTTTGAAAGGGCAGTTGTTGGATTTGGTTTTATTCAGGTAGGGGCAAGCAGCCCTTCATAGCTTGCTCTTTATCCCTGTTTCAAACCGGCTTAAGGAATGCCTGTTGATTAGTGCATTTATTTAATTTATCAATCTCATGATATTTTGAAGTAATTAGTACAATACGTTGAAATGAAATAATAGCAATCAATTACATAATCATAATGACAAGAAGGTGTATTTCTGGGACGGGTCACAGCTATCCATAACATTTACAGTTTCACATATACTTACTCCATAACATGTAATGTATTAAAGGATATGGAAAATAAAGCACTTAATCATTTAATAAGTGAGGTAGCTATCTTAATATGGTTCCTAGTGTGATGCCATTGGTGCTAGCACCAGGGCAGTTATCAGTGTCCTTCCAGAGTTCAGATTCCCTATTTTCCCACCATGAGTGTAAATGCTGCTCTTCCCATAATGTGTTTTAAAGGGGTAGGAGAAACCCTGCATAAAGCATCAGCTGAAGCACGGAATCACTGCAGTTTTTCATACCAGGCACCAAAAAAATGTGCTTATTGTCCTGTACCATATATTAACCTGTATCAGAATGGTTCTCAACTTATTGTTTTGTAAGATTCATGTCTACCAGACTATGGTCTGGGACTCAGTGAAGTGAACAGAAATGTTATCGTTGACTCCAGTGAGCCCTGGCTTCATCCAGTGTGTCTGAGGGAAATGTTTCAAATATGGGTCCTTTTTACTTCAAGTAATTTTGAGATGTGTAAGTGTATTTATTTTGTATATGTATTATGTATAATTTATATCAATTCTCACACTAATGTAGGTGTGAGAAGTCAGTATGTAAAAACTGCTTGCTAAGAGTAATAGGAGGTTAGTAAATGTTGTTAACCATACATTTCCTAAGAGCATCGTATTCATATCGCTCATACCTGAAAACATCTTCCTATGCATAGTCAGGATTTCGGATGCAGCCCAAAGCATTCTCATCATCTGATAAAACCAGAAGATAGCAGCACTTTTCTTGGACCATCTGGAGATTTAGACAGAAAGTGCAACAAGTCCAGGAGATATGTTTCATGCGCTCTGAAACACAATTTGGGTAAAAAAAGCTGCAAGAACCTCTCCTGTGCCAACCTAAATCCCACCTCCTTTCTTCAGAAAAGAGCTCTGAAAATGTGTTTCCTCTGGCTGTTTTGGTAGGCTATAATTATGTTGCTTTTATCAGGTGACAATATATCACTCTCGCTGAGATTCCTTTAGATATTTGTAACAAAGATTAAATATCTTTCAGTGCAAGTAAACCCAGATGGAAAATTCTAGATATTTCTTATTTTTTAAACCCTCTGATTTTCAAGCAATGTATTTTGTCTCAACACAAGTGAAGGGCTAAGAGCAATGGCTACAGTCAATAAGACATGACAAACTGGGAGTGAGGCTTAGCTGCTCTAAAGATGCTTCTGCCCTCGATCCACCCATATGCTGTATGCTTTTCATTTTCTATTGGAGGAATATGAATTTGAGTAAATGCCATGTGACAGTGTGGCTGCTGTGGAATTTATTCATTTTTCTTGAGTAGGAGATCAATTAGTAATTACTTAAGGGCAGTCCTTATAGGCCATCTAGGTTGGCCCTTAATTAAGCAACAAGACATGACAGGCAATGTATTTCTGGGCAATTTAGCACATCTCTTAGGGAGTTTTTAAAGCATGAGGCCGAAGGTCAAGTGACTTTAACCACCTGAGAAGTGCAAAAATCCCTTAGAAATGCACTGTCTAGAGTGACTTATTGCTGTTATTAAATGGAATTTGTGAATAAAAATAAGAAAGACTGTCAGCCCCAGGCATGAATAGGGCATTATTAACATAGATATGACATTGTTGACAGCTAATCTAAAGCTCCATTTGTGTCCTGAGCTCTAGAGCTATTTCTTTATACTGTATATTAATACAAGGAAGATATATTACATTCTTCATACACTTTTACCAGAGCCATCCAATAAGAATGAGGGATACAGTTTTTTGAAATTTGTATTTCACATTACTTTTGGGGGGCTGAAATACAGCAATTAAACCTTGTATGCCTAATGTCCTGTTTTTGTATTATAATGTAGAAGTCTCCTGAAAGAACAAAATATCCTGAGTTGTAAAATCTCTATCCCTGACACACTCTTCCCTGCCATCCTGAGATCTGCCCTGAATTTGTCTCCCTGGCTCAGCTGCTTCCCCTGTCCCCCACTGCTGGGCTCAGTGTGCCTGATGGTCTGTACATGTCAGTGTGTCCAGGTTGAAGAAGTGCACCAGCAAAATCAGTGTGTAGAGATGAATAAACAGAGCCAATTCCAGTACCATCTTACCTTTGTCTTTCTTGCTGTTTTTTTTCTTTCTCTTCTTTTTTAATGCCCCCTCCCCAACATGAATGCTTTCTAAATACCTTGCATTAAACATGTACAGTAACACTGACAAAGCAATTCTTGTCTCCTGAAATTCTGAATTGCAGAGAATGGACGAGAAGCTGAACATCTGTTGTAAATATTATCTTTCTTCAGAGTGATTGTGTAGAGATGTTGATATGTTCGCTTTGCTTGTTTCTATTGGCTTAATTCATTCTTGGATTTCTTGATATGCTTGTTATTATCCTTACACTAATGCATGCTCTACCCTTTGTTGGTTCTGTTTGTTGATCTATGGTAACACCCAATTCCAAAGATCAAAGTCTTCTCTTGAGAGAAAAAGTGGCTGGGTCAGATCCTAACGTTACTCTGATCAGTACAGCTCCATCATTTCTACAGGAATTGCCAGAATGCTGCACGCGTGTGACCTTGCATTGCCATGGGGTTGCTACCTGCCCAGGGGTCTTCCTGTTGCCTCTCTTCAGTCCCAAAACGCAGTGCCTGGTGGCACTGAGGAAGCATTCTCTTTCCGAGGTGTAGTGCAGCCTATGTAAGTGTGCTGTATGTGAGCACTGTGATGGGCAGAGCAGGTTCTCTGTCCTCTGGGACAGTGGTGCTGCCTTAAGTCGGATGACTCCAGAAAGTACTAGATTGCGCTGCCAGGCAGTCCTGACACTCACAGTATATCTGTATTTTCCAGGAGGCATAACAGCTACTGAGCATGTGGTGTTCAGTTCTTCTGCACATTCACAAGTACGTCTGACATGTTATGAAAGTAGTGGATTTACTGCGCATACTTCAAATATTTTAAGGATATGCGAACACTTATTTGTGTCTGGGAAATCCTGGGCAGAAATATGGAAGTACCGATGTGGATTCTTTGTTTAGGCTCATAGGAACTAAAGTAGGTAAATCTAGAGCTCGTCATGCATGCAGATAATTTGGGGGAATTGTAGGTTTACAATGCAGAAATATTGTGTATATTCCCTGAATCAGTTCTAATTACAAGGGAATGTATTAGTTTCCTTGATGCAAGGAAAGGTAAAATACTCACAAGAAAGGGCTTGAAAGAGACATTTTGAAAATAATATTTTTAATAGCAGTGATCCATAAAGCTGTATTAAATTAGCTTCTTTAGTGGGCTGAGTGCACTGCAGTTTGTGAAATGTTCCACATGCTGCAGTTTGAACCAAGTAACCTGAAATCTAAAAGCAGTCTGACTTGTCTAGTACCACTGCACAAAGAGAAAATTTCTTAAAATTGCTAATAGCAAAAAATGTTGATATCATCTGGCGACAAGGCTATCCTGTTAAGTCTGGGATGAAGAATCTTTTTTAGTGCAACTTTGAAAGCAAGTTGGCCTGACACTCTGACTGTCCTCAAACTGGTGATTTACTGTAAAACAGCAAGAGACATTATGGCATCACATACATGTGATGATATATATGTAGATATTTCTGTGTTATAGAAAAATTGAAATAGGAACAACAACAAAAACTATATATCATGTTCAGGTATCAAAGACAAATGTATTTTGCTTTTTGTGCAAAAAAAGTAAGATAAGATAAAACAAGAAAAAATACAAACAATAAAAAACTGTAAAAATGCTTGATTCTAATGAAACAAAGGAAAGATAATTAGTGACTCACATTTGTGGTTTGGATCATGCTGAAGGTGATATTGAGCCACAAGGAATGACTAATGAGTTGTGCTCCACAGTCCAAGATTTCCTGGAAAACAAAGTAAACCATTAGCCCTGATGGTAGCAAACCCCCCCACCCCCCACCC
>NW_020799110.1:15255113-15257871 GCF_003259725.1 Athene cunicularia | reverse complement strand
CCACCCCCCCTCCCCGAGTCTGTACCTAGAGCAACCCTTATCATCCCACATGTCCTAAGACATATAGGAACTGCTGCCATTTATCTGGATTCAGCATTAACTGGCAGTTCTCAGCTATTGCAGAAATTGTCAGACGCATGCAAAACAAAAAAACAAAAAACCAAAGGAGGAATAAAGAGAAGAACATACACTTCAGAACTCCTCATATTTTACTGTGCATTGTTTCCCTGCGGTGTGATTTCTGTGTTTTAGCTTTAGTATTGCTGTGGCTGCTGCCTATCCTGATGTAAAGGTTTATAGGTTTGACTAGTCTTGTATCCAAACCTGCTTCTGCCCATATTTGATCAACCACACCTGACTCTGAGATGTATAAAAGCCCTTGGCAGGCATAATGACTGCTTAATCAAGCAGAAATATCCAAACCACTTTTATATCCAAATGTTTTCTTTTACATCTAAAAATTTTCTTTAGTGGGACTCACAGCTATTGCTGACCACTGGCCCTGCAATCTCAGCTGTTGACTCCTCTCCTTGTCTGTTTTGGCACTGGATGGGCAGAGCACCTAAACTAAGACTGGCAGTTAGCTGCTGCCAATGTGGGCAAAGCCAGATGACTTTCTGCTATTTTTCACAACAGAAAGGAGTGTTAACATAATACAGCTGTTCTCATTAAAGGACATTACTCATAGGTACTTATTTAAAATAAAAGATCTTAATAAGGGGTTGAAATATTTCAGACCGTGGTGTTTACAGTTAAGCTCAGCTGTTGTTTTTGATATAAGATCTAATGTAAATTCTCCCCCTTCACTTGTACCATCATCCATTCTTTTCAAAAGTAAAATATAGAATTATGGTAGACAGAACTATTGAAAAAAGAAAAGAAAGGGGGGGGAAAAAGTAGAGAAACCCATTACAATGAGGAAAGATATTATGGTCATCTGTTAAAAGAGAGAAATAAATAAATGCTGTGGAAAACAAAATCAAGAAAAATATAACATAAAAGCAGAGAGAGGAAGGAAATTAGAGAGCAATGAAGAGCAGGTTAAAAATACTTTGTAATTCTGACAAATTTGGAGAAATGAAAACGTAATGATTATTTCTATTACTTGAGAAAAATGAAGCCTTCTTTCAATTATTTGGCCTTGTAAAATTAGACTTCATGCTATCAGTAAAGATGTTCAGTATGAGTATCTGCTACGTGTTTCACTATTGACACATCTACATCTAGAAACTTTCAGTTATAATGCATCCATACTAGAATGCAGATAATAATAAAAGAGGCTTAGCACATGGTATCAATCCTAGTTTATGTTAATTTCCTTAGGAAAGGCCTATTCTAGTTCGTTTCTTAGAAGAAAAACAGAATTACTTGCAGTCTTAGAGGGAGGACTGGGTAAAACATAAGCTAAACATCAATACCCTGTGGAGTAAAGGGCACAAACCCTTGTTTGATGGCAGCTTAATGCAAAGGCTTAAAAGAGCATACACACACACAGACAATGCTATATATTTGATATATATTGTCCTAGGTAGTGTGCTGGCATATCTACTATAGCATAGCAATTTTTCTGTGAAAGTCTTTCCATTAAAGTAACATGGGCTGTGCTGTCGGCCATAGAAGGTACTTCAATATTTTCTTTCACCTGCCATAGCCAGATCACTGAATACTGGATATACTTGCAGGAAGGCAAGTAAATGTGATAGGAATGTGCATGTGAGCACTGGCATGAAAGTTAGGGAGGATGTACAATTGAAACTAAAGGCCACTCATTTTGCCTATTTCCTTATTCATTACTTATTTGAATTAATTTTAAGGCCATGCTGCTAGGTTTGTTTCTGTGCACTGGATTAAAGTGTTAGAGAGAAATCTGTTCATTACTGTGTGAAGAAAGAAAAAAAGCCCCAACAATCAAAGATGGTTGTTGCCATCAATTTTTGCTAAATGATGTGAAAGACATAAATCTTTGAACTTGTTTTTTTTTTTTTTTTTTTTTTTTTTTTTTTTTTTTTTAATAAAACAGCTCACGCTCCTCAGAATTCAACGGGCACCAATTATTTGTACTAATCCTATTTACTCTTTGAAACACGAGCTGCATTCAGGAAAATTTCCTGTCTCTAAAGACAGCTTCCTAAAAAAATAATAGAAATGCACTGAAATTAGTCATTTGACACTTCTTTTCCTGATATCTTGCAAAGAGTAGTAATAGCCATATGTGCTCTAACACATCTCTCAAACAGTTTTTACCGAGAGGTGTAGTTTTGTACGTGAACAACTATGTATTTTAAAGAAGTAATCCTTACCAATAAAGAAAAGGTCTACATTTTTCAGGGAGCATTTGAGCATCTTGCCCTTTATTTCATTTAGAATTTCTGAAGATTTGCCATTGAGGTAACATTTACTTTTGAGATGTGTAATTGGGGCTCAGCATGTTCCATGCTGTATTCCTTGATGTTCACCAGTACTGTTTAAGAAATGAATTAGAACTCGTGGTCTGGTATCTGCTAGGGAAATTCTTAAACTCACAGGATGACTGCCTATTTTTTCCTTCTCCTTTTCTGAGTATTAGAGCCCTTTTCCTTAGGATTCCTGAACAAACATGATATAAGCAGGGTCCCAATTAGCTGGATAAGCAAGTCAGTTTTTTTTGTGAATTAAAAACACATAATAAAGCCAGGCAACCAGCTGGTTATATCTGTACTCAGAGGAACTGTGGTGGTGTTTTTTGGTTTTTGGTTATTTTTTAGCTTTATTTCCCCCC
>NW_020799110.1:15030821-15255063 GCF_003259725.1 Athene cunicularia | reverse complement strand
TTCTTTTTTTTTTTTTTTGTTGCTTAACTCAAAGTGTCTGATGAGATACTGATACCTCAGGGAATAATACCACATTATTTTTCCTCCTCTAGTATAATCATTTGTCTCTTTAAATTGACATCAGCTGAGGCCACTAAGACCCTCACACCAAAAAAACTTGTGACCCTCTGCGCTGCCTTCAAGGCTTATTTTATACTTCTTGGTCTGGTTGTTTTTCATGTGAGTCACAGTACATATTTTGGAGGCAATTTCACATATTATGGCAACCTAGTCATCTCTGTTCCTTCTACTGGCCCCCTTTAAAGTGCTAAGATGAGCCCTTTTTGGACTAAAAGTTTTCTTTCTGAGTAAGTCTTTCATTACCATAGAAGAAAATGATGCTGTCCAGAAGCAGTAGTTGGCAATGGTTTTCAGTCAGGCTTCTTAGCTGCTGCTTTCATTCTACGTGAGGTTTCTTAAGTTGTATTTCTGTATTCAGTTCTTCTGCTTTATCTCATCCCAGGATTGTCTACCATATAGCTTGGACTATTCCTCTAATAGCAGTCTTCAGGGAATCATCTTCTGGCTTTATCTCACTTACTTAGCTTCTACTCAAGACTACTGTGCGTTGTAAGTTATCCCACAAGATCTACATTCTTCCTCTGCAAAACATGTGCTTTTGCTCCTGCATCAAAATCAATCACAGATCTGGGGCCCCTGAGAGATATGTCTTTTCAGAATACTCAGAAAATGATGGGAGGAGACTGCAGATGAAGATCACCTTATCCATCTGTTTTACACAGATGTTCTCACAAGGGATGGAGGCCCAATACAACAGAAACACAGTGGTGAACTTGGCAAGAAGCATCCCTAGGAAATTCTTCAGGAAGCAACATTTAGAGAGTGCTGTTTCACAGAGTAAAGTTGCAATCACACGTTAAACAGGAGATGGTCATCACTGAAATGGGGTTATCATGTCCATGCTTGGGCAGAAAAACATAGCTATCTAATTTCTTCTTTTTTTTGGTGATAACTCACCTAACCGAATTGAGATATTCTCTCCAACGCCACCATAAAGACTTATTTCAGGTCAAGAAGCAAAGAGACCTTATACCCTTATCCCTTGAAAGGATATACTTAAACACTGGCACATACTAGTCTTAAGAGTTAAGTCTGGCAGCTATTGTGCTGATGAAACAATATAGAAATGGTAAAGTAAGTATTTAGGTAGAGGTAAAAAAACTGTACACAAAATATGTGGATCAAATTCTATCTCAGACACTGTTCCAGGAGGCTGTATGGTGCATGGCATCCCACTGTGTCCCTACTGGAGTGCATTTGGCGGCAGGACTGGTATTTCTTGCAGCTGGAGGAACGGCTACTTCTGTGGCATTCATCAAGGGACAGAATGCAAAATGTCTCCCAGGTAATTTTCACAGCCAGTCAGTGATATGCCTGAGCAAAACTTTATGAGAGACCTACTTACACAGAGGAATAGATTCAAATCAGTGTACTCTGCTTGGCCTCCTCTGTGTTGGTATCTCTGAACATGTCTTTTCACCCTTGTTCTTTATAGGCAGTGAACACATGTTCACCACTCTCACAGTCTTCAGTTAATGGGAACACTTCAGTCTTCTCTTAGTCGTCACAAGGATTGCTTTCCATGGACAAAATTATCCAAGAATCTCCCCATCACTTTCAGGATTCTGTTATAAAGAAATGGTGCCTGGTAGGTGGATCTACTCTCTCCAGGTCTATACCTTATAATTTATTTTGCATTTGGAAGCACTTAAAAATCAATTTATATAGTATTTAGTGCAGTGTTCTATATAAGAGTTAATGGTATATTAGTTCTGTTATACAAGTTATAGCACTTATTACAGTGTCATACATTGTATAAGACTAAATGATCTACTGGAGACTACTGGCTGCAGTGTGGACAGCCCCATACCACATAAAATGTGGTGACTGTTATGGTTAAATCTGCAAGGAGTTACCATTTTAAAAAAAGGGGTTTTTTAAATGGCCGTAACTTTCTAAAATGTTCCCCATTTTTGGTTGTAGGTCTGGCCTGCCCAGCTGGGAATATTTATGAAAGTTTGAACAAAAACAGTTTAGCTGCTAATAGATGAAATATAAGTAAAAAATATGCTTCCTGCTTCTTTAGAAAATGCAGCTTTTGGTAAAAATAGAAATTCAGCTGACGTGACTCTGGTATGAAAGCTCTGTTTGGAAAGGAAATAGTCTTCACCAAGGGGTGTGAACAGTCTCATTCCAAAGGAAATGGTTTTGATTTGTCTGAGGTTTTAAAAAAAATGTTCAGGACCTGATCTGAAGCCCATTGACGTCAAAGGAAAGATTCACAGTGACTTCAATGGGCTTGGGATCAAGTGTGAACTGAGCATGGGCAGCTGTTTGGGGCCTTTACATCACCACCATCCATTTAGCATCTGATTCTCAGGATGATTTTTGACTTGGCCTGTGACTTTGAGGTAGTGCATAAAATTGCATCTCCAAAAGTAACTGCAGGTGTAAATTGGTGATGAATTATTTTTTGTACCTAGATCAAAAGTTTCTTCTCAAAATTAAGCCTTGGTGACAAATTCTGTTATGTCAGAGAATTCAGACAATGGGATTTAGGGGTTACTTCAGATTCTTATTGGTGCCCTAGATAATTCCAGGTTATTAATTTTCGTAGCAACTGCAGGTCCTTCAGCCAACTAAGATTTCATCTGGGCAAAAGCTTTGACGAGACAAGGCCTGCTGAACTGGACTTTTAAGTTGCTGCATTCCTTACTTGTAGAATTCATTTAGATGACCTGAAGAGGGCATTCCCACATGAGGATTGAAGGGCATTGTACTTTAGGTGACTGTTTATGAATGTGTGAGATGGTAGCCAGAATAAGTAGGGATGCGTTCTACTAAGAAAAAATAAAGACAGACGGACATAAACGCCTACTTTTACTGCCTGTTAATGAGTACAATTGATGCTTTGCTGTGAACACTTAATCCCCAGTCTAAAGTGGTGTCAATGTAGATTAATAAAATTACATATACACTCTGCTGGCCAAATGTGAGTAGAAAGGACTGCAGAAATATCTGTTGGGCTATATATTTTGGTATCTAAATGTTTTTCAGGTGGAAAGTGTAAAAACACTGGAATCTCCACCTGGGATAAAGCTGTGTGTTCAAGTGCAGGAATTTCCAGAGACCATGTTGACTGGATGAGAGTGGACAGGGAATAGACTGTTGACTGAGATTCAGCATGAATTTTTCCACGCTACAATGTGGTCTGGGGATGATAGTCAGCTCTCCTAAATTTGATCAGCCAGTTAGCTGCTCTGGTTGACTTGTGAGTCTGGGTGCTAGAGGGAGAGTAAGACAAGAGAAGGAAACTGATTTTCTCTATGATGGAAAAATGTTTCTTATGCTGAGTATATCTTCTCAGTAAAAGACATAAGAAAGACATAGAAAAAATCCTCACCCCATCCCATTGTGATTACTACTTTTTTCCAACTGACTGTCGAAACTATTTAGTTTCCTTCAAAATCTCTATAGCGCACTGGCACTAACAACAACCACACTTAACTGGTTGCTGGAAAGAATGTGCTAAATCTCTCTTAAATAAAATAAACATTATCCAACTGACCAGAAAGACAAATAGAACATTTTCATTTTCTTCCAGTCAAGCTCTGATGCATTAAGAGAGCAGTTAAAATTCTAGATTAATTATTGGTGATGTTGAAGCATAAAATTTATAAAATTAAATACTACTGGACACTTGCTCATTTTGAAACTAAAAATGATTTATTTGGCTTTTTTGTACTGAAATATGGGGCTGAACCACAGATAAAAAAATGTATCTGCTGAGTACTACAGATCTAAGTTATGAAAAGTTTCTAAGTGTGTATTTCATATATTATTAGACTTGTCAATCTCATTGTTCAAATAAATACTTCTTGCAAAGCTTACTTTTATAACATTTTCTTAATCCTGCCTGCTTATTTTATTTTACTTTGTGCAAATGTTGAGCCTCTACAAAGGACCTTGGTTCTGCACTTTTTCCAAATCAAATATACATAATTAAATGTTGTTTCTTGTATAGTAACAGTGAACAGCTTCTTATGAAACAAACACCTGCTGGTAAGGAAAGAATGCTCAACAGCTGATTTTTTTTAAAAAAAATATTCTATTCTTCCATTTTCTTTATTTTCATCAACTCTTAACAACTGATCTACTTTGTCTTGGGACCAATAATAACAATGAATTACCAAAAATTTTTGGCACGATTTTTAAATTTTCCTTTTAGACATACCTTGGTAGCAGTTTCCTTTAAGTAGACGCAATATACAGATCTGTTCTGGATTGTGGACTGAGAGTGATTCTGTTTTCATTTTGCATATGTGGATAGTCTAAAGCACTATGTGTAGTCACATCTCGTTGTACAAATATGCAAATTTAGGTCACAAGTTTTACTTGAACTGCATCATATAATGTGCAGTTGTTCCAGATCCACTAACAAATTTTAAATTTAAGGTTAATACATCACATTATTAATATCATAGTGCCTATGGAATCATTTGTCAATGTTACCATAAAAGACTGATGATTTGATAACTGAAGAGTATTCATTATAGTGGCAATTTGTACTATTATACTATAAATAAGAATGTCTTGGCACTTCTATAATAAATCCTATTTTCAGTGGTCTATTACTTGGTCATAAAAAATCACCCTGGGCTGAATTAGATATATTGGATGTATGATAACAATAATATATTACCAAAATGTACATTTAATCCAGTGAGTAATAGGGCCTTGAAAAACTCTTAAATGTGCATTAAATTAATCACAGGCATTATTTACATAGAGATTGGAATATGTCCTTTGGATACTGTCAATATTTTAAACCAAAGGCCTATGGGTCTGATGCTGATCTTATTTGCACAGGGGTAAATCATGTCTAAAACTTCATTGGTGTCATGAGAGCTACCTCAGGGAAAAATGATCCCTGATGAAAAATATCAAGGAGAACAAAACCAGACACTGGATATAGAATTATTAAAAATCAGCTATATAGGATAGGCTCAGGTAAGATGTAAGAAGCTGTCAAACATCATGCACCCTGTCAGACTTTAAAAGACCTGTCTTGGAGTAAAAAGAAAAACTATATCTAGGGAATGACATGTGGCAATTTCTGTTTATCCTTGGCCAGGTTGTATCCAGCCTCTGGATAGTTATCAGCAATGATAAGGATGTCAGCACCACCTCTCCCTTGGCATGCAGGCACTGGTCAGGAGAGCCAGGACTGCATCTTCCCATTGCCCCCTGGATGCCAGCCCCAGGAAAGTGGATGGGGAGGTGTGGGAAGGAGATGGGCCCACAGAGATGCTGAGCAACATCAACGCGGGTGGTGCACAGCATGTGCATTTTACTTACATGCTGTGGTGCACTGGAGGCATTGTGCCTCTCTAAGGTATAATCCCTTCCAGAGTTCCCCTCAGAGTGGTACGAATCCACATCATCCTTTAATTAACACTGTGCCTAGGAGGCACAACTGAGCCTTTAGTATAGCCACAGGCTTTACATACACCTTAACTTGCAAATTGCAGATAAAAGTAGTTAATTTAAGTATAAACTGCCTCTTTTTTTGAGGAAGACCTTGATTTACACATGGAAGAGAAAGTAATTACATTTAACAGATTTCACAGCTCTTAAAGAATATTTGATAATAACTAATCACTAAGAAAAAAAGAATAAAAAGGAAATTCAAGTTAGTTCAGAGTTGTGGTGAAAACCCAACTTCTGAAAGGAAATTTTACCCTGTTCTGTTCTACTCTATTCTGTTCTATTCTTTCCCAGGTTTAACACTACTCATATCATTGTAACACTGGAGTACCATTCCAGCATACCACATTAAACAATGTGATTACATTCCAATGACTGTTCCATCAACTGTATTCCATGAAGTCAATCAGAGCTGTGATTGCTCAGCATCTTTCAGGACTGCCAAGTGACTGGATTTATTTTTTAATGTAGACTTCATCAGAGCTTCTTCTAATTTTAACGTTCAGGGAGTGAATCCTAAACAGATCTAATACTGACATGCCCTCCACCACCAGCATGCCAGAGCACTGGGCTTCTGTACTTATAAATGGCATTTACCCTCCTATCCATTTGTCTTAACTATCCTTTCTGCAGAGTGCAGAGAAGCAGAAGCAGGATGCTCACAACAAAACCTCTGCTTGAATATCCTGCTCATAATCATAGACAGACACCAGGACATAAATGATGTTTTTATGCTATATCAGTGCATATCATGTGTGCCTACATTCATAATCCAGACAGTATGGTATTTCCAGGGGTTTGAAAAGTGTCTGTTTAGTTGTTATTAATTTTTTTCCCCCAACATTTTTATTCTTCTACATTTTCTTCTCTTTCATCTAATAACTATTAACAAGTTTTGGTTTAAATGGGTTTATGGCCTGAAACACAAAATATTCTTACTCTGCTATCCGATGTTTTTCATCTTTTAAAATACGTATATCCAAAGATGAAAATGTCTTTTTTGGAATCCACATCAAAAGAATGTTAGAAGTCATCAAAGAAAGTGGAGAGCAGAGCATATGCTGTACTAAGGATGGCTTCAATCCTCTAAAAATTAGGGGTCAGATTCTGCTGTCATGATATCAGTGGGAAAATTTCCACTGACTCCAGAAAGTGAACAATCAGGCCCTGAATATTAAAACACTATTGCTAAGGAAAATGTGCATGACATTTTTAATAGGTGTTAAAGTATAAATGCACACATCGTAAGCCTAAAGGACACGTGATTATGTTTTCTTCTTTTCTGACAAGAGAATAATGAATTAATCAGACTCTGTAAAGATCATACCATTAGGTCTTTAACCTTTCTGAGTATCAAGATGCATTTTGTTGCTTTGCTTTTATCACAGGAAGGTTTCAGCTGTAACATCATTGCAACAGATGCTCGTTACGTGGCATTTCTTAACTCCATTTATGGAGTTTCACTAAATGCTAGCTCTTTTTGCTGTTTTTTATAGCTTGTTTATTATAAACTACAATACAGTAGAAGAGGTATTTCACTCAGAAAGTGCGAAGAGGTATGGGGTTGCTAACTCAGCTTTCTCTTTCAAATCATGATGTCAGCAAAGAAAGTGAGCAGCCCAGTTTCTGTCCCTCTTCCTCAGAAGGGCCAGGTAATGCATCTTTGTTGTCTCTGAAGTTAACACAAGTTAACTGTCATTCCTCAATGTGCAAGAAATCATCTATAAGCACAACTTGGGTCACTACATACAGCCCAGATACATACATCCTGTGATAGAGGCGGCAGTGATGCAGTCAGGCTGTCAGGCTGTTTCATTGTACATGACACAGTTCTTGATTTCCTTTCACAGCAGCAACTGTACGAGCAAACTCGTACGTTCAGAGCATAGTTCCAGTCTACCTTCCACATAATTTACTTTTATTTACTCTTCTAATGCAAAAGGTAATCTTGTTTTAAAGAAGTTTCTGAGACCAGGTAACGATGGACATTGGATGGTAAAGCCAGGTTTTCTTTCCTATAACAGCCTACCCAGAAGATCAGTCACAACACCAGTCCAAACACTCAGCAGCATACTGAAATAACTCCCTCTCTGCCTCTCAGGAGGCATCCTCTCTCAAGGATGGGTCAGAACCAGCAATCACACTCTTCCTGCAAATACATGTGATGATCTACGAGTGCATGTTGTCCCACCTTAACCAATGGGAAGCTCAAGGTGAACTTGTATCTAATGGAGTTGCAAGTTAATGCATAGCTGCCTTAGGGCAGCCCATCAGCTGAAGTTGACTCAGTCATTAATAGTTTAGAAACCACAACCAAGCAAGTAAAGATTAAATGAGCATAAGAACAAAGAACAGAAAAATGAGCCATTGAAAGCAGGACTTTCTGAAGTTCATGGGCCACTGGTTTGACACATTTTCCATCTTGGGCCCCAGATGACTGGGTAAGATTGTGTATGTTCAAAACCATGAGGGTCACACATTCATTCAAAACTGAGTAGAAAAAATGAAATCAGATTATTTCACTGATGCCTCTGACTAATGAGACTCCACGTATTTGCAAGGGGAATATTTTAATCTTCCATCAAAAAAAAAAAAAATAGATCTCTCATGGCACGTCTGATAATTTAGAGTCTTAGGTTTTTGAATTATGCTGCTGTATGTAGCTGAAAATTGTTTGATAAGCATCACTAAGTGGTCTGGCTTTAAACCAAGCCTGTCATCTAGTGGAGTGCTATGCTATTCCAACTTTAATCTAGATAACTGGCACACATAAAATAAGGAAACACAAATGTGACACAGCTGCAGCTAGTCTGGTGGAGCTAAAATGCTTAGCAGTGTTTTATGCCTGTAATATAAGACTGCTTACTAATGGGAGAATCCTATATGCAAGAGAGTGACAATCAGATTGCCTTTGATATAACTGGTTATAAAAATGTTGGAGATTTAGTATTTATGGTGCCTGCAGGTTACAGTAAAATGCTTCTTGTGTTCTGACTTTAGCAGACATTAAAACCACTGTATAACTATGGCCAAACTTCACAAGTTACTGCCCAACACACGTGGAGCAAGTGAGGTTTACAGCAGAGAATGGGTTAATGATCAACAGTTTACACAAAGGCTTGTGACATAACATAGACATTAGAGTGGTTTGTTGTGCAATCCATGTGCCCTTTCTGAATAATGTATCTGAATGTGCCAGCAAAACACAGTATAAGTATTAAGTTTATTAAATGAGAGTCAGTGTAGTAAATTAAATAAATAGTGTGTGATTCAAGTGCTTTTGTCAATAGTGCATTGATTATAATGCCACATACTGTACTAAAAATCTAATAAATACAGAATGTCAGCTGGATAACTAGAGCATAAGTACGTTAAGTTCTGACACTTGAGGCAAATACAAACAACCTTATTTGTGCTCTAGGAGTAAAGGATTTTCCCCTCAGGAAAAAAATATACACTGTCACTTACCCTACATTTCAAAACAGGAAACAGGTGCTCAGAAAAGAAACAGAGAGATCTGCTCCTTTAATTATGAACTAAGAGACTAATACAGGGAAAAATAAATTCTAGTAGTATAAGAGAAGATGAACAGACATGTAAACCAGAAATTATTTGTTCAGTCAAGACATATTATACACCTCAACCTGTTACTTACTGGGACATATGATACACTCTGTGTCTCGAAAAGTATCTCTGCAAAGGTGTATCATGCAGTTGGGATTAGACTGCATGGGAAGTGCTGAAGTAGCTGCCTAGTTTAGTGTGGCATGTCACTGGGATGCTAACAGACAGTGGCTTTGGCTCCTTGCTTTGCACTAAACTTGATATTGTACACAGTTGAGTAAATACTTGTGCACAGACTTGCTTTCTTGGGACAGCAGCACCCTATTGTCTCTGAAATACTTGTAGAGGTTATCTGAGACTAAGAGCCTAACCTGGAGGCTGATGTAACCTCTCCAGTTCACACCAGACTGCACAGAAAAACTCAGGCTGGGTAGATCTCGTGCCACCAGCAGATGAGAAAGATTTTTCCCTGCCTGTGCAAATCAAAACTGCATAATATACTCAAAATACTAATAGCTGGCACAGAGCTGTGAGCTAATGAAGACAACAAGGCAAAAATACTGAGGGTGGATGCTGACAATGACAGATTTCAGTGCTATATATCAACTAACCAACTTGTTCTTGAAAAGATTGTAACTTTACAGAGAAATTCTCCATGATGTTTTCTTTTAGCTGCTATGCAGTGTCACCAGATATAGTAAAAGCTGGCATGTTTTGTTTTTCTCTTGGGCCTCTAAGATAACCCTCATAAAAACTCGTATATTTTCAAACTATGTCAGGATTTTAGGGCTCAATTGGTAATCATTTGTGACTAATCTGATTTAGGAAAGGATGGCATGCAATTTGGCTGATGATTGGCTTGCAGTTTGTGACTGCTAAGTCTCTACGAAGATGGCATTCTCATTTTTATGACCTGATCACCCAAAAAAAGTCCAAGAAGCTGTGGGCCCAATTATTCATAAGAGCCTGATCCAGAAAATGAAGCATTTGAGAAAGTGTGAAATTTTAAGGATTTGAATAGTTCTACCAACTTCAGTCTACTCATATGTTATGCTGGATCAGTCTCAGACTAGAGCGAGATATCTGTGAGAATGCAACTGCCAAGTATCCTGCATCCACCCCTCCAGTTGAGCTGTGCAGTGGTTTCTGTTGCACCTGAGTGTAACGAGGTGATCATCTGTTTGGAAGCTTGAGTGCTAATGTAGAAGAGTGACATTTTGTCTTAATTAGATATATGTAGTGAATGTTTGTTGGATGTTTCTAAAGGTAAAGCGTTCTTTGTCTATGGTATGTATGTTCACCCACAAAAGATGTGTTCCTTACATCTAGAATAAGAAACAGTGCAGAGTTTGATGAAAGTGTCTCTTTGCACACAGACATGAATGTATTTTATGTTTAAGCTAAGTACATATTGTAGAACACAGACCAAAACTGATTACTTGCAAGGATGGGTAACAGTATGTGGCTAAAGTTTAGGCAAGCATGTAATTGTGTAATGAAATCACTTAAATGCATTGGGAAATCCATTTTCCTTTCACCCTTGGAAAAACCGATCCACACAGGAAGAACTGGCATTTTTTAGTGAGGTTTTAACTCCTGTTTCCCCAGCCTTCTTGCATACCCTCCCGCCCTTTCTCCTGGGTCTACAGCTTTTACATGTCTCTCCACGACTCTCTTCCTTTTGTCTGCCTCCTCAATGGCTCCAGAGTCCTAAAGAAATGTTCGGCTTTGAAGATTGGCCTAAAAAAATGGTAATTTTCCAGACAAAGGCCAGGTGTTACTTCCGATTCATTCAGTATCCATCCCCATTATCCTGCGGGTCAGCTCCTGCCGAGCACGCTCCATGGGTGTCCTGACTGCGTAAGGCCTGTGAGATTTGCCCCGTGTGACTGAACTGCAGATGGCACTTTCATATCTCTTATTTTAGCAACAGTCAATTTGCTAAACTTTCTTAATAGCAAGCTACAAGGTGATTTCTGTGTCACAGCCTCACAGCTTTCTCACGCCAAACAGAGGAGGAAACATAGCATCCACCGTGACAGAACGGGGTCAGACATGAAAGCTCCAGCCCCATGGACAGGGAGCCCATTGGCACAGCTCCCACCTGCCCAGGCACTGTGCTGAGGTAGGCTGTGCCACTACAGGGGGCATGGATTTTGTCACATTGTGCCTTTCCCTAGTCCCTTTGGAGAGAGAGAATATCGGTTCCTCTCAGAAGAACTGCAGTAGGAGGAGACGTGGGCCAGGCTTTGCAGAGTAGACTTCCCCAGGCACACTGCTTGCCTATCAGGGCTGCACAGCTTCTGATCAGAGTGAGAACAAAGAGCCCTACAACTGCTTGCACAGGCGTTGAGTCACTTGCCAGGATTCCCTACTTCTGGAGGCACGATCATCTGTGTGGATACATCTTCCTAGCAAGGTCAGCCATTTCAAGCAAACAGTGAGTTTGGATCATTGTTTGCTCTCAGGACAGATTATTTTTTCTGTATCTCCCCAATCAGGTTTAGATAAAAAGGGAAAACAACCCACCCTTTGTCAATACACTGTATCCAAACCAAACTAACACATTTGGTTTCTGCAAGAAAACAAAGTCATTTCAGTTTCTAAATAAACCACTTTTTGAGTCATCTCTCTGGAATTTTGCTTTCCTTTCCTGCATTGTAACGGCTCCTCTTGGAGACAATATTCATCTTAGACAAGTAACACAGTCTGCAGCTTCTTATCTCCAGTTAAATCCAAATTACTTTTAAAGAAATTCTGAATGCTTCTCAAGTTCCCAGAAGTTAGAAGCTTAGATGTCATTCCAAACCTTCTTTATGAATTCTCAGTGCCCCAGATTCAGCCGTTCATTTTTATCTGTATGGTGATAATTAGGCATTGATCCCCCCTACACCGTACTGCCAGAAAACCTTGTATCAGCTTCAGTGACGGTTAGATCAGGCCCAGGGTACTTTACAGAAATATCTTGGCCAAATCAAATGTCTTATTACACAGTGGATGAACTTAAAATACTATGTGTTTATGTGACCAATAGAATATTTGATTTTAACAGTTTCATACTTCTTCCCTGAAATTTCTAGAATAGGGTAAAAATTGTGCATTAGTAATTTCTTAATTTTGAATTAGTTGATTTATTACTGCCTTTATATATTTTTATTTTGTGCTTTTGTGAAACATGTATATGCTGACACAAGGCTGAGTAAAAAAATAAGGAAAAAGAGAAAAAAGATCTTAAACCAAGATTGTGACGTCAGAAATAAATAACTTACTGCATTAGAAAGAGAAAACGAGAAACCAAGTTCCTCTGAAAGGCATCCTAAACCAGCCATGTTATGGGGAGGATCAAGGCAAGGTAACAAAGGTGTTGGAGAAGTAAAATGGGCAGCAAATGTGACTAGATTCAGAGATTAAATAAAACCTAACAGTTATAATTAAGCATAAAAGCCCACAAACCCATGCTTTGAACGTGAGACAGCGGACGGCTATGAACTGCTTTGAATGCGGCTACTCACAGCTTTTGCTGAAGAGGGTGAGGAGAGACGAGCAGCTGAGCACAGGACACCAAACCACAAATTCATCTCAGTTTGATGCAACACTTGGACTATTGGTTCTTTAAGCCCTTGTTCAGATTTCATTACAGTCAAGAAAGCTAGCAGGTGCCTTTGCATGAAAGTGTTGAGCAGGACAGAAATAGACTTAATCATGGGCTTGGATGCTCCTCTGTGTTTCAAGTTGATAGTGCTGAAAATGAAGGTGATACAAGGCCTGTAGTTACAAGGTTTTGAACGTCTAAACATTATTTCACAACCTTTTTTTCCCTATCCAGAGTGAGTTTTTATAGTTTAGCCATTAATCTCATGAAGCAGGAATTTAACATGTCAGTGCTGACAGACTGTTAACTATAGCAGCAATGATGAAGCTTCTATAATATTAACCTTTCAAAAAATAAAACTGCAATAATGATGTTGTTTCCATTAGACCTTTCAGATCACTTACAAATTATCTGGAACTCCTACTGTTTATTTGTTTTTACTTTAGATTGTTGCCCCAAGCACTTAAATAATTGTAATAAAATAATAATAGAATTAAGATTAGATAAATTAAGTGGAAATGAAACTGAATACATTTTCCGTGACAGCTGGCAAGTCCCATTCTGTGACTGCTCAGAAACAAAACTGGAATTTTTATGACAGTAGACAATAAGGCGATCGTGTACAGGATGTAACCCAATGCTCAAGAGGAGCAGTGTGTAAGTGACACATCAACAAAACCAAACTTGTTTCATTTATGTACTGTTAATTACCATAACTTCCATAATCATGGACATCTGTTCTCACTTTCTCATACATGTACCTATACACAGATAATTGCCACTATCTATTGGTCAGTAAAGCATAGAGATAGATGAGTTATAGCATATAATTATATATATGTATAGATATTTTTACTTATATATAGATATGCCCATCTCTGTCTTATTTATGCAAGTAATATTTATTTCTTAAACTTCACATCCAAACTATAACTAGGGGTCCTTGCATAGATGGAGGGACATTATACAGAAGAAAGAGCAAACAGTTTTTAACTAATCAAAAATTAAGTCTGACAATATTAGTGTAGTATCTTTTGTCATGATGTTTCCAAAACATTGTTTCAAAGGACTTTTTTTTTTTTTTTTCCCAACCAGACTATAAAGGATTATCAGCTTTAAAAGAGTTGCATAGTTCCAAGAGAAATAGCCATTGGTTTATTGCATTATTCAGTTACAAGAGAGAAGCAACCAATAGATTACAACCCTTAATAGATTTTTTTTTTCCTGTTCAGTCTTGAGTACTTAAGGGTGATATTTCTTCCATGGAACACTTTCTGATTGCCCCTTTTCAATTACTATATTTTTGAACTTTATGAAAGAAGCCAAGGAAGTTAACTGATTTGCTTGAATTTCATGTCATTTCAGTGTTTATTTTTGTGCCTTAAGTCTGACAGACACATGTCTTGTATATATAAATTAAGGATTATTCAAGACCATATCTCTGTTTGAAGTAACATTTTATCTTAAAGAAATGGAAATATCTGCATATGTAAGGTTAATAAACTTTATATTGACAAATATGTATTATTGTGAGCTAGGTAAAATCAAATACAGTCTTTAAAATATATTTTTAAAAGCTTGGAGATCTTTGAAGGCTATTGATACTAATTTTTTATTTACTAATGTTATAAATTTTGAAATGAACATGAAATTGTACTCCAGAAATTAATTTAAAATTTCATCATACCTAGTCAACGGGCCTAACTTTGTTTGCATTTCTGTTAACTGCTCTTGGATGACAAGTCCAAAAAATTGTTACGATCTTTTTTCTGTACGTGTCCTGGATAACACATCCTGGGTTAAATAACACTAAACTGCAGGTACTGTATTACCGCTCCCAGTTTTGAGAAGGATAATTCATTAAATCAATCTACTTGTCCCTTGATTAGAGGAATTCCTGCAGGTCACAGAGAATTGCTGCTCCATGTTCAGTCATTTCTAGAAAGACTATTAATTGTACATTATTGAGATCTAGATATTAACTTATTTACTCTATTTTCCCATTCTCCACCCTTTTAGTCAGTGTTCTGGGATTGTGCCACCAGCTGGAAGGACCTGGGGAGATCAAGATGGCAAGCAGAGCTTGCCTTATTGAAAGTAAAAGAAACTATTTCCAGACTGCCAAATGCTTATTAGGAAAAATGAGTATTAATTTCATACTCTCATTCATCAGTGTTAACATTATTCTGATTTTGCCTTTCTATGTGTTTCTATTTGTCTTTCATCTATAGGATCTTAACAGAAGCATATCTGGGGGACAATATGCTGCATTGAACTGTTAGATAAAATAGTGCATAAATGAGCTGTCCCACACAGAAGAAAACAAAAATTTAGCAACCATTCTCAGTTAATGAATTTGGGAATTATTCTACTTTAAAAAAACGCCTCTACATGATCAGGAACAAAATAATTTTCAAACTGAAACTTTTTATTAATTATTTTCACCAAAAAATCATGAATTTATTTCATTTAATGTTTTTAAAGTATTTAAAGAATCAAAGTTCTTATTTGGGACAAACAAACTTTAAAGTCACATTTTTTTTCCATCTGTGTAATAATAATAATAATAATAATAATAATAATAATAATAATAATAATAATAATAATAATGTAAAAATGCATTTATTTATTTATTTATTTATTTATTTATTTTCAGCTTATATGGAAATAAACTTTAAAAAATGGTTATTCATATTGACTCACCTACAAGTCAGTTTGAAAAATGGCTTACAAGCCTTGATAATGAATATAACTGCATCTGTATACAGTTCAAAGGAGAAGGCATTTATAGCTTTTCACTTCAGTTCTCAGTACAACATTTTAGCTTTGATAATAAAATTCCACATCGAAGCTTTGCATTGCTAAGGCACCATTGCTTCTACAAAGCAGGCATCGTGAGTTAAGTAATGACTTAAAATTCTAGCACTAGGCTATTATTTTGAGTGCTTTAGGAAAACAGACCTCTGAATCTGGTGGTCTTGCTTTCTACTATCAAGCCATAGATCAGTACCCTTGCAAGGTGCTGAGCACTCTCACTTCCCTCCATACATCCAGGGAAACTTAAAACTTACAGCACCAGGACCCTCACTGTCAAAACGGCAAGCCCAGGATAAACTCCAAATTCATCTTTACACCTGAGCAAGACACAGACCATAAAAATCCTGCAACTCTTGACCATTCAGTCTTTTGTTCTGTGACAGTCATCACGTGGTGCTGGGTATTACAAAGAAAAAAAAGAACAAAACCTGTACCGTGGAGCGTATGATAACCTACTGGACATTTCTTCCCTATTAGCCAGTTAAGCAGAAGATTAGTCTGTACCCTGAGGCCTGAGGATTTAGATCACATCCACACTTTTTTTTTTCCCCCTTTCTAATCTGTATCTGTTTTCAATCTCTAGCGTAATAATCTAGTAATGTATTCATTCAAATCCTGTGAAACTATTTATATACTGTACTTCTGTTGTATTTCTTTGGAGATAAGAAAACTCAAAGGACCACCACTCAGAAAGTCAAGCCATCATTTCATGGTCCCACTGTGCCCATGGAGTTAAGGGGCAAATTCTCTGCTATTGTACACTGGTCCATAAGGAGGCTGGTGACAACAGGGAAGGAGAGAATGACTGGGAAATAATGACATAGTATACTGGTTTATGTCTCCTGAGGAACGGGCCCACTGTTTTAAAACAGTAAATTGTTGCTCTGCCTTCACACCTCCACATCAAGATATACACTGGAAATAAATAGAAGACAATATTTGAGGTGATTCTGTGGTCTCTAAAAGCCAAAGGAGACACAGACATAGATATGTAAATAAAGCTATAGATATAGGTGAAACAGATACACGCATTTAATATTTCTGCTGAGTCAAACAAAGGAGACCGAATTTGGTTCATACTAATCCATGTACCACAACTTTGGAGGGGAGCAGAGGGCTCTGATTTTATTTCTGAGTTGGCTTGTCCTCTACTGCAAAGGAGAAAAAAATCTGAAGCTGATTTACTGAGCTTGCGAAGCCTCCCTCCTCCTCCCACTAACAGAAAGTGTGCTAAAGTAAGGGCTGGTAGAACAAGACAGATATGACTGGGTCTGAGTGGTCTCTTTGACCTCGTTAAAACTAATGCTCTGATATATCCCGTATGCTGCACACTTTACACCCATTAAAATCCAGATTAACTCCAGGGAAATCAATGTCGCTTTAGGGTGACTGAAACAGAATATGTTTTTTTTCTAATAAAACATTTGCCAAGTAATATTGGTATTAAATATAGTGTAAGCTCATTCATTTCAAAATGTAGTGCCTCCTATGAACACTTTTCTGGATAAAAATGTTTTATCTTTTCCTTAAAAATTGCTGTATTTGAAAGAATTATTTTTTTTTCCTAGCACCTGCTTAATCTTTTGTTCCATAGATAATTTCTCATTACCCAGGTGTCCTCTTATGGAACCACAGAAAGATTGGGCCTAGTTTAAGTGTGAAATAATCCTGTTGCTTCTATCTGAGAATGAATGAGTCCAGGATTAGATCAGATAAAACACACTTGAGGTAAAGTGCACAAGGTGGATTATATGGGAAAAGAGGATTTAGTGAAGAACATATCCACAACTTTTTGTTAACATAGAGAATGGTAGCTTTTGTAAGCAACATTTATGGAAACTCAACTGGAGGTTTAAAAGCTATGTCTTTTGTTGTACATTTCTCTGCATACATTTGCTTTGTAGTTGGTAGCTTTAACTTTGGAAGCCATGCTGGGCCTTGACTCATGTTCATTTTATTTAATGAAAAGCTAAGGATGTACTTTTACTCATAGATTCTTGTTTTGTTTTCTTTGAAGTTTATTAAGCCATCCAGTAAGATGGGAGGTTCATTAGGTTGTTATTATCATGGCCACAAATTAAGCATCTGTTCCCTGGGGAGTTATAAGCTTCAAGTGGATGTCAGGGCCATACTTATTACAATATTTACTTAATTACCAACTTACTGCTTCTTGTCATATAAAATACAAACATGGACTCTGCTGTCCACGTTAGACACATACTCTCCACCTGCTGAATGTTTAAGATCCACTTATTCCATTTAAGCTCTGTTTTAAAGTATGCACCAATTTTTTTGTAAAACGATAACTAAAAAAGGTAAACCAAGAACAATTAAGCACAAAAAGTGAATTTAAGATATCATCAAGAATATTCAAAAATTATACGCTATCTGACATTACCACTGATTTTGGTTTCATATCTCAGGATGTTGGAAGCTTCCAGTACCAACAAATGCATCAAAAAATTAGCTAATCATGATTTGTCAAAGCACCTCAAAAGTCAGCATGTAAGGGTGTTTTGTCATGTAGCTGGTTGGAGATCACTGGAGTTGAGAGCTCTCCTCTGCAATAAAATCAGGCTTTTCAAGGCTGTAGCACATATCTTTTATGAAAACTCAGGGAATTTCACATGCGATGCAAATGTGCCATAACAAATGTCTGAAAGTCACTCTTCATCATAATTTTGTTGGGTTTTTTTCCTCCTCTTCAGTGCTTTAATTACCTAATGTTGTAAATTACAGAATTACCAGATCTTCCCCTGTCTAGTCTTCCAAAAATGTCAAGCCATATAAAACTGAAAATGTTATTCCCTCCTCTCAGACATGACTTGTGTAAACAGATGTGACTGTTGGAAGGATGTCAACACCACCAAACAATGTCTCTATTTTTGGAAAATTCATGTCCTTTTTTACTTCAGATGTTACATTTGGACTTTACGTTTATTGTCTGTCAAACTCATCACTGGAACGTTATCTACCATGTAACTAACACTTCACTGCAAGGCCTTTCCATATCTTATAGACATAACTCCAGATCTTTTCATATTTCATAGACATAACTCTCACTCTTCTAGTAGTATACTGTTTGACACAGTCCATTCTAGCAGCCCTTTTCCCTGTAAAGAAATCCTGTAATTATTTAACTTTGACAAATCCTTCCCTGGAGATGCCTGTGTCTTCCCCAACTATAGAAGGAACACAGGCGTCTAAATCCCGGTCCTCAAGCCACAGCACATGAATAGCCTCCATCATTTCTATAAATTCTACTTAATATAAGAACACTTTTAAAATCTAGGTTTATGCAACCCCCAATTTTAAAGGAATAATGGTTATATCCAAGCCTCAATGCTTTTCTGGTTTTCTCATCAGAATGAAAGGCCAGCTTAATGAGATAGCACCTACCAATGAACATGACTTCTGAAATAAAAAATATTACTAACTTGTTTTGAAATTGTCAACATGAAAGATTTTGCTTAATAAAAGAAGCCATTTTCCAGCTTAAATGCTGCAAGAAAAGTTTCAATAGTTCTGGTAGATCCATATAACCATTTTCAAGTAAAATACTGAGATTTTGAGCTCCAGTGTAGAAGAAAGATGAAAAACTTTTAGGTTCCATCTTTTGTAGAAAATATCCTAGAAATAAGTCTTGCCTAGGAAACGTACGCTAAATACAAAATCTAATACTAAAGTGCTTGATGTGCATTCTTGATGTTTATATTAATTAGCAAGAATTTTGAGAACTTTTCCTTAAAAAAGTAAAAATTAATATAAATATCTGAAAATATGATGATATCGATATTTTGGTGACCAATGAATCTCATCTATTTTAGGCTAGTGTAAAATTCAAACCATCATCCAAAAAAAAGCCCAAACCCCAACAACCCAGCCTTTACATTTCTTAATTTTCCTTGTGGGTTTTTTTGAGTTTTTAAAATATGTATACTCTTTGCAAAGATGACCTTAATCTGTTTGTCATTCAGTTCTGCAAAACAAAGATTACAAAACATTTACAAAATTATCTTACAAAACATTAAAAAATTTGTTAATAATTTCATTCTCTTTTGAAGGATGAAATGATTTGAAAAGTTTAAATAAACTGATTAGTTTCCATCTTGTCATGCAACAATAATTAAAATGAAAAAAACAACAATGTCAGTCATTATTTCAGCCATCAGGGACTCCATTATAATTTTGCGTAGGACCAGACATTAGTGAAGTTATTTAGTTATATTATTGTCATCAGAATATGACTCTTCCTCTGAAGTGTCTGGGATTTCTCAAATCTATTCAAATACTGGGAAATAAACCAACATTTTATATAATCTATTAATGATTATAGTAAAATAATAATGAAAATATTCTCCCGTGAATTTTATTTTTCTACATTTTCTTAAAAATAGGTTTGTGATTAAAAATAATCATCTGTAATTATATCCACAGAGCTGTTTTTTTTATCCATGCTAACAAAAATATGGCCATGCTTTCTATGAAAAGTGTATTTCGCAATATGATGTGCTGTAAACAACATGTCTTTAGGCTATTTTTGACCTTTAACCAATGGGAAAGGTCTGTCTAGTTGATCTCATCTAACTACACAGCAGGTACAAGGAATTAAAGCAATTTAGATTGAGCCCTGGTACAATATCAAGTATCAGACAATGTTTTCCAAAAGGAAATACTTAACAAGTTTGTAATCCACTATTGTATTTATCTAGTGAAAGAGGTAAAAGGAAAAAAAAAATCTGAGCTCTGTTCCACAGAGTGGAATCCCAAGTAAAAATTTATGATATCACATTGTTTGTAAAAGTTGGCAAGGAAGGCTGTTATGAGCAAATTAAAAATAAACAATCTACTCCGGACCTACACTGTGTCAGACTGCTTATAAGGTCACACAAGAAAAGTAAAACATTAAATAGTTGGCTCCAGCAGCCTTAAGATATTTGCCTGACTTTCAAACAAAACTGTGTTTTTCACTGTGAGAGCACAGAACGTAACAATAGTTCAATAATTCAGGGGTTTTTTGTTTAAATAAAGTGGGGTTTGATACTAATCATGTCCTGAATAACACAAGCATAATCTAAGGGGACAACTTTGGTTTTGGTAATAATGCTGGCCCCAAACTCACAATTCTGGCTGCGATAGAGCCTGATGCCTCTCCAGGGCGCTGCAGGAAGAGTTGAGCTGCTTCATCAAGGGACTGGGAACATGGGATACACACTGCTTTCTCAGCAAGCAGGAAACCCAACAAAATGATTCAGGACGATATGGTGTCATCACACGAGGAAAGGGTGTATATATTTGGGGAATATTCAAACGTTTAAAACTGGAAATGGAGCATAATGCAAGCCACTATAGAGCAGATGCTAAGCTTGAAGGGCTCTTAGGAATGCATATACCACATTTTAATTTCACCTCCTATTATTATACTAACTAGTCACAAAATGGCTTCTTATTTATGCAATATGTTATCTGTAATGTCACTTAAATTGAATAGATGAGTGCCTTCTAATAATGTATGTTTACTTCATGAACTTGTGGGCAATTACATTGTAATTATGTCTTTTGTAGGTCTTTTTTTGCTGACACATAGTGCACCAGTGCATTTTAAGTGTAATTGCAGTTCTCCCTACCATTTAGGAAAGCTGAACATTGTTAAAGGTTTGTAAATTACCTACACTTAGACCATAGGCAACTAGGCAAATTAAATGGCAGTGTCAGTAATATTACAATGTAAATTGGTGCCAAGCATAACCCAAGGTAGGAGCGTTTTTACAGAATAATGTTTACCTAGCACCTCAAAAAAATGCAACAGAAAAAACAGATACTCCCAAACTTGCAGAAGTGCCTATTTCTTATACCTGAATAAACAGATACAGTATACATACCTATCAACTATCAAAAAAAGAAAAAAAAAAAGTTACATACACATATTCTGTACAACTGGGCAACACAGTCATCTTATAGAAAAGTATGCCCAAATGCCAGTGTATCAGAATGCCATCCTTCCCACACCTCAGGAATAGTGCTTCACCAGCGAAGCAAGCAAATATATTCCTAGCAGCCTGTAACGCCTGGGAGGGAGGGAGGGAGGGAGACAGACCATCCTTTGCAGTGAAAACTAGATCTTGACTACTCCCTTATTGTGAGAACTTGTACTCACCTGCATAAAGAAGCAACCAACCTCACTGACTGTGTTTGTTCTTCCCCCTTTCCTTAGGGTAAAAGTATATCACTGTGGGGACTTGCGGGAGCACATGGCAAGGGGATATCTGTGTGTCATCGTCACCATTTCAGCTTCTCGACAAATCCATGGAGCAGATCCCCAGGTAAACTCAAATTTGGGGGTCTAGTGATATTTAACCATGATCCCTGCAGCAGGAGGAACATTTTAAGCCTAATGAAGAGAGAAGAATCCTTTATCCCTATCCTTACTCCTGCTGAGCAGTGAGCTGAATCCCCTGGGTGACTTGAAGAGCAGAGGTAGAAAGAAAACTGTCTCTTGTCATCAGCATGAGGCCATATCTTCTACAGATGGGACACCAGGACTGCTTGATTGGCGCATGGAATTCTAAAATTAGGTTAATACATTTTCAGTCTGATGCTTTAAACCTATTCTCTGTGTGCTGTATCATGATTCACCTCAACACCTGGATCACAAGATTGCATTTCGTTTTAATTTTTTATCTACTTTGAGGATAAGCCTGAAAGCAGAGAATATTTTTATTTGTCCAGCTTTTGTAATAATTCATGAAGCACAATTACAAAAATACATTTTTTTTACTAGAGACATGACATACTGGTGTTGTTTTCACGAATAGAAATTTGGAGAGTTGCTGGTGTTTTTACTATAGGAACATGAACTATCATATGCATGGACATGTCACTACAGAATTTTTTTAAAGTAGATTTATGTCGCCCTATGGGGCTTAAGGGGATAGTGATTATTATACACTGAGAAATGTGCATTTAGCTTACAAAATCAATGTCCCACAGAGGTGACCACTCCAGAAAGACCAGCAACATCACTTAAGTAAATTAATTTTGAAGTACTGTCCTGTCACTTCATGCCTCTAGGCCAATCACTCACTGGTGGAGACATCCTAGTTTTGGATGAAACCAGCTCAACCATGCAAACTGTAGCTACTGCATGGGAATGAGCATCTGGGATTGACAGCTCACAGATCTTGGCAATAGAGGCCACAAATCCAATGACATAATTTTTATTTAGAGCAAAATCCTACTGGCATTTTTGTAGCACTCAATCATCAGTAAATATATAACAGAATAAACCCAGGAGGACAGATACTGATCTCAGTTGCCGTCCTTGCAACTTGGAAGTAGTAATGGAATTACACTGGTGCAAATCAGAATCATATCCTATGGCTGAATGCAAAAATTGGTATGATAAAATGGAAACAATCACATTGCAAGCATGTGCATCGTAAGGTCTCTCCTGTCCATTCAGAGTTGCCAGAACTTTGAATTCCTCTTTCTATTGGTATTTCTAACTAAAAGCAAGAAGAGCAAAATATAGAAAGTGAAACAAAACTGAGGAGTGGCTGGTAGCCACTTCCCCATGATTAGCTTGGTCAGAAAGAAAGAGGCTTGCAGAGCAATGGCATGACATGGACATGCATGGCTTTACAGCATGCAAAAGGTGTAACACACAGTCATTTTTAGCTACTGCGCATCTCTTGTCTTCTTTTTGGTTTTCTAAATCCATGATAATAAGCAGGACATACTGCTTAAATTAAAGGCTCCTTACTACAGCCTTACTAGGCGCTTTCTGTGTGACCAACTGAGATGGTTCAACCACTCCTGGCACCATCTCTAGTAACTTCTATTTGACTGGAATATACCTACTCATGCCATAATTTAAAGAAGTCAATTGACTTGTTGAAGACTGATGATTTGCACAGGCACAATAATAATCATGTTCACAGGCCTCTCTGTACCTCTTCTGCACCACTTTTGTTTTCACCTTTTTACACTAAACACAAAAAGGTTTTCAGTAAACACCAGTGCTAAGTGCTATTCCCTTTAAATGGACATAAATTATTCAACTACTGCAATTATTGCAAAAATGTAACTTTTAATTTGGGGAGGAAAAAACCCTTAATTGCTACATTCAGTAACTATTCTTCCATCCTCACAATGGATTTAGAAGAGAACAGCAAAGAAGTGAGGAATCCTGTTGCCAAACACAGCCCTTAAATTACCAGCTTGTCTATGGAGCTTTCTACTTTAATGCACTTAGGGGGAATAGCTCATCACTAATGATTTGGAAATACAGATCACATAGATCCTCAACTCAAAGTTGAACAGTAAACCGAGTTTTAAAAAACATGTTATGTCTCCTTCCTCTAATACATATACAGATTTAAAAAGAGTCATATTAATAACACCAAAATACCATGCCAAGCGCAGTGGTTTCCCTACAAACTCTATCACCTGTTTATCTCTCACCCTCAGTACTAACACTAAATTGGGCCTCATGAATTATTCATGGGGGCCCTCTAATGGGATAATTTTTCCTAGCTAGCACTGACACTAATGCTAAGAAAAATCTCTTGACATTAATCTTGGGTTGAAGAAAGCCCCAAATACCTAGTTTTCTTCTGAATGTTCCCTTTCCTCCTATTTAACACATTGCAGAAACCAGTCATTCTGTGGTGCCGTTAAGCATGAGTGTGGGCATGGGAGGGTAGAAGGGAAGCTATGAGGTCAGAGAGGGAATTTGTAACATTAGGATTTTCACATTGGGAATTCTGGGTCTGGTCCGGCTTGCATTAAATTTAAACGAAAGTTTCCCATTGCCATTCCTGGATAGCTGAATCAAGTCCCAAACCTTGCTCTTTTTTTGCACATATGCATAATCTCTGAGGGAAACAGGAATATCTGCTTGAAAAAGATGAGCAAACTATGAATCTGTAACTGCATTATTTTAGTTAAACTGCCTGGAGTTGATTAAAACCTTTTTTTTTTTTTTTACTCCCCATTTGTTTATAGCTATTCTGATGATGAAGTGATTCTGGGTATTTTTGAGGGCTGATCACAGAATTAATGGGCTTTGGTCTTGCAATTGCAAATACGACCATTGATAGAAGCATAAGAAGAGCAAAGGAGGTTTTGGTATGTCCTAAAGACAGAGTTGTTTTTAATTTATGCACAAAGAAGACTCTACAAAATGTTATCCAAATTACAATCCCTCCCCTAAAGAAAAATCTCTTTAAGATGTCCTGATATAAAAAAGAATCTATCTCAGAGAACTGTGAATTACAGTCTAAAATGTAGCCTTGTTAGCTAGTACTGTATGATAGGGATCCCTCCTCCCTCAGCATACACACTCCTTTGGTCACAGTGATAAAACTACTCACTTTCCTCATTTTTCTAAAATAAAATACCTAAAAAGCAATACATTTATTTTTTCAATTGTAGCTTTTTGACATCTATAATGGTTTTGTGTCTAAATCTGACAACATTTGTAACAAACTGAAGTGACTGTTACTGCTGGAATGTGTCCTGAAGGCTTTTTCTGTCGGAGGAGATGACAGTAACTTTTCCCATGCAGATTAAGCTGGTGTTTACAGATTTGCCCTGGGTGTGCATTTTTATCCAGCTGTGATCAAGTAACACTGCCTGATGAGTGCCAGACAGATCTCCTGATACGCAGGGCTTGCATGCCCATCACTTCTGCACAGAACATGGTTCTAATCTGGACACCATAGCAAAGATCAGCTATTATTTGGGTTTTATTTTCCCTTCATTTATATACTAAGGCAGATTACTCACATGAGAATGCAAAAAGCTTAATAATTTTAAAATCTCTCTGCCATTTTACAGAAAATAGCACTATGTGGATTTAAAAACATTTTTGTTCAGCTTTCCTGTTCCCTACACAGAGCCCTAACTGAGGATTTTAAAACAATAAGCAGTAGGGTGGGTGTTTTCATAACTTAGAATGTAGGATTTTTAAAAATTGTCTTTTCCTGATAATCTTTACTTTACATGCTGTAATAATCTGTGCTATGGCAAAATATAGCCTCAGTAACATATAACCTTTTTCTCATCAATGAAAAAGTGAGGTCAAGAGCTTGTTTGCCTTTGCAGGACCTGAATATACACATTAAAGAGATACTTTGAAAGTATCGGTTGTTGAATATTGCTTTCTCAGAACTCCTGGCTATTCAAGCCGGGAGGGAAGAAGTTCTGTTTCCTAACATCTGATTTCCTGTTCAGAATCTAATTCATGAAAAGATAAGAAACCACCCCCACCCCCCACCCCCTTTTAATTTGAACCTAAAACATATTTCTAAATATTAACAAAATTAGCATTGCCTGAAGTACTAGTGACTTATTTCACATCCATTGTGTGGTTTGAAGATGTTACTCTGGCATATCTGTGTGTTTTTATTAACACCTGTAAAAGGACTACCTAAACTAGTGGGTCAGATTCTGCTGTTTCATCAGCATTTCTACTGCTTTCAAAGACCAGTTGATCCATATTTATATTACGCAAAAATAACACTTGCCATTCAGTTTCCTGTTTGCTTCAAAATCCCATGCAATTTGTAGACCTTTCCTGCTCTAGTTCTAATTCCACTACAGGCAAGTATTAAGAAACTGATCCTCCATTCCATGCAGCAGTCAGCTCTGTATCATCTAATTATCCTTACAAATTGCAAGGCAGCTTTTTCCAGAAGCCAGCAGTGAGAAGGTACACATTAAAAAATAAAAATAAAAAATTAAAAATCAATGGTTTCTACCAAGAGCTGGTGTAGATAATTTTTATATTGGCTATACAATTTTTATATTTGTGCTGATGTCACTGAAGCTGCAGAAAACACAGTGGAAAAACTGATTCCAGAGTCTGGTACATAAAATGTCTGCAGAGTGTTTTTATTCTTTTCTGACTGTATTCATTAACTTGTGAGCTGGTAAGGTACTGGTGACCTCGGGGGAACACGGAGTTAGAGAAAGCCTTTCACCTCTGAGTCAGAGGCTGAAATCTGGGCAGGCCCTTGGTGACTGGAAGTCATTACTATGTGATGGTTGTCTTGTGACTTACATGGAACATGTTGGTGGGCTTATCCAGATTTAGTGGGCAGATGTCCACATCACAAAAGACACCACTAGAGTTTGCTCTCTTCTTGGCAGCTGTAGCAGAGAAACCAAGGAATAAATAGGCATAGCCCTCCTCTCCCCACCCCTCCCCATTACTTTCATTCAAATGGCAGGCTATTACAGAGGAACCTGCACTTGGAAACTGCAAGAATAGAGAATACACAACAATTTTACTCACCGCTGAGTTCATAAATTACAATATAAGCAGTAGGCCATGACAGTTGCAAGTTGCTATTTGGAAGGCACAGTTTGAAGCCAAACCATCCCAGGGGGGTGACAAGAGGCTTGCAGTCTCCCAAATAACTTCCCTGTACAGAAGAAAAGTGCTACTAGTACTTCTGTAAATTCAAGCATTCAGTTGTGAAGGCCATTGGCTAAGGATGAAGTCCATGGCTCTTCTCCCACTGCTAACTCACCCCTGGGGTCCCTCCTCTGCTCTGAAGGGTGCAGAACCAGTAGGGGAGGTTCTCTGCAGTGCATCTGCACCCGTGTCACAGGATGGGGGAGCAGGTACCGCCCCAGGAACCTGTTGGAGCATTTTTCCATCACCAGCTAAAGCTGAGTCTACTTTATAAATGTTATCTATATAATGTGAATGTATTTTACATGGTCATATACATATGTTTATATGTATATATGTGAAGTCTCATTGGCTGACAATAATTTAGCTATTCCATAAAACTTGAAACTATGTTCTCATATTTTTAAAGCAGCTTATTAATATGTCACCCAACAATTAGCTCACAGAAAGCCTATCAATTTTTGATAGTCTGTCTTAACTTACCAAGTTCATAAGCATTAAACCTATAAGGAGAAAATAAAAAATTCTAACCAGATTTTGAAAAACACTAATTAAGTTGCTCTTTGAGTACATTTAAAAATACAGAAAGTTGGAAGATTGTTTTCCTGGGAATTGCTTCTCCGGGTGCACTGAAGATTCAGTATAATGTGATTGTATGATTGTGGGTAATTCTTTAAATTGACAATAACACTTACAAGCCAGATTTCAAATGAACTGTGGCTAGTCACCTAAATACAGTACAGGCTGGTTTTAAATCACATCAGTATCAAATTTTATTCTACCTGAGGGCAATGAAGTCTAGAATGATGCTCAAGCAGCCTTACATTCATTACAGTTTTTCTGCTACAACTGTACCCATTTGGATCCCAATTCTTGTTAAAATGTAGGTGGATATTTTTGAGCCATTTTCTCAGCTGATAATACCCAGAACTCAATTAATGACAGTTTGAGCTCTGAAAAATAGTTATATGGTTATATATTACTACCTGATTTACCAAATAATCCACCTATTGGAGCTAATCAGATGTGTCATTTAGCTAAGGATCAGGTCCAGAATCATTATTTTTTAAAAAGTGGCAGAAGCAGCACAGACGAACATATATTTAACTAATTTATTTGTTCTTCCATCTCAATGAACATTGAATTTTATCCTTTTGTGCACAAAAATAAGTGTCCACAGAGATTTTTATAGCACTTATTGATTTAGAAGGACTTGCTCTACTATTGAATTTTGATTTGCCCGGGAAGATGTGTTTTTTAGCAGTCACCTGTCTATTATTCATTTAGCTAGGTTCTTGTATGAGCTTTTCACTTTTTAAAATCCCTTTCAGGAGACTTAATTTTCACCTGCATATACACTAGTTGACAGCTCCCTGTTCTTCTTCACTGTACTGACGAGTAAACCAAGAATCCCTGTACTCATTTCATTATAAACATTTTATAAGCATCACATAAAGATTACTTCTGAGCACAATGGTCAAGGCTAGACATGAGCCGCTATTCCCTGTGATGAAAGGCCAGTGTCCGATCAAATGAGCCATCCAGGCCCTAAAATGGCTTAAAAAAAAATAGTTTTAATCTCTTCATTGTCTGACTTCACGGCATGGTAGTGCTGCCCTTAAATAAAACTTACATAAAAATGGTTAGTACAGCTGGACAGAAAATGTGCTTGAAGTTTAGAATCACATATCATTGTTTATACAGATGACTATTTGGGATAGACTTCAATAGAATCTGACTTTACTAGCAAAGGAGAAGGCTTTGGCAATAGCACAGGGTGATCAGCAACAGCAACTCATATTTTCCAACTGAGATCAATGTGGACTTTAATCCATTAATGCAGACCTAAATATCACCAGACAGATATGAATAGATGACAGTGAAAATGTGAAGAAGAAAAGTCTGGAGTAGTCAGATTTAAGAGAGTTGTTTCATATTCCAATTCATTTTAGTACTCTACAGGAAAGCAGGCTGTTTCTAGATTTTCAATTAGCATACCCTAGATATGGACTGAAAACACTTCTTTTCTGCTAACACAGATGCTTTTTTGTTCACCCATTTTGAGCCTGTGTTCACAGAATTGGATTTTTACAAAATCCTTGGATGTATGTTAGCAATACATCTTTTTGAAATGTCAAGGAACAGGTTTGTTTGGAATGGAAAGTTGCCGACAATCACGCCAAGTCATTCAGATGCCAATTTAGATATTTAAATACTAACGCCAGGCTGGAGGAAGGGGAGAGGACAACCCCAAAAAAACAAAACCACCACCCGAACTGAAAGAGCTCCCAGCTCTGTGCCTATTAAACTAAAAATAAAGATGACGGCAGTATCTGCAAGCAGTTTGGGTGGTCAAAAAACAATGGTGCCCTCTGGTTTGAAAACAGTGTTTAGTGTTTGCACTGTTCTTACTTGTCACAATAAATTTGGACAGGGTTCCTATTTTCTGAATTGACTGAAGCTTTTCATTCTTTAAATTTCTAATGTGTTATGTCACGTCTTATTGTATTGCATGGTGTCACATTGCATTATTTTGCATCGTTGTCTCTGAAGTTGATGAAACACAACACAACAGCACATGAAAAAAAAGGAATAAGCTTTTGGTTACACAGACTAAGCGTTGTAATTCAATATTTGTCAGATGCAGTAGTCACTGCAAATAATCTCAAACTTTTTTAATAGTCGTAACTCCTGAATCAGATAGTGAGAAACCTGTTCAGTTTACTGGTTTATCATAAAGGAAGGACCCTCTCCTGGGAAACACACAGTTGTCATTATTTACTCAGTATCAGAGTATGCTGCTGCTGCTGCTGCTTTTCAGCCTCTGCATTGCTAATTTATAATGACTAGAATGAGATTTGAGGCATACTAGGTAGAGAATTTCTCAGAATACAATAATGAGAGTATCTATTTGAGACAGCATTAAAGGCACAATATGACTGTCTTGATTTTACACCACAAATACATATCCTTGGGACTACTTCCATTCATTATGATTAAGCCACGTCATTCAACAGAGAACTGAGGGCTTCTCCCTCCGCCCAATTGCTTTTGTTGATAACAATCCCATAAAACTAAGGAATTATAACCTAACAATAATGGTCCCATGAAGAAAAGAGAATATTTATATTCTGAGAAATAAACCAACTAATTGTTATAAAATAATATAGAGTCTGTAGTCCTCACAGAAGAAAATTCCTATTGATATTGCGAGTGTAATACTTGTCTGAGATGGAACTGCGTGAATATAAGAACTTAATAACAATAGTATTGGGTCATCACAAAAATTGTTTAGTCTAAGTACTGACTTCAAATTTGGAAAATACTCAAGGAACTTCCAAAAATAGGCACAAATATACAGAATGGAAACAAAACCCCCCAAATCAGAGACTGGCTTTCAGTGCAGTTATTCTTATTTCTGAATGTCTTTTTTGAGTGGATGTGGCTCAAAGTGGTTTTATTCTGAACTACTTTATTTTGATTTTAGATTTTTTTGCTGCAATACAACAAATTTGTTATAAAGAATCAGCAGGTTTATTTCTGTTTCATTCCATTGTTCTGGTCATTGCAAAATGTCGAGTGTTGCTGCTTGCCTCTCAGGAAACAAGAAAATAGATAAACTAAAGATATCATGTAATATTTGTATTATATCAAGGAGGTTAAAATAGTAAAATATATCCACAAGCACAACCAAGAATGTGCCAGAAAATATAATATGCCAAACTAAGGATTGTGAAGCAAAGCTGCCTGAAAAACAGGGCATAGGACTGACCAGGAGTCATCAAGTTCAAGTGTATGTCAGCACATGAATCACATCACGTATACCCAGTTAATAAATCTGCCTAGCTCTGTGTTTACTCCCACACTCCTGTATTATGGCTCTGGTGTCTAGAAAGCTTTTCTTCATTTCTTGTCCAAATGTACCCATAGCCAATTTATGTCTATTTGTTCTCATGTCAAAATTATCATGTGAATTCAAGAGCTATTGTTTCTCCCCAGTGTTTACCTCATCATCTATTTATAGACAGCAATCACTTCTCCCTCTCAACCTCTGTTTTCCCGGGTACAGCTTCTTTTCAGACAGGCCATCATTTCCTCTGATCACCATACTAGTCACTCTGTGCACCTGTTAAAAATACCCCAAACATTTGCACCCCAACTATAGGGATTCAGAATTTCAGGTGATGTCAGACAAGCACCTTGGTCAATGGCATGAATACTCTCTTTGCTTCATTAAAAATATTTTCCTCAGTGTATCTCTAAACTGCATTTTCCCTTTCTGTGGTCTAAGTGCACTGGTGGTTCATAGTAATTCTGTGATTGACTGTTACAACTAGGTATTTTTTCTCTCCTGTCATTTCCCACTGATGAGCCTACAGTTCATAGCAGATACTTTTCATTAGTCCCTAAGTGCATGACCTTGCAGCACATGACCTTAAATTTCATTCCATTTCTATTACCCCAGTCTTCAAGGTCATTTAATTCTTCCTGTATAATATTCCAATCCTCCTCTGTATTCATGACATCTACCAGTTTTGTATCATCAGCAAATTAATTAGTACACTCCTACTTTTTCTGCCTAGGTCATTAAGGAAAATATTAAATAAAATTAATCCCCAGACCAATCCTAAAGTAACTCCACTAGTAACTTTCCTCCAGGGAAAGAGAGAAATCCTTTCAACTCTAGTTTCCTCTTCAGTCACTTCTTTAGTTATCTTACAGTCCTGATACTTGTCCTTATCTTTTCCAATTTAACTAATAATTCTCCATGTAGTAATGCATCACATGCTTTACTGAAAAGCAGAAAAGTTGAATCTACTGTATTTGCTTGATCTCAACAATCACATTGTCATTAAAATAAAGGGAGTGTGATCACAAGTTTACCTGCATGAATTTTTTAAGAAATAAATTTATGTTTTACTTGATCCCATTTTCCTATGTTAATCTTTTTTAATTCTCCAAGTCTTAATCTAGTTTTTGGGTCACACCTAGGTTATCTTTAATTTCTATTCTTCCCTCAGTGCACAGTTATTCTCTTGGTTATTTTCCCATCATATGACTTAGAAAGGCTTTGCCATCTGTTTAATTTGGTTTGCAAGGTCTGACTCTGCTTGGCTTTCATCAGTTCCTTATGAAGTGACAAGATGTCCCTTTTTCTGCTAAACTGTCTTTCCCCAACCTCCATTCCTTGTCAGACTTTTATTATTTCTTGTATACTGTCTGAGGTTGTAATTTATCTGCTAAGGCATACAGTGTCACATTTAGTCCTCCTGATTTGAGACACATCACCTTGTTGGTGCAGTAATTACCTAGTAGAGAAATAACTTGAGTGAGAAATAACTGGAACTTCCCATGTTTGGCATTCATTGTGTTGGCTAGGCTGGGCAAAAAAGTCTTCCACAAAAATAAAGAATAGACTTTATCATATATTTCAGGGAGTGCCCTGCCTATTTAAGTGCATCCCTGGTGCTCCTTTGCACTTCTCCCTGTACATTCTCTTCTGCCTCTCCTTGTGATACCAAACCATTCAGTTTTACCTGCTATAATTACTTCATAGTTCATTGCAACCTTGCCGCATGTTGCTACCATATTGTGTCTTTCTTTGCTCCTAGCTTTTCACAGAGATTGAAAACCAGCAACCCAGCAAAGCCTGAGTGCCAAAAATGGCAAAGGGCTTGTCAGCAGGCAATGTTGCTGCAGCATTGGCAGCTCTCCCAGTGTGCACCCAAAGCTCTCTTTAGCGAGGGAGATCCAGCTTCGTTGCTGTGGGGAAGCAAGCACAATCACAAGATTATCAGTTATGCCTTTGACTTATCTTTCTCTTGCTCAGGAAATTAATTTTATATCCATATCTATCTGTCTATCTATCTATCTATCTAAAAAAATGTGTATATCTGTGTGTATGTATATACATGCATATGCACAGTTGTCTACAAATTTAAAACACATTTACTGAGATGTATTAGTAAAGAGATTAGCAGATATTACAGTAGAAATGAATCATGATTGCCCTTAGGAAATAGTCTTATCAAATATTAGGAGCCTACTTCATTCTATTACTTGTTTGTTTATGGTTCACATTAGAATTTTGGCTGTAACCATTACATTACCTTGAGTTGTAACAATTTCTAAGTTGAACACTCTTCATGTGTACTCTGTGGCTAAACAGAGCTGCATCTCTAAAGGTTGTCAGTGGATGCCACTTGTCCTTGCAAAGAGCAGTGCATTTAACTGGACAGGCAAAAGCTCAGAACAATCCCAGATGGCAGGAAACATGTAGCAGGCACGTCAGAGAAAGATAACTTCTCATAAAGCCTTCCTAGTCGCATTTGATTTGACATGAGCACTGTAGAGCTCCTTCAGTGAGTCAGATTCACAGAATCACAGAATCATCTAGGTCGGAAAAGACCTTGAAGTCCAACCATTAACCATTAAGATTGCAGAGATGCTTCCTCCAGCGCATTTTTGAATATACCAGAATTGAGTATAACTGCATTATGCGAGTATGAACAAACTTTAGGTGCCTTTGCTTGAATGGAAAAGGCTGTGGAGAACCTATCTATAAGAGGGGCAAGCACAACACTTCAGAGCAGAGTGCGGAAGTGTTTTTGCATGGGGGTTTCTGGTGCCAACCAGAAATAGGAGCTATGGAATCAACAACTAGTAGCTGTGGTAATTAAAACCCATGAAGATTTTGACCTTTGTAATTGTTTTTCCCGTGTTTCTGTTTCTCCCCACAGTGGTGTTATCCCTACTCTTTTAACTGACTCCTGCATGTCTGAATTCAGCATGTGCACCTGCCATTCTTCAGAATTTCCCTTACACAGCTGCTGTTCTGAATGGTTGTGTAAAGTCTCTGTAACTGCTCAAAAGCTGTTCTCTTCCAGCAGTATCTCTAACTCATTGATGATTTCAGGCTGTTTGTGCAGTCAGAACTGTCAGTATAACGTGCATTACATATGTTCAAAGTTAATATAGCCAAATATGAGACAATGAATTTTTGGGGGGGATCCTCCTGAAAGTTCATTTATTTCTCTTAGCATGTTCTGTTTTTAAAAAAAAAAAATATTCTTGGCTTTCAATGTATGTAGACCTTTACTCCGTGTTCTTAAGCTACAGATAAGCTGGTGCACTATAGGTCAAAGGCAGGGATTTCATAATAAAAGTGCAGAATCAGTCATGCTGGCTAGACCAAATTTTCCGTAACTGTTTCCTGGCTTCAGCACTGGTGGTTGATTGTCTGGAGAAAAGCAGACAGTGGCATACATAAAATGATTTTTCCCTTCAGTTTCTTTTCCTGCACTCTGGATATTAATGTCTTATGAACATACTAAGCTCGGTGTTGCCTCCAGGTCATCTTTTTTAAGAACCACTCATGAACCAAAACTACGTAACTCTTACTGATTTTTCAGCCCATCTATACTTTTACCTCCATAGTTTTCTGTAGACGTGAAGTCCACAACTGCCAGCATTTTCTCCATTTTAAACCTAAACCCCTCGTTTGCTGTCTTTGGAGTCTTGCATCTCATACTGTGAGAAATAGTGAATGATGATTCCCTGTTCACATTCTGATATAATTCATAGTTTTTCATAGTTTTCTGTCTTATCTCACTTCTGACATGGCTTTTGCAAGATGTAGAGTCCTAAGCTACTCAAACTCATATGAAAGCAGTTACATTCTTCCCATCTTCCTTGTAAGCCTTTCCCCGTTTTCCTATATCTTTTTGGAGATGGGAAAATCCATACTGAACACAGTATTCATGGCATGGTTTTATAGCAGGTTTATGCAGGAGCACATTAATTTTGATTTCTCTTCTTACTTTTTTTGCTAATATTGCTTAACAATCAATTTGCAATTTTGACCATTACTGATGTTTCCAGAGAATCACACACATTGGCTCCAAGACCTGAACATTTTGCAAGCCATTTTTGTATAAGCCTAAAATTGTTTTTCTCCATAAGTGTTACAATATATTAACAGGCACTAAGGATGGGATTCAGTTCCCCAAACATAGGCATTTAAGGTCACAATCAAGTACAGGCTATGTGTTGAACTTCTGTCACCGTCATGTGGATTTGTCAAGTATCCTCTCAGATGACTCCAGGTGTCTATTTTCAAGGGACTAGAACACACCCTGAATATCCGATACCATCCTGTCCCTCACTTGGCTAAGAAATCTTATTCCAAACCTTCACATCAACCTTAAATAATTTTGTATCATCTGTAAACAGCAGGAACTTCTGAATCATCCACCTCCTTCGTAAAAGTTATTTCTGAATACACAGACTGTACAATTCCTCTGTGCTTCCATCAGCAACCTCTCTCTGTTGAGAAAATAGTTATTTTATTCCTGCCCATTGTCTCCTATTTTTATTCAGTTATTAATCCAAGCCATTTTGTTAGTTCTTAAGATCTTAGTTTCTTAAAGTTCTTTTGAGTTAGGGATCCTTCAAAAAGCTTTTTGATCATACAATCTTATCTGACATTGTTCATTAAGCCCCTACAAAATTGAATTTGTTCTCATAGAAAATGTATTCATACTTAACTAACTTGATAACTTAACTAACTTGATATCAGAGTTAATCATCAGCAATTTCCCCATTGAATTCTATTTAGAGAAATACTATCGGATCCTTATAATTAGATCCTGTTGATTTTCTCCTATTTGTTCCAAAATCTCTTATATTGACTTTTCAGTTCAAAACAGATTCTTACATTCATGTCCTGTAAGAGTGAACCTGGAAGAGTCTCCTGATAACCTTAGTGCTAAATGCTGATTCCGAAGTTCAATTTATCCTTTCTACTGTGACCTGATGTTAATTAAATGTTCCATTTCTACTTTCAAAACTGAGTTCCAGGAAATCCTTTCAGGACTTCCAGCAAACTCTGCTGCACCCCTTGCATTGATTCTGAAGATGAACAGATAATAAACCAGGTTTAACACACTTACTCAATAACACACTCGGGTCACAACCCTCCAGACAGATCGTTCTTCTTTACAAGCCACTACCACTATACCCCTGCTATTGGTACTAAATGTTATTCAGGAAAAATTAAATCAAAACAGATTAGTGGATAACAAGGGAACATTTTTTTTATTGATCGAAAGAATCCTACTCAGTCTTAATATAAGACAGAAGTAGATATTAATTTTCAGTATGTCACCAACATTTGATCCAACCCTCTGTAAAAGATTTTTTTCCTTACTAATATAATTCTATCATTCTTATATTCAGTGCTAGTCATCCACTGTCTGTATCACATATTAAAAACAAACCCACAAGTGTACACATTTCTGCTCTTCAGAAGGATACAAAATGCCTATTTATTATATATCAACCATGTGTATGCAACCGTATACAGAGAGTTTTGTGATAGACATACCATTTACTGAACTGAATGGATATTTAAATCCCGGTTGTCTGAAGAAGGGGGAATTGAGTGTCTAGTGTCTGTCTGTAGTATCTCATCGAAATGAACAATACTGTGCACTTAGAGAAGGAGAAAGAAAATTGCTTGGACAGGTAATATGAATTCCAGACATGTTAGTGATTGCTTTGCTTTGCCATTTCTGGAGTGTCAGGTTTTTGAATCAGCATTATTCACCTCTAATTAACATCAATACCCTGAACCCAAATTTTTCTGTAATTGCTTTTTCATGTATCTTTTCCATATATTCTCACTGTAAGACAGTATGTAGGCTTGAGAGGCCTAAACCATTTATAGTTCAGCAAAGACCTTAAGCTGTGCTTTTCAAGTTTTATTAACAACAAGTTCCAGTTCTGTACTGATTTTCCTGCTGCGCATACAAAAATGCCATGAGCATTTTTGGTGGATATTAACAAATTTCAACAGTACAAAACCAATCCTACATTTTGCAGATAATTAGACCATCTGAAATAATTTTGAAAAGGTGGTTTCTTTTGTGATCTGTGAGTAATTCACTTTCATGGACACATATCCCTTCTTAGAACTGGCTAGGGTAATTTACACATTACAAGGCTTCTAGACATAGTTGGCCACTTATCCAGTGCTAATAAATTGAAAATGTGTGTGCATGATTTAACAGAAAAAGGAAGATGTGAATGTAATGCAGGTAATTGCTGAACTACAGTTCTGCTTCTGACAGCTAAAGAATACATGAATAGAGCTATCTGGAGGACACAAGTTACTTTGCATCAACTTCCAAAATGATGATTTTTCTCTTAACTATTTGAGAACAATGATATGACAATTTTGGGGAAAATGTGTTGTGTCAAAACATCTGATCGCAGGCAAAATTATTCTAGATGTTCAAGTGTGACTCTGCATGTGGGGAGAGGATGCAGGACCACATTCCTCCTCCTTCAGCATCCATATGGGACTTTAGAGAAAAAACAAGCCTTCCTGTAAAAAACAGGATGATTTTGTTGCACAATGTTTCACTTTCAACAAAAGACTGTTTTCTTTTAAAAATCATTTCTGGTATAGCTCATTTCTGCCAGGCTTTTCAAGTCACCATTCACTGGCTAGACTGGTGTGTCATTTCCAATGCCTAACGTTACAAATTGGATCTTCTAGATTTGATTCCTGGTTACTGAGGATGAACTTCTGCAGGTTCATAAAAGACCTTCAGTTTTGAAGAGCTCTCTACTTCAAAGGATAAACCTTCCTTTTCTTTAGCAAGGTCTCATTCCTGCCTCTGCCAGTACCAGGTATTTTGCACGGTTTGCTACAAAGTCTTACGGGGAAAACAAGAAGCCTAAGAATTCTTAACAGAGGTGGAAACTGGGGAGAAAAAAAGGAAGATGGTTGGAAGTGTATAGGAGTGCTGTACCCTGACACATTGGTGATGCAGCAAAATTTCCTCTTTTTTTTAATATGCATTTTTTCTTTCCTTTTACAACCCCTCTATTTTGTTGTTGTTGTTCTTGTACTATTTGATGCTGGTTTTGTCCCATCCCAACCATTTTTTAAACAAAGATGTATGAAAAAAAATAAGCTCAGAATTAAAACTCTTAAGCAGAAAAACAGAGAAAGAAATTGAGATGTGAGGGGCAAATGTCACAATTAAAGTAGTAAAATGTTGTAAATTCCGTAACACTGAAATCAGCTTGAAATTGTGTCACAGCTACTAGCACAGATATTGAGTTGTAATTACTGAAAGACTCAGCAAATACAAGCATTGTGGTTCTTATTAAAACAAGCAACATTAGCACAGTACAGAGAAAGAGAAAAAAAAAATAAACAACAAAAAAAGGAAAGGCAAAATGCATACATATTCTTATCTCTAGTTTTTTTTTTTTTTTTTAAATAAGAAATTTCTTTAAGTATGAGCCCAGGATTCAGTCTCCACTCAAATTATGGAAATTGGGAGAAACGTCCATGAGGTTGGGTCCTGTTACAAAGGTATGAAACAAGTGTAAAGAGTTGGAGACTTAACAGGAGTTTATATAGTCCTATTTAAAGGAAAATATTTATCAGAAGAAACACTTTTTTGTTTATTTGTTTGCTGTCTAAAACCACTCTCGTTAAGAATTGTAGAGCTAAAATTTTCAGTTCATTTTAATTTTTGAGGCACTAGTAGCTGAAACGGTGTACAATTACTTGATACTGAGCTGACAAAGTATTTCAAACATAGCTCAGCCTCTCCTGCCTTCCTTCTTAATTCAGACATTCTGGAAATGGTGTCATTCTTACCACTCCTCCTATTATTTCTGCTCCACATCTCTGGTGGCTTCAGATCTTCCTGCCGCCCATCCAACATGGTCTTTGAATATCCCTCAACAACTCACACCAGCCACTGGCATCAGAATCAGCCCTCAGCAGCCCAGCACTACCTTGGAAAGTGGATGTCATTATTACCATTGATCACCAATGGAGCAGGGGATCTGTGTCAGCTGAAAAGACGCTTAACTCTTCAGTATTGCCTCAGTTCACGGCGGTTCCTTTTCTGTCTCCTGATATTTTATTACAGCAGAATCATTTTAATTGGCACATGCTGGTGGAAACAAAACTGCATCTGTTGAGGGCCAGATTCTAGCACTCCTGCTCAGGTGGTACAAGTCCCTTGTTCTGGAGGGTGTCCATTGAAATCAAGGGATCTGCCCAATTGTTAGAGGTTCATAGGAACACATTGTTCTGATAGGTATTCACTTTTATTCCATAATATGCTTTAAAAATACACACAGTACAAACCATTAAAAAAACTCCTATTAAAGTAAGTTTTGCCATAATAGAGAAGGGAAGCAGCAGGAAGGGAACAAAGGGCTACCCAGCACGACACTTATGCTAGCAAACACCAATTCACACCTGTTAACTACTGTGAATAAAATCTTTGGAATCAGTTCCTCAAAAAAGTCAAAGAAAGAAAGAAAAACTGTTCACCATGAAAGAAAATGGGAACCTCAGGTGTGCTGCTGAAAGCTTACAGAGTCAGATCAGCATTTATAATCAGTCACTTCTGAGACTACCTGAAGGAATGGAAGGAGAGGACTTGGCAGGTATACAAAGTATACACAAGCACAGAAGAATTGGTCCTTGTAATTTTGAAGTGAAATGGAGGATAACCCCACCAGGTCCCAGCAAAGATACAATGTTCTGAACTAAAAGTTCAGCCAGAGCTTTGGTCCTGGGAGATAATTATAAGGCTGCATGACCTAACTGACCCAACTTAATGAAATGAGTATGGCTGAACTGAGGACAAAAGAAAAATATACAGTGAGCATCAAAATAGGGTTCCTGATCTGTCACTGCTATTCAGATTCTTGCAAAAAGAGATGTGTCATTGTCAAAGGCTTTTCCATTAATAGATGTCAGCCTTCTCGGCTATAGGCAACCAAGCAGAGTATAGAAACAGAAGTGGACAAATTCTTATCTTATATTTATATCCACAGACATGACGACAGCTGCCTGAAAACTGTCACTAAAGACTGAAGTGTTTGTATTCAGGACATCTGCTCAAGATGAGTGTTTAATCGTTATTGTTACTTATCAGTCTAAAGCCCAATTACACATCCTTACCTTTGTGAGGATTGTGCACTTGGGCAATATTTCATCAACATGAGTAAGCATTACAAATCCATCCCCTCATTATTAATAATAATATTTCATTATTTGGAACAGAATGACCCTGCAGAGAGACCTAAGATTATTGGAGAACCTAGGGATTTATATCTTACACATGTTAAATCTGCTTTACATTTGCCCTGGTCCCAGAGTAAGCTTAAACTAGAAAAATCCAGCTGGAGGAAGTTGGGCTTGGTGAATTTTCTAGTGGTATGGGGCTGCCTTCCCAATCACGTAGCAAGAGCACACCACTGAGAAAGGACGATATGGTTTGCATATCCACAACCCAGCAATAACTCTTGGCTCCCCACACAGCCCAAAGGGCCTGTTCACAGATGACACAGCATAAATCCTGAGGTTATATCCCATTTTCCTTTATTTACACATACTAGTAATAGTATGTAACTACTAGTAACTTTACATACACATACTCATAGTCTTAAACAAGGGATGCTTTAGCAGGCAAGAGCAAGGTACAGTACTTAATGTGCAAATTCAGTTCAGCAGAACTCCAACTAAAGCGTGTCAGCCTCAAGGGCTTTTCTCTCAAACAGTGCTCCTAAGTTCTCCACAGAAGGAAACTTGCTGAACTACATCTTTCTGAACTTTAAAGAAAAAAGTCCTGATTCTAAACTGAACGAAGGAGGAAATGAATGAGTAACTTCACTGAAGGCAAGGAGAGGCCCTGGACAATTGGTAGAAGAACTATAAGGAATCCAGACAACACAGTCATGACGGGAAAATGTTCCTTCTTTTTTTTAAAAAAAAATCTCTTTTGTTGTAAGAACATTATCCATCTCAGTGACTTTATTCTCAGCAGCAAACCTTAGACTGATCTTTGAGGACTCTCTTAAATAATCTCTGGTATGGATATATAAATGAGAACAATCAAACCTAAGGTTTATTTTTTAATATGTTTCTGAGCTATCTTTTTATTCTCAGCCCCCCCCCTTCACCCTTTTCCCAAGTCACTTCTATTCCCATCTTTTTCTCCCTCGTTGATTCCCTCACAGCGGGCAGAGAGGCACCACTTCCAGGCAACTCCTGCTGTGTGTCAGTTGTTCTCCTGTATTTTTTTTCTCCTTTGCATGGCTCAGCCTCCCCAGACCTAAAAGAACATTTACTCCTGCCACAGCTACTTTTGCCTTAATTTCCATGCTTCTGCATCCTTTAGTGGTTGGCCACAGTGAAAGATCATTTGGTTGGGGGCCGATCCGCTGCCTTTTCTCAATAATTAGACTCAGTCCTGGGATTTGACTGGTGTTCTGTGTTTTAAGATTCCTTCCTTTCTTCCCTGGGGATTAACGAACCTTTTCAGATTGCTTCATGTGGTATAACATCATGAGGTCCCTTAGTTTTGCCAAAAAAATATCCAGAAGAATTAGTATTTAGCTGTTAAATATCTGCCAGTTTTCTTATTACTTCTTTGAAACTACAAGCATCTGGGAAATTCTGCTGTTCCCATTCTGGTACAGCAGACCCTTGATGGACTGACTCACGTAATCTCACAAATTTGGATTCATACTTATGTTCAAATTGGAAACTCGTGAGAGCTCTTGGCTCTGGTAAATAAGCCCAAAAATCTGTGGAAAACTCCTGGTCTTTTTAGAACTTCAGTTGTTACTACACACTTTTGCAGATAACTTGAGGGACTGCAGGCGAGGAAGGAATGAAATTCAGTGGTTACTTATCAGGTATGAGACTGTTGTTGTTTACTGGATACTCCAGACTAGTAGACTAGTCATGTACTAGTTTTGGGTCAGTTCCTTTAAGCCAACATAATTTTAAATCTCTGCTTCATTCAGTTTCAAATTGTTCCTGTTTACACCCACATGCTGTACAAATTTTTGCTGAGGAAGAATGAAACTTATTTTTGAGACAGTGGTGAGATAGGAGAGGAGTAGAAGAAGTCCCATTCTGAATAGGGATGAAAGGAATATTAGTCACACATCTGTGACTCGATCATGCAGCAGAGGAACCATGCCAGTATTGGTGGTGGAAACTGGACAGAGTTTCCGCAGGCTCTACTTAGATGGAGTGCCTAGACTGGGTTTCCTAAGACACTGGCCTGTCACTAGTGCAATGCATCTACAACACCGAACTGAACCGTTGTCTTTGACCTTGATGTAATCAGGATTTTGTTTTTGAGGTGAGATTTATCAATATCGTCTGGCTTCTTTCATTTAGCAGGTTAAAATGCCTCCTAACACACACGGAGATATTTTTCTTTTTCCCCCAGTCCCTTCACATGACTGCTTAATTATGTCCTTAGTTAACAGTTTTCTTGAGTACTTATAAGTATCATAAGCTGTTTCTAGGTAGACCACTCTTTCTTTGGTCTTCACAACACTTTCACAGGTGTTAACATTTTTTCTCAGGAAATATTAAAAAACTAGTTGCTGAGATTGTATAAAATAAATGAGTCGGGACAACTAAGCTAAAGCAATTTAAGAAAGAATGTAAAAAATTACCTTCAAGAGCACTTTCAAAAAAATTCCTTTCCTGACTAGATGTTTAAATAAACTGCCAGTATTTCCCTTCTGTACTAGAAGATTAAAAAGGCAAATATAACCATAGTAAACTTCAATAGTATACACAGTAAAGCTGAATATCCTGCATTGTCATCACAATATTAATGTTATCTTGTGTTATTAATTTAAAATAGTCTAAGAGAATTATCATTACATATTTACTAGCAGATTACTCAAATGATTTATAATCTCAGAGATCCCTGTAGTACTGCTGAAAATTTTTCCATTTGTTTTACTGGGCAAAACAGCATAAAATGACACAAAGTGCTTCTCTTGTTTACTTACACTTCTCTCAAGGTTGTGTAATCTTTTCATTCTGCCACCAGATAGATCTCCTTTCCTTTTGTCCTTAGGACTCCTCTACACAATTTCTTGAATATGCTTGTCTGAACAAGGAAAAGGGAAAAAGCATCAATATCATTAGTTCAGATTTTGAAAATACCTTACACTTGCAAATCTTTTTCACATTAAAAACTCCATTGCTTTGGGGAAAATTCTTTTTCTGTAATGTCTCAAAAATAAGAACTTCCAGGCTCAAGACCTAAAGACAAGACACTCTCTCACAGTGCAAAGATACTGCTGAAAGTTTTTATCAGGACTGGAAACGGAATTGGCAAATTGATTTAAATTAGTCAGGCCTGGCTACATATTGGGGAGTCTATGCTTGCATATCCATTTTTTTTACGCCATTGCTTCTTTTGGATTCTTAGATAAAAGAGTATAAAGTGGGCATTCTCCACTTGATGCAATTTCACTATACAGTGATTCCCATCAATGTATAATTAAAAGTGGATTTCCTTTTCCCTGTTTGGCTGAGGTGGGGGAGGGTCTGCATAAACCTGGTTGATGTGAAGTGAACAAAGAGAACTTTCATGAGTTCTCCTGCAAACAGTCTATCAGTTACAATTCCTAGTGTTCACACTGCTGCACTGTTCAAAAGGAGCTCTAAAAAAAAAGTCAAGCAGGGGGTCCAAGAAAAATTCAACCCGCATGCCAACTAAGGGAAAGAAAGAGAAGGCAGGAAAAAAAAACCTAGCTTTTGTTGTAAAAAGAACTAATGAAGCTGCTCTTAGAACTGTCCATGGTGACACAACAAGCCTGTGCACCCACACACATTGTGAGAATGCCAGTCACCCACGGTAATGAGAAAAGGAAACACTGTGGGCAAAGGAAATATATGAATACATTGCTTTTATGGTTTAACTGTAGGGAATCGCAACGCTGGCCCACAATATCTTGTGCCAACTGCCAAAAGTGGTAAAGTAATACATAAGGTTGTCTACTTAAATTTTTCTTACAGACAAGATGGACTGGTGGGGGGTAAAATCCCATTATCATTATAAATTGCTAATTAAATAATTATCAATTAGATGGGCAGACAGAACTCATTCCAATGAATTCCTTGGAGGGCTTTCAGTAAAGAAAAACAGTAATTTTGATTATTTTTTTTATCCATACTTCCTGCCTAGGGGCTCTAAATAGAGATGATATATGGTGTATCCCATGTTAGACTTTCACACAGTATATCCCATGTTAGAGCTCAGGGACAAACATTGAACTTTGGAGCATATATAGATCTTTTTTCAGTTTTTCAGATAAATGGCCCTAATTTCACGATATTAATTAGAAACCCAGGGTTATTTCCTAAGGAATAAAAAGAATACTTTCCAGACTTTTATGTGGCTTTGAGAAATCATTTTTTTCCACGTAACTGATAATATTTTCTAATATGTCATTGCATTTTCTTTTACGTTCTTTTCATAATCCAGAATTTTATTTGAAATAAATTCTTAAAATATGTAATATAGATAAATATATAGATGTTAGGCATGACTGAACACAGTACTAGGAGTACTTTTAATGAACTTTGCTTTATTCATTAACACAAAACCCAAAGCAAATTTAAACTCTATGCCAGTAGGTTTTAGCTGTCAAGTTTTCAGATCAGACCCTTGAGCAAAAATACCATTGTCGTAGTGTTGAGCTACAGAAATGATCCTGTCCCTTCCTGTACCCCCTACTTGTGTGAGTAAACTTTCCTGAGGAGAGCTGTCCCACTGGCTTTAGTAAAATTTACTCACCAGTCATTACTCACATGTGCACAGAGTGGTTGTACCCACATTTTTCTTGTCCTAAATGAATTTTCCATGACAATTAAAAGCTATAATGATGCACAACTGCTATTTAAAGCCACAGTTGTCTGTGACAAGGAGTATTTTCTAGGAACAGAAGTTTTGCTGACTGAAGAGTCACAGTAATGTTTGGGACGTAGTTTTGATTGCCGGCAAACACCAACAAAAAAGTAAGGAACGGAAATGGTAACATGAAAGATGGACTTTTAATTCCAAAGCCAGGAACATTTAAATATGAATGGAGCTTGCTGAAGTCCTCTATCCTTTGTCAGGAAATATGAAGCTCTGGAACTCCTTTTGTTGCCTTCTTTGTTAACTGTATGAGGCTGAAAGGAGCTAGATGGCTTGTTTCATTTTCAAGCCCCATCACAATGAGGCTCTCAAAAATAAATGCTGATAAATACATGAAAATGCTGAAGGGTTCATAAAGGAGAGAAAACTTTCTTTATCAGAAATGTCTGTCACTGGATGACTTACCAGGGACAATCATTATTAAAAAGCAAGTAGCAAGTTAGAGTTTTAAGGTTTAGAAATGGGAACTGAGTTACAGTATAAAATTAAAATATCATTATAGGAAGATATCTGAGAACAAAATCAAGTGATATAAAGTACCTTTAGCAATATGCACATCTTTTCTTTCCTATTTTGCTATTTTTCAGTTAGTTTCTGGGAGATCACAGAATCCCAGGGGAAGGTCCTCATGGTGATGTTCTCTAATGTGATTTACTTTGAGGAATACTTAATGGAGAAAGGTCCCTACTACATTTTGTTAGTGAGTTTTTGTTCATGGTTCAGGATTGATCCACTTGAGTCTTTCAGCAGGGAGTAGTTTTCCAGTGCGGCACAGCATGACTCCAAATCAATAAGGTTAATAGATGTGGTGGCCACACAGTCAGAGGTGATGTGCCTGGCATTTTCTGTGCCAATGAAGAAAATTTCTGATGACGAGATGTCATTTTTGTGCCGGCAGTAATGTCACCCTGATTACCTAGAGCACATAGCCAGTTAGTAAGTTAGCAAGACTGTAAATGGCCCATTAATCTGAATTATCTTTACAGGAACTGTTTCAAAAATTTTGCTCACACCCAAATTACTCGCCTCTCTGTGATTCTTGAAATGCCAACAGTACACTTGCTATAGAAAAATAGCATTGCTGTGTAAAAGTGACTAAATGGGAATAGCCAGCCTGGAACTTCAATGTATATTTTTAAACTCTCAACAACACACTATAAAACATGCAAAATGTCAGTATTAAAAAAAAAAAAAAAAAAAAAAAAAAAAAAAAAAAAAAAAAAAGTTGCAAGTTGTTTTAAAAAAGAAACACATAAGCAGAAGGAAAAAAATACAATGCAAAATACCACTGGAAAAGAGGTAATAACGTTAATGTCAAATCTGCTGATGTAATGAGAATGTGAATGTGTTGGTCTTCCTGCAGTTCTAATTTTCTCCGGCTTTTTAAAATATGCAAACTCTTAACAGTGACTCCCAGAGCATTAATGGGTACACATTCCCAGATGGCCTGCATTGTGAACAAAGTGTTGGACTGGACTGGAAAGAGAAATCTGCTTAATATTCCAATATCTAAATGTCAGGAAGGTGTAATTCAGAGTGCCACTGAAAGATGAGCTGAACAGAATACAATTTATGGTGACTTTAGTTAACAAATGGCATTAAGGGAAAGATTTCCATAATTAAATCATTAACTAATATGAAATATTGATTTCCTCTCTGATATTACTGTATTACCACTTGTCAGAGCTGCAGATACCCAAAGAGCACTCAGTGTAGTCCCTACCACAGGAATTTGCATTATGATAATACTGTTGAGCACTATCAAGTATAGAAAACAGAACAAGGTATCATGTGTACTAAACCATTCCTGCCCCAAAGAATTCACAGATAAAATTTTAAAGAAAATAATAGGATGGCTGCAAGGGAAGTCTGTCCAAACAGACTGGATCAAGTGATGATTTTTATTAGGAAGCTCATTCCACACTGGCTTCTTTCCACTCTCTACTGCTTGCTATGAACTGGAGCTTTTCCTAGCCACCTTTACAGTGCTTCTAGATAGCTGCTTATCTGAAAAGCTAAATTCTATTGCAATTTACATCAAGAACTCTCCTTTTCTAACGGCAAGAGATTGAATTTTTTTTGGTTGCTCTTTATATGTTAGTGTTGTCCAAGAGAAGTTGAGTACACACCATGGAAGCAATAAATGATGAATTTACTCATAGGTCAGTATGCTCATTAAACATGTTAAATAGTGAAACATATTAAGTTAACGTGAAATCGCAGAAGGACTGGAAGAGGCAAGATTTAAAAAAAAAAAAAAAAATTACACTGAAAAGATCCTCCTTAATTGAGTTATAATCAGTTAGTATTGATCGTTAGTCCCTTCTTTTATTAGCATGATGAAGATGATGATAATGATGACAGTGATGCAATGTGCAGCATTTGGATCATAAAGAAAAGATGAAAAATTGTTTAAATATTTGATGATAATTCTGTCTTGAAGGTGACATAGGCTGCACAATATCACATACTATTCTCAAATTCTTGATAGAGCTTGAAAATAATTTGAATAAACAAAATTTCCTTTTTTTGGTATACTTTTCCAGATCTACTTTTAAAGAACTGGTCCACTCTACTAAAATGAAAAGGGGCTATATTTTGGACAAATATTTTTTTTTTAAATGGTTTTTTTTTTACCTCAGTCTTTCAGCAGGAAAGCAGTTCTTTTGCCAGTTAAACATTCAAAAATCATGTCTCATTTGAATAAATTAACATATTTTGTGGCAAAAATTAATTCCAAGGAAGGAACAATAAATAGGAAAGCAATTTAAATTGTGTATTTTACAGAGGAGGAGGAAAAAAAAAAAGAAAACCCAACATTGTCATGCGTATGACAGCTCAGCTAATTTGATGGGCTTTGATGTTAATTTAGGGTTTACTTTAATTTCAAAACATATTTTTTCACTTAATAAGGGAAACAAAAGAAACTTTCAACCAGTTTGTTATCTGGGAATGTTTTGGCTTCTCAAATGTGAGAACATGATTGTTTTTATTTCCAGGAGGAGATAATAACACTGAAGCAATAAAAAAGAGTCAAGGCAGCTTGCACAGCACAGGAAGTTCACAGCCAGAGACTTAATTTCCCACACAATGTACTGTGCAATGGGCCCATTAACATAGATGAATAGGCTCTTTAAAGGGTTTTTTTTCCAGATATGCAGCTGCCGCTGAATGGTGCTATGTTAATAAGGTACTCACATGCCTATTCTTCAGGTACTCTGGCATTCTCTACCTAGGTAATCTCCATATAGGAAAAGCTATTAGGGGTTGTATCTCCTACCACACCTTCAATTATTTTAACACCTGCACTGATAATCCAGGCAAGGTAAACTAGTAGGGGGCCGAGGGTCTAAGTCCATCCTCTTCCCCCCCAAAGTCACATCTCGGGAGGAGGGGCTGAGGGAGAGAGGGGAAGAAAAAAAAAGTAAAGTCACTTTTATTACACATCAGTGGGAACATTCTGAAAAAGCTTTCATGCCTAGGAAATTGTTATTTCTTCAAACAACTGACAGCCTGCAGAGGAAACTCTAATGGAAATCCAGCTCATGCATTGTTATGCATGGCCCTCATGTAGATACATGGGGGTGGATTAAGTTAGCTTCCAAAGGGTCTATTGTGTGCAGCATTAATTTGCAGTGCTCTTGATATTTGAGTTTGAAGGTTTTACAACCTTTGTGTTTACTTAGATGCACTATATCCTAGGTTTGTTTATTTCCTTCTACAATCTCTTATTACCCAGTAAATGTAACATTTATCTTTATTAACTTTCAATATGCGGCTGTAAGTCACAGAGAAGGAAATAATTACAGCCTCCTTGAGATATATTCCTTTTAGAAGAGGTGGGTGGGGTTTTTTTGCTTCCTGGTCAGTTCTGATTTATCCATCTGTTAAAACACTGGCCTTCCTTATAAAGCCAGTGGAGTAAAAGTGTAAGAACTGTGTCATTTATTATTTTATTATATGACTATTACATTATAAAGAAATAAGTTATATTTCCCTTGTCATGTATGTACAAATAAGCAAACTAATCAATGGTTCTTCCAAAAGAATCTGGTGCAATTGCCTCTTACTACACAGGGATATAAGAAAAATTGCACATACCACTCTTGATGATAAAAACAATCTTTCCACCATTCCCTCAGAATCCGTTACAAACTTGCTGTAACATACAGTTCCTCTCCCAATGTTAAGATGCAAAATGCAGTAAGACCTTTCCTGTGCTGCCTTAACTTGTATTCTTCTTTTCCTGTAAAGATTCATATGCACTGGTGATAGGCATTTTTGTAAATTCAACTTTCCAGTGAGATTTAAATTCAGAAGATCCTAATGGATTTTTATTTGAACTTGTCAGGGATATCTAGAATGTTAGTTTTTCAACACTGAACTAAGAACTCAAAGTAACTTGTACATTCACAGGAAGCTATGATCCTAATCTGAACTAAAGGGCTCAACTGAATAAAAATAATTTATGCTCAAGTAACTGAAGTTATGTGTGACTTCTTCCCCTCCCCCTTTATATGGAAGTCAGTCAGTTAGACATTTTTGTATTTTAATAACACAAAAGTGTTTCCCGTAGAAAGGACTAATGCCTGACTTACAGTAATTAGGGTCTGAGGAGTATCAGGTGCACAGTTTACTCAAAAATCCCAGCACTAAGGGAAGATCTCTTAAAACTACAGAAAGTTTTGAATTCAGGTTTTGATGCTACATAATGGAAAAGAAATTACCCTCTTTAGGGCTCACTCATTAGGGGCACAACAGCAGAAACAGCTGCCTCTAAGACCTGCTTGCTTGTTAGGTTGGGGGAGTCTATTAGTAACCTGTCTCAGACTGAGTAAGAAGTGGAAACCAAATGACAGGAGCCACTGACCTCAGCTGTTGAAGAAGTGAAGATCTTAATCCAACCTTTTGGGCTCAGGATCTTTTCTAATGTCCTAGGAAATGATAACAGCGGGAATAGAAGGAACTGCATTTCACAGAACTGTTTGAAGTACTGTGGTACTACTGGCATTGTATAAAACAATAGCACAGCTTCCTCTGGAACATGATAAAAAGTATGTGAAACAGCCTCTGGTTTAGAGAATATAGATCTAGTGCTTCTGTTCTCCTTGCTTTGTAACACAAGGACAAGGAGCGATAATAGAGAGATGCAAATTCAAAACCAATAAAAGGAAACCCTTTTTTTCCCCCTCAGTTTGGATATTTAGTCTGCCAATATGCAATACCATGATATTTCACCAAAGTCAGATTAAAGCAAACAGAATAAAAGAGAAATATCCAATGTTTGCATAATACAAGGATCTCCAGCATTACAACAGTTAACTTAAATTACTGGTAAATAAAGAGATACCTGGGTTTGGAAGAGTGTAGTCCTCATTTGCTGTCATAAAATTCTGTGTCTTCAACTGATTACTCAGACCCTGGCTCCTGCCAGAGATATGGTGCTGCAGTATATGGACCACTTCCCTAGTGGTCTGTAAAGCAATTCACACCTTTAATCATTGCTGGGTTGTGTTCAAAGATTTCTTTTTAACCAAAACTACAAGATCTAGGGAGCAGAGGTGGTGGGGTTTTGTTTCGTTTTGTTTCGTTTTTAAATGGTAACTCCAAAGATTTTCCAAAAAAGAGCAAAGAACTGAGTAAACATCATAAAGCCCATTTTGCTCTCATAAGAGCTGGTAAAACTCTTCTGGTCATAGTGTCCATGAAAGACTCCCACTGAAGACCTCCCACAAGTTACCAAAGACTATATTAAGACAAAAAATACTCCTATCCTCCCATCTCCATTCAAAGGGAGAGTGGCGGTCAGGAGTTGCTGCTGCAATCAAGCAGAGACTGCAGGCTCTTCTTTATTACTTTTGCAACTGTGAAAACATTTTTGATCCCTGATCTCATTTCTGGAAGGACAGATATTATTCTGTGGGTCTACTGACAACAAAGTCTTTACAGGCACATGAAACTGCCTCATATCTGTATATTTTTTGAACGTTAACATATACCCTGTGTGTATGTACTTCTCTAGAAGAGTGGCTATTTATTTAATATATGAGGTATGAACTTACTTAACTTACTGCATGTTAATTCTGTGCAGTTTTTTACAACCTCCTCATATTCCACAAGAGGAGTCATATACAAAGAGTACATTATACACCTGAACTGGACTCCTCTATTTTTTGTCTGTGCCTTCATTAAGCAGTCATTCCAAGAAATATGTGATCTGAAATGTGGTGATGAATACTCAGCTTATTAAAGAAGGAGACTGATTTGTCTTTAGTTTCAAAGTGTGCACAGTTGTTTGACTGACTAGATCTCCACCAAGCCCTTGACAAACCAGGGAAGGACAATCTACTCCAGCGCTCACAGTAACGCAAGCCTATCTATTCACTGCACTCATAGCATCACAGGGAGGTGCAGGACAGACAAGACCAATCCCTTCTCATTACTGAAATCTTCCAAGAAGGTATGGCGGTGTCTATATCACCACTTTCTGACCTCTCTGGAGACAATGAGGAGCAGGCAAAATGAAAAGCATTTACCATTTTGTGCACCATTTAAAGACAAGAAATAGTCTATCTCATAATCTCCTTCTGACTCATAGAATATTGAATGAATATCCGGAGCTAACTGTGGTAGGGAGGAGATGAAACTTGGCAGTTTTCTGTTCAGGAAATGAGCAGGTAGCATGAACCTTCAAAGCAGGTTACCCTTCCAGGGTCTCTGAATATGACCAGCTGACCTGTGGAAACCAGGAGGGGTTAGAGGAAGTGTATGATGGAAGATGAAGATAAATTAAGGTACACAATCTGTACTAGCTGAGATGGTAAAAGACACTCTTCAAAGCTGAGGAGTGGTCAATCAGAGGTTTGTTACTAGCCCAGGAAAATTATAGGCACTCTCTAGAGAGTAAAAATGATTTTAAAGGAGCTAGTCAAGTGGAAGAAAAAGTTTAATAAGAGAAGCATTGTAAAGAAAAAAGTAAACATAGAGAGAGAAGCAGAGAAAATAAGATCTCAAAGTAGAGGAAACAAGTAGAGAATAGAAAATATCTGCTCAAAGTAGAGCACAAATTGTGGGAACAGGGTGCATGGATGACAATGAAGAGCAAATGGGGTGCAGTAAAAGGATGCCTACCTCACTGGGAGAATGACATTACTCTGTCAAGAGAAAGGAAAACCTATTTTCTTTAGAATGATATGAAATATAAAAATGTAAGTAAACCTCTGCCTCTGATTACTCTCTTTGGTGTTCATATGCCCATTGCTCAGGGTCATCAGCAACTTATTAACCAGGATACATCAACTTAGAAGCTTGTCGGGAATGGACTGTTGATCACAACCCTCTTCTGCGTGTACCATGTGCAGTCACACCATCCTGCAAGCTGGGGCTATTTGTGACTTAAAAAAAAAAAAAAAGTGGAGGAACAACATAGTGAAAACAGCTGAGCAAGGAGTACTAGCAAGGATCCTCTGCTCACCAAGGACATTAAAGCTGTCTCACATTCTGTTTTGTATGGAGTGTGGATATTACAGCACTCACAAAAAAGGACCAGGCTCTTTTCCCTGTGTGCTAGTGATCATTTTGCTCTGAAGGGCTGAGCATCGCTGGCATGTACAACTAAAGGCTTAACTGCAGTCCTGCCTTCTCCAGTCTTTGTAACAGCATGGTCTGAAGCACAACTTGTTATTAATCAGATGGGAAGGAGATGGGACCATGATTCCCTAATTATTTGTAATGGCTAAAGAATGAATAGCGTATCTGCTGCCTTTCCTGGTGCACTGAAGAGCCCTGCTCCCCTCCATAAAGGTTGTACTGTCATGAGGCTCCTGTTGTGTAGCATACGACTGATAAATCAGACCAATTTAGATTATTTTTTGGTTGTTTAATGGAAAGCTGCCTTTACCAGGTAACACTGAAGTTAATTAACTATCAAACTATATATATATATATATTTTAAAAGTGTTTTCTGGTGTTTTAAAGGGCAAACAATGCAGCCTCAGACTTGAAGGACTAGCAGTTTTGGGGGTATATTCTAGTAAGAAAACTCAATAGGTCACTGCTCATTTTTTGCACCCTGAAAATTTGGTGTCTGTGTATGCAAAATGGGCCTGTGCTTGTTTCCAAAGTCAGGACTGTTTCCACACACAGGCCAGGACCAGTTACCTTAAAATGAAAGCTCACTTCCCCATCACTGTAGTACATATAATAGCATATTGGCCCCAATTCACCTTGGTTTCTAATTGTACCTGACACAGCAAAGGCCACCAGCGAGAGGCAGTCCCAGCCCCATGCACTTTAAAATGCACTGCAGGCAAAATTCATACAAAATCCTTGCATAAGAGGAAGCCTAGACAACTCATTTTCTTCCCTACTGAAGAATGCTTCTATAACTTGATTTCTTGGGGACTGATGAAAATTACAGGATCACGGGTGTTTTTTTACTTTATTTCTCTGTAAATACAGACTTACTCGTTTAACAGGAGAAGGAAGAGAGGGATCCCAGCAGTCTGCATCTTTAACACTAGAGTCTGTATCTCTGTCGCTCTGCTGCTCCTGGAGGCAGCTCTTAACTGCAGACTGCGGCGTGATGTGGCTCAGAGACAACCAGACTCGTTGCTGAGCACCGTGATTTTTTTTGCAGCAACCAGGCAGCTTGTTTAAACCACCACAGAGCAGGGGCAGCGCCTGCAAGAGCTGAGGTAATAATTTTTACATTAAATATCTGGCAAAGATGTGGGATATGGACAGGGAGAAGGGACATGGAGGGAGGGAGGAGCTGCAGAAAAGGACAGTGAAGAATGAAAAAACAGTCTTTTAAAATAAATCCACTGTTTCTCAGGAATGTGTGACACTGCAAGCAAGACTGGAGATAGAGTGGGGAAAGCAGGAAGACTGCACATCTGCATTCTGCACATTTTGTTCTAATGTGCTCTTTTGCCTTAATCTTTTTGTTGTTTTTCAGGCTGGCTGCAAAGTTTTGCAAAAGTCTCCCGCTGCCAAAGTCAACCAAAAAGACAGGGTACTGTGATGGTGCTTCTTATCTAGAGACTTTTTTTTTTTTTCTATTTTGTTTTTTCTGAGATGGGCTGCTAAGGAAATAAATCCCCATGTAATTTCCAGCAATGACAACTGAATCAATTCTTTTGCTTAAAAAAAAAAAAATCCCTCATTTTCATATTTCCATATTTAATTTTTGCACTTGCATGTACGTTTCTGTTATCTTCTAGCCACATGTTGCTATTTGTCTCTGTAGTGGAGAATTTCTTTTTTTTTTTTTTTTTGACTGTGGGCTATGTGAAGCCTGACTTGCATGTAAAAGATCCACAAGGAAAAAAAACCCTCCAGTCCTCACTGAACTAAAGAGGGCTGGCATGCTGCATGCTTTGTGAGAACACTCCACACTCACCACCACCTTGGGTAGCACGTGGTGCATACGTGCAGCACCAGACACCTACAGACCAACATCTTGTGGCCAGTACAAGGCCCCCAAAAAAATCAACATGCATGGGCAAGGAGGGATGATGGGAGGCTGAAAAAAATTAGCAGTCACTGGTTGTTCCAAAAATCAGCCAGATTTGGCCAACTAAACACTGTCTAACCCTCAGCCAGCCACTATGCAACTTCCACAGGGTACAACTGCCAAAACTTGGGTAGAAGGAGAGCTCTGGGATTTACGAGACCATTCCAAGCAATCTTGCTGCATTTAGACTGTTTATGTTAGTCACCCTTCAGCTATCTGACTTTCAGTGAGATTCAGGCTCCTAAGATATTTGGGTGCTTTTGAAAAGTTTACATGCAGTCGCAAGCAGGCGGCCAAGACTCTGCGTTCAGTTAGAATTAGTGAGGCGGCTGTTGTTACAATACATCTTAACTCAGCGGCAGCAGTGCTTGGACAGACATAATTTCTGTGGTGCTTGCAGGCAGACAAGATTTCAGACAGACTCTGGTTATAATTTAGTTTCGGTCTACATGTACAGGGCTCAGTCAAACTCCTTCTGCAGCCAAGACAGAGGCTGCCTTCAACAGGAGAGAGAGTAAATGCAATCAGTTTTCTGTTTGAATAATATTTTGGTGGTCGTTTTGTCAGTGGACCGCAGCTACTCATGGTCTGCTCTGATCTGCCCCCAGACTGCAGACAACTCTAGTTTGTCCACATAAGATGTATTCAGTGAACCTGTCCTCTGAGTTTTCCTCCTGCAGAGGAGACATACCCCCAGCTCCAGCATCTTACTGCTGCTTCTGGTGCCATCGTGGGGCTGCCAAACCCACCAGCGTTCCTGCTCTCCAACAGGCATGCTCTGTCCCCGCAGCAGAAAAGAATGTTTAATACAAGGGGGTTTTTCCCCCTGACGACAGAGTTGGCAAGTGATACTCAAGAAATACAACAGTGAATGGCGTGTACTTGCCTGGTGTTGATCTCTCTCCCATCTCAATTTAGTTTTCTGTATCTCCATATTTACAAGTCTTCCCTCCGTGGCATCCAGATGCCAGCCAAGTCACTGAACTGTGGTTCCCAGTGTTTGTGAAGTGATTGTTCATAATTTATGAAGACTATGCGATCTTGTATGGCAATTGCCAGGTTTTGAACTTAAATAGGTTACAAGTAAAACAAGTGTGAAAGTAAGACTCTGGAAAATATTTGAAAATTCAGGAAAAATTCATGGGCTTTTGTGCAGTTTCTTCAACTTGTAAATGTGAATCTACCTGCAACTAATATTGAATTGCCACTATAAACATGAAATATGATAAAGTCATTAGATGACTATTTCTATTAAATATAATTACTAATGGGAAGAAAAAAAGAAGTGGGTTGTTTTTGAGATGGGGGGTGTGTGTGTGTGTGTGTGTGATTTGGGAGTTTAAACTAGCCCATTCCTATGAAAATCCTGAAATTCGCCAAAAATATGGTATTCCACACTTTTCTCCTGCATCTCTATTCATGTTATGGCAAATGCAGCATTTTCCTCCTGGAGCAGTTAACATAAAAGATCTTGGTTAAGAGAAGCTTTTCTTCTGGAAAAAGTAATCTGCCTTCAAAGTTATAAATTAAACAATCCAGTGGTCTAATTGACTGAACATTTACAAATAATAATTGAATTTGTGCCAAACTATGTGAAAAAGATTTATGTTCCCGTTCCCCAAACTGTTTCTCCCTCATTTTTTTTTGTGTGTGTGTGCATGTGTGAACTGAATCTTTGGGAACTCCTTCCAGTTGATGCATCATTGAGGTGGTTAAACACATTGCATTATGGCAGTCTGTCACATCAGTGTTTCACACTGAAATACTGGACTTGACACATCACTGGAAAGGGAACTCCTACAATCCAAAATCCAGAGTTATGTTTCTTTTCAAACTTGATTATGAAGACAGAATTTTCACCTACTTAACTCAAATTGCAGAAAAAAAAGAAAAAAAAAAAGGAAAAAAAAAAAAGAAGAGGTTTAAGTAATTATGATACAGCTTTCTAAACATTAAAAATAATTTCACGAAAATAATAGTATCTTGATGGTCCTGCCATTGAGTGGAAGTAGACAATGCTCTGTAAATACTCCTGTTTATTTTGGTGAACATTTTAAAAGTAGTTATAGAAGGACAACAGAGGGGACAGAATCTAAATCTGCAGCAAACAAAATGTAATGCATTGCCATATTTTTATGCAACAATGTCTTGAATATAAGGAGTCCTTAAAGCTTTCAGTAGCAGATGAACTCCTACCTTAACCCTTGACGTTGACAGATATTTAGCCTATGAACAACCTTCCTTAAAACAATGTTTCTTTGAACAGCCCTGTGATCTACTACTCAGATGAAGACCTGTAGTAGATGGTTTCAGGGCTGTATCTTGTATTTCCAAAGGAAGACTTGCAAGTCCATTGAAATGCAAAGCTTAACTTCAAGAGTTGTGAGAGTATGCGCCATTCCAATGGCAACACAGTAAAGGAGGCAAAGGCAGAAAATCTCTGACTTTGTAAAATGGCAGTTTTCCTATATCTACAAAAAAACCCATAAACAAAAAAAAAATCTTTTACCACATTCTGCAACTTTATCTGTTTGCACATGGTAACCTGCCGCATTGGCCAAACAAGAGTGCACTGAACATACACCAGATTGAATGTAATCACCATTAACTTTAACCAGAGAGTATCAGAGTATCTTTGTGGTAATTTCACCATGAAAAAAAAAAAAAAAAAGGTCAAGATTATGAACAACCATGTTTCAGCACTGTAGTGCAAAAGAGTTAGGAATAGGACCTGGAAATTCTAGGTTTTTAGCTTTAATCAGCATACAATAATGTGGATGAGTAATTAATATGGAAACAAGGGTGAAGATGGATTGCCACAGTTTGGAGGAAAAAGACTGCCATCTGGACAATATTGCCAGCTCAAGATTGTATGCAAGTCTCAGTTATTTAGTGTTTGTCTGTGACAATGGAGGACATGCAATATATTGTCTAATGATAAAAAGACAACATTTGTAACCCTTAATAATATTGGAGAATGCTTGAAAAATTGACACATTAGCTTTTGTTATATGCATTGCATGTATTGTTTCTATTATTTTCATCTAAAGTTTTTCAGAACTCAATTAATGATTTTTAAGCACTTTCGGGTTAACAATAGCATTTGTTGAAATTTTTAAAATTTCCTACACTTTGTCATGCTTTACAAAGCTCTTATGCAAAGAATGAGAAGTGTTAAAATAATCTTAAACCTTCAGTGGGTTCTAAAGAATATCTGTTGCTTGAATACCCCATGGCATCCTAGATCCAAATCTCATGACAGTTCTTTCTCTGCTTCCTTCCTTCTGTCTCAGAATCATCTGCAATTGACTCTCTCTTGCCATCCACGGATTTCTTGTGATAAAAGTCCTGCCTCTTACAACAGTCCACCTCAGATCTTCTGAGTTTATCCTATGGATGCAAGGCCTCAGAGGATTCTCTAAGATTTACACAGCTGTGGCAAGCAGCTTCAAAATTAACCACATGACCTTCCCCAAAATGCTCAAAGAGCTCACATTCCTTGCTGCAGACAAAAGAATCAAATGCATTTGAAGGCCCTAGGGCCATGATTGTTTTTAGCTATCAGGCATAAAACCCCCTCCCTCTACTTTTTCAGAGGACTCCATTTCACCAGTGCCTTTTTATCTGCTCTCTGCATTCTACCCCATTTTCCATCTCCATCAAGAAACCATCTCTACCAGAGAGGCAGTAAATAGGAACATTGAGGAAAGAGTGGTCACGTTTATCCAGAAGAAACAGATCTGATAAATTAATACCAAATTCACAGCTGAGAGCAGAATACCGACTACAATCTTTTATGAGCTCCCATGAAGTTGCAAATATCCCTCATATCCTTCTAACTTCAGTCTAATTGATAGGCCACTACAGGATAAGGCCTAAACCTTTATAATATTAGGCTTACTATTCTGATTTATGATTAATTATTACAGTGAACACTTTCATTACCCTCTATCTCATCTCAAGATTCATTCGGCATGAATGAAATTCCTGGGGAAAAAGTACTTTTTCTACAGAAATTTACATTAAAGTGGATGTTGAACTGAAGAGCAGGACAAACATGCTTGGAGTGTGACAGGGAGCAGCTCTAGGGCTGTTCTGGGTACATACCTCTCCCTAGAAGAGTGCAGGTGCTTGATATAGATCTTTGTCAGCTTAGTCCAGTTCTATGTAAGCTAAAATACAGCAAATTCATATGATGGGGTCTTGTCCCTTGACGGATATGCAGTCCTTGTCCAACTCTCATTGGCTCGGTAAAATAGGACTGGTTTCTTGGCCAAATTGTCTTATAAGGTCACAGCAGGGTCTGGATTTACCCATTACCACAGGGTTTAATGACCTTAAGCACAACACTGAATTACACCTCCAATTGCTATTTCCATCTGATTAAGCACTGAAAAATGCAGAAGGCTGAGTACATACATACAGCACTGGTAAAAGAACTTACACACTGAGCAATAGCATACAGTATTTAACCCTTGTTCAACACAATTCATGATTATTTACTGAAGCATTCCGAAAGGGATGTGTTACTACAAAGCTACAGAACAGAAAAAGCTGTTCTGTTAAAAAAAAAAAAAAAAAAGAAGAATTACTTAGCAATAAACTTTTACAAAATCTATCACTGAAATGATCTCATGAAGCCACTACTCCCACTACCCATACTAAAAACTCACCAAAGTCATGACTGTGCAAATAACTATTCAGGAATGAGAGAAATGGGTTCAAAGCTTTGCTCTTGGCCATAACGTAAAGCAAATTAAATGAAAATTTCACAGAACTCAATGTGTAAAATAATTGTCAGTTTTACCATTGTGGCATAACAGGCTGAAGTTCATTCAGATGGTCATGAACTAGTCTAGAAGTTTATCTAAACTGGGCATCACAGCCATTAAGAAATTCAGTGAAAGTGAAAGGTAGGGTATGAATGTAGAACAATACTACCATTTTTAAATTACTAAAATAGAGCTTTGAGTTATAATAAGAACCAGAGCTAAAAGTTGAATGCCAGCTTTTTTTTGTTTTGTTTTAAGCTTTCATGTTGACCTCTGCTCTACACAAACTTAAATCTGTTTTACATCAGAAGCTTCAGGGACAGGAGAGTACATGGGAAAAGAACATGTCTGGGAGTTTAGAGAGGACTGGCTAAATTTTTTGAGCTCCAGTGGGATTGGTGACATAACTAAAAAGCAACAAACAGCAGGTGAGAGGAAAGATTTAAATATAAATAAGGACACTTTGAAGGGTTTTGTAGATCACATTCACATTTACAAATCAAAGTCCCCATTTTTAGAAAAATATGTAACGAAGAAAGAATCCAAACCCCATGAAATACCAAGCAGGGAAAGAAAAGATATTAGAGAAGAGTAAAGGCATGGAATCATGTTGATAAATATTCCCTAGCCTAAAAAAAAAATCAACTAAATACCCTATTTTCTTTAATTAAAAATCACTGAATTATTTAAGGTTATCTGACAGAATTAAATATTGAAGACACATCAAGATCTGCCTAGTGGTGTGATTAGTGGTTTATACAGTTATCAAGATCTGCCCATTTGGACCTGAATTCAACCTCCAATTAAAAAAGTTATTAGAAATTCAGTCTCACAAACAACTCAGCACATACACACTCCATGCTTTAAAATAGTTCAATATTTTAATTCACACAATTCAGCCATTAGTAGAAGACCAGAGTTTATTTTCTTTTTTTCAGTGGTCAGTGTATACAAAGAAACCATGACCATTTAAAAGGCCGTGGTTTAACATACAGCGTTTGTCATCCTACTAAAGGTGCTGTTCACGCTATATCCATGGGATCAGAGTTCAAATAGCAGCACACTGAATCTGGAAAAAAGTGGTGGTTACCATAGCGTAGTAATAACAGTTGCAGATAACATCTGAAAAGCTGAAACCACTGAAATATGATGGTTTGCAGTTAGAAAATATTTGTGCATTTTACCAGAATGTAGCCCATTACACTGCTGACTGGGAGAAATAAAAATCCAGTGGGAAGACGTGAAATTAGATCAGAGCTTTCTCAAATGAAAAGAAAGACAGTGTTGATGAACTGAAATGTAATCATTTGGATGGTATTTCTATCAGCTCATTTGTTTAAAACTCTATTTAATGCTGTGTTAGGAATTTACCTTAACAAATGCTGATGCATATGTGCAGCTTGGCTTGCAGGAGCAGCCTGCTCGCAGGTCTGAGCAAACCTTCCTCTGTGGGGAACCCAGAGCCATACACGTCAAATGGAGGCAGATTCACTCCACCATCTTTAGGCTGATAGCTGAGGTACTGAAGACTATAAAAAGGGTTTTACCAGCTTCTGCAAGATGTGCCTTCAGCCCAGTTGTCCTTGGCAGTGACCAAAAGTAGATGCCTGGGAATTAGAGCAAGAAAGAAGCAAACATTTAGGGATATTTACCCAGAGAACTGCCAGCCTCCAAAAATTTGCATCTTAGAGGGTTCCTATTAGTAGTTCTTGCTGGATTTTTCTCCAGTGAGCTTCTCCAGCTGTCCACCGAACCCACAGCATGTGGGCTCACGACAGGTAATATCTGGCTACACATTGCTTGCAGAACCGCCATGGTCTCCTCTGAGGTTCTGCATGTTGCCTTCATTTAATGCCCACACTTTTGGTATCACAAAACATAGTGGGCACTTCCTTCTCTCCATGGCAGTCATGATCTTCTGACCCTTCTTCATATCATCTCTGCATTACTTTTTTGGCAGGCTGAATAATGCAGCCTATGTAGATGTTCCTTCTGTAAAGGACGCGAAGTCAGGACCCCAGGTGTCCAAGGCTGCTCCCCTGCTCCACGGAGAGTGCTCACCTGCCTTCTTCACCTTGTATTTAAGGATTCACCTTGTATGGACTGAGTCATTCTCCAAATATTTCTGTTTTTTCCTAGAGGAAAGAGGGAGTCTTGAAGATGACTGTTCTAATCTAAGACCCAGTTTAGAGTCCAGACTGGTATTTTGAAGGAGACAGATCAAATTTTTCTAAATTTATCAGATGAAGATTTGAATGTTTCTGTTTAGTGAGATGGAGAAATTCATGCTATTAAGGGTTGCTATTTGACAGTGGTTTCTTTTCATTACATGAAATGAGAAAACAGAGCCAGTTCGTTATGAAGATAGTGAAAGTTATAATAAGGCCAATATAGGCTGAAACCTACAGGTGCATGTGGGGAATGTAATGTATGAAAATGCAACATCAAAGACAGATGAGCAGTGAATGGAGAGCAGAGAAACATGTAACGAGCCAAGTCAGACTGAAGTCTAAGATAATTGGTTTAAGGATTACAGCACTTGGGAAATGCTATCCTACAGCAGAAGTAGGAGATGGATTGAAAGGAATGGGACCCAGTCAATCTGTAACCACATTATAAGGACCAGAATAATTTCCCCCATTTTTCAGGCAGAGAAGCTGCGGCTCTGACAGAGCTAGCAGTGACTCTCACCCGGAACAGCTCACCCTGATTTGGGACCAGACCTGGCCCTACTTGTTCTTTGCCCAGAAGCCTCTTCTAAATATTTTTCATATTAACTCTGGGGCTAGAGAGAACTTAATAACCTGTCAGTGTGAAATTATTAACTCTCTTAATGGCAAAGGCATGGAATGGGGTTTGTGGCCCAGTATAAATTCTTACTGTTTGTGCAGTGTTAAATAAGTCAGTTGATCAATGGTGCTCTGATGATTTATTAATGTCATGCTGCCAATGAGAACTCATGCTGAAACTTAAGATGGATCAAACTTAATTTTAAAATACTGAAATGAATATCATATCTTTCAAGGACTCAGAGAACTGACTGTATATTTATCATACATTAACACAGAAAGCAAAATACATCTGAATAAGGAATGTATCTCTTTCACTAGTTGAAAGTACTGCCAACAGCACTAATAGCAAATTGTGTTTTATCATGTTTTCTTGCAATTCCACAAAAATGGCTTGATATTCCAGTGATATAAGCATTTCCTATGTTGTGTACTAAGTACCTCTGTTTTTCAAAAAGAGGAAAAAACCCCTAAAACTAATTTCACTTGGATGTGAGTGCATGGCTTTCACATTTCAGTGAAAACAATCCAAATGGCATGAAGTCCTCCGTGAACAAAACTTGAGTATTATTAAAATGGTTGAAACAAAACACTACAAAACTGATTTTTCATTTTTCGTGAAATAGTCACAATGCCACACTGCCCTAGTTAGTATAATTATTTCTAAAATTTGATTTATGACTTATGCCTCATTTAGGGTGACACTGTACCTGTCTAGTACAGATTTATTTAGCAACTGTCTGCTATACCAAGAGATGCTGCTGTTCTGCTTTCCATTCATATATACATATATAAGCAGCACTGCAGGGTAAACTAGTCCATAAATGGTAACCAGGCACTGAAAATCATATGGGAGACCAAACAGAGCTTATATTTGATTTGCACTGCCATCAGCTTCGGTGTATTTTTACAGTTCAGATCCATAACTTTAAAATATATGTATATATTAAAGAGAATTGTATGAGGATCCTGGAGCCATAGTAAGAGTTAAAATATTTATTACTACACTTTGGATTTACTCGGGCTTTCATCTGAGATGTGTATTGATAAAGATGGTAAAGTATTATCTTCCCTATTTCACTCTTTCAGAACCTGAACCACAGACAGACTGAGCATCTTCTGAAGCTACCAGAAAGATCTTTTTACACTGCAAAAAATGCTCACTTGAACCTTAAGGTTACATCCACACTGTCAAATAGCGCAGACCAGCAGAAGCAGATCTGCACAGCAAAATAGTTGGCAGTGACCAGAAATCTACATTACAAACATTATTAATTAATTATTTAATTTATTTATTTAATGTTTACTTTGGACAATCTCATGTTTAACCCCACAGACCGAGTACCTGTTTCTAGCTGGAGTGCATCAGATGTAGTCCTAGAGCACATCTTCTGGTTTACTTTTATCCAAAATTAATTCCAGTTCGTGACTCAAGACAGCTCCTCAACATGAATGAAAGTGCGAGCAGCTGAGATGGTCACAAGATTTGCTTTAGAAGTGCACTCTGATCCAAGCTAAAATGCAAAGGCAAACTCAGGCTACACAACATCAGCTGGACAGAGCTTGATTCAAAGCCCTGTGGAGCCGGCAGTGAGGTGAGGAGATGGGGCATTTCCAGAAGCTCCAGTAGAATCAGGTTTTGGGCCACCAGGAGCCATTGATTGTTTGCCAGGTCCCCTTGGCTGTTTCTGCACAGATATGCTGTCTGAAAAGATGAAAAACTTGCTTCATACTACACATCATATTGTGCACTAAAACTGTCCACACGACAGGTAGTTTTCCAGAAATAACAATATTCTTCAGATGATGCCAACAATTTGTACTTACTGGATGTATGCAGTGCTCTGCTGAGCCTAGCCACTCAACACAGTCTGCTGAGAAAAAAGAGTCTCTAGTTCTGCGATGCTCTGTCAGCTTTCCTAACTGCTTCAAGAAATTAGTTCTGGGGACTTTGGTAATACATTTACATGGAAAGACAATGTACTCTCCAGCTCCCTGATTATATACACATATCATATTCTGTGAGACAACATGCATGTCTTGGGCATCAGGGAGTCTTCCATGCTTCCAGATACAGAAGTCTACGAAGGCAGCAACATTTAGACTTCCCAAGTCAGCTCCAATGGATTTTCCTGCTTGTGTGATGAAAATGAACACTGAGCTATGGTTTGTCATCAGAGACCTGCTCTATCTGTGATGCAAAAAGGATAATTTTTCCACTGTTAGTTTTGCTTTGAATAGATAGGCAAGAAGAAAAGAAATTAAAGGTGGAGGAAAAAAAGAGAGGTCAAAGCATACCAGAAAAGGTCTAGAAAAATTTCTGGAAGAATCTGGGTTTTATATAAAATTTTGAGGCAATAGATTAGTCTGTTTTTACACTGTTTTGGCTTGAGGGATGAACATGTGAACAAAGCATGCCCCTGCTGAGGATTTTGGATGCAGCTAATTTTTAAGTCTAATACAAACCAGGAGAACTCTGTCCCTGAGCACTGTGTCAATATCCCAGAATTCCCAAGGTCTGGAATATGGAGATCCATTCCAAAGCAGGTTAAGGTACCTTCTTACTATGTAGACATAGCTGTTAAGGCTTTTTTTTTTTTTTAATCTAAGAATACAGTAGTATCATTTAAAAGTTGAAAAGGATTTAGTACAAAATCTTTAGCCCCTTATGCAACCAATTGCTACCTTGTACCTCATAAAATATAGCAGAGCAGTTCAAGTTGATCTGCAGGCACTATAACTTGTACTTCAAATCTACCTAAATATAAAAGGTAATAAATAGCAGTGAGTGATCCTAGATTTTTAACTGGCATTCCAAGTCCATTTGCCTTTCTAATGCATTTTCAAAAAAGATAAATGCTCAACATTTAAGCTGCACATAAGCTTCTTGCTCCTTTATATTATTTCCTATAAATAAAAATATAAATGCTTTTCGTCATGCAATTTGATCTTTGAGTACACAGCACCATAAATCTAGTCTTGATCCATTTCACTTGAAAATAAATACGACCTTTTCTTTTACAACGCGGGACAAAAAGGTTTTCTTAAGGACATAAACACCTAATAATCCGAATAGCCACTTAGGCCAAAAAGTAAAGACATTGCTCCTGAACATGAGTACTCACTGGATACATGCTCTTCATGGCAAGGAGAAAGCAAGCTCTTAGACAGGAAATTTTTTGGGACAGTCCAGAGCACCACACCAGCATCAGCTGGTGCCTTGTGTTTATTACAGGTCAATTTGCCCTCTGTACATCTTTCTTCATATTTTCTTGTGGTTCCTATTCTTCATCCTGTAACTTTTCTTGTCTTCTGCATTTACCTCTTCTATCACACTAACATCAAATCTCCATCTTTTATCTGCCAATGTCTCTGCTACCTTGCAAACTGACTCCCTTAAAGTTCTTTTAACTCACTGCACAGTGGCATGGTTCTCACTCAGGTGTCCCCTTCATCTCCAAAGCTGTCATCTCCAGTAGTAAACCCCAAGGGAAACTACAGATTTCCTACATATGCCGTAGGAAAGGTGTCTGGTCCCTTTGCCTTTTTTTTTTTTTTTTTTTTTTTTTTTTTTTTGTATGTACCATAGTATATGGCTCTGACAATATTAGTATATATACTATGGAATCACCACATCACAAGAAATTCCTTAAGGTGTAACCAGCACCTACCTATTTTTTCCTCCATAACATTAAAATGACATAAGTTCTTTGAGTTTATACATGATGTTCTGAGTGATTAATGTTAAACATATTAACACTAGTTGCTGCCTAAGCACTCGTACACAGAGATGTTTACTTTCCATGCACAGATGTGTCTAAGGTAAAAGTAAGTAAAAGAAAAATTAAGAATGAAAAAGATAAGAAAGAATTTTTATGAAAGGGATCAACTAGATATTATATAAAGGAATGTCTGTATTTTGTGTCAATTACTTTATTTTGAACTTATGCCCTTTACTTCGCAATTGAAACTATCCTTTTCCTTTAACTGAAGTTGCCAAAATATAGTCTTCATCAACATTGATTCAACACATCATCATCTAAACCAAGGTGATAAAACTGGTATTTATATCTATCAGGGGACTGATTACAGATGATGGCAACGACCATCTCAAAGGGTATAATTCTCTGCCACAGTGTATATCAGTATTTTTCTTAATTATTTCTGACATTTTACCTATTACTCCAAGGACTTTCTCAGAGGGCGGAAATAAAGGGGAAAAATGGGTTTTGTGCCACAGATGAAGAAATACATCTTCTGTAAGTAATTCCCAGAAGAAATCTTGGAAATCTTATGGGGTCAGAAAAGAGGCAAGAAAGTAGCATTTGTCACCCTTGCTGAATTGGTCATCTAAACTTACAGTAGCAGTAAAGCTCAGTGACTTATCTGGCACCCCTTAGGGAGAAAGAAAAGTGAGGATAAAGAAGTATAGGGGGGGGAAAAAAAAAAGCGCATTGTGAAAGTAAGTATCATCTAGAAAGCTGCCTAAAGATTTTGATCTTCTGGCTACTTAATCTCCCATTTCCCCATAGCTGATGTGCATTCACTTCTGTTATTAGAAATCACACATAGCAAAGATGAAGAACCATACAGCTGAGGTTATGGCAAGAATAAAATTTCACCAAGTTTAGGACCAGCAAATAATGTCTGAGAGTGGCTGGGAGAAAAATTTTCCAGCTGAAGAGCTGTACAGATGGAACAAGAGTGGCCAATGATCACCATCTACAGAGAATACTAAGGTAGGATGAGTGACAGGCAGCCCACAAAACCAAAAGATGCCTTAAAAAAAGTGTATGAAAAAGACTGTTACAAGTTGCCACTTTTGACATGAGCTGGATACAGAATGGACAACTGGGTTATGAAGAGCAACTTCTCATATAGCCCTAGAGAAATTTCAAGCACCGTTGGCTGCTCAGCTTAATGACACCATTATTAAACTCAAGGTAAGTGAAACGGGCTATAGCAGACAGGAGCTTCCTCATCTTAAAAACCTGCAAATACTGCAGCTGACCCAGAACAACCCACAAAGAACTCATCATCTGTTTCCCAGCCTTGGAACTACTTTCTGTACACACTCTGAATCCTCCAGCATCCCGTGTTGATGACCCACCAGCATGAGCATGGTGAGGAAAACATCAGTTTCACATAGTTATTGAACGTAATTTATCTTATCTTATCACAGATACAAATTAAGCTAACAGCACTCCATGGAAGCTCATATGTATAGAAATGCACTGCTAGGTATAACAGCATTTCTAACATTGGTTACTTAGGACATACCAAGAGTATGTGAACTATTCTGTATTTTACAGAATGGAACATTTATCTTTCAGATATTCACTAGTCAGATGGTTTGTCTCACTCAATCAGAAATGAAAATGGCTTTTTTCCTCTACTTCTAGCATTGGCTACATGGTGGCCTGCCTTTAAGAAGGCATTTACTGCCTAACTCTGAGAGATAGAAGAGGAAGGGTGAGTGATTTTCATGCTCTGGCACTCATTGTAGGCTGTTTAATTTGTCAGGACTACTAGGCCATGGTTTTGTGCTTTGACAGGTTTTTGTTATTCCTGCTAATCCCATTTCTGTTGTGTAATGTGCGTGGCAGCATCTGGTGACAACAGAATAGAACACCTAATTGTGAATGAATACAGAGCGCCCTGTTCTGCCACATTGCCTGTTGCACTATTTTTGCATTTTTATGGCTGAGGGTGGGCTTCCAGGAGCTGCAAAGCAGACAGCCCATCGTTGTAATCAAATTTGCCATTTGCATGTGTGTGTTCTCAGCAGCCTTCGTATTTCTGTGGCCCCTAGGATTCCCTGAGTTTGACTTTCTGGCTCCCTCTTCTGAGTGGAGAGGATGATCTTGCATATTTATTGAACAACCTCCCTTTAAGTCACAATGCGAAACTGGTGGTTTTAAGTACGTTTGGGTGTTATTAAAAGGAGGAGAATGTGAGGAGGGCCAGTGCAGTACTCGCACAACTGTTGCTGCCCGCGCCCATAGCATGGCTTCATTCACATGCTGGACACGAGGACTAGCAGCTGCCGGGAGATCTCCTCTCCATCTGAGCATCTTTTTGCTGCTCCACTCCCTTATGATTTATCAGTGGCTCACTGACTCTAGATTCCATTTCACTTCACCACTTGGTGTGTACTAGGCATAGTGAGGGAGCTACAGGTTTTTCGCAGCATTGCTCACATAGACAAGCTTAGCACCTTGCATGAAAAAAAAACGGCACAGTGACTAAAGTGCTCCCAACATTCAAGACTAGGATATCTATTTTTAAATAGTGGTCTTGTGGATTTGGGGGGAAGGAGTTCAGTTCCATGTCTTTAAAAGTTCCTGAGAATAGATTACTGATTTAATCAAAAGTTTATACAAACACTCTCCTAGTAGGGTACTGATCATGTAGCTTCATCTATGTGTACCTTAAAATGGTTTCAGCAGTGTTGCAACTTAATTCCCTCACTTACAATGAGAAGTGTTGAAAAATACCCTTTTGCAAGAAGCTTGTTTCACTGCCAGCAATTGGTGTAACAGCTACCCAAAATACTAATAGATCAGAGTAGTATTGAATTTGACAAAATAGACCAATAAGCCTTTCTGACAAGAGCACTTCACGTATTTTCAGCTTAGATTCTTGTCAGCCACAAGCACTGGTATTGCAAAATAAGACTGACAAAATTCACTGCCCACATCAATCTTGCAGAAATTTTCAAAAGCTTAATTAAAACAAAGCTCTAAAAACCCAGAGATCTGAAGTATATGAATGACAACATCAGAAAGAAAAATCTTTAAGGAGGGTGTCCAGAATTTTCAAGTAAAATGCAAGCTTTAGTTTTCTCCTGGAAACACTTGGTACAATTTTCCTCCCAGTAGCCAACAGAGCTCTTCTGTATTTACCACAATAATATAGAATCAAACCATGAAACCTGTTGGATATGGCAACCAAAAAAAGATCTAAAGCTGGTATAAAATTTAACAGATTACTCATACATTTTTCTAACTCCTCTGTATTATAGGATGTTGAATTTACTAAGTTTTAAAAAGGTGGTCAATAATACAGGAAATACGAAAGCGGTTTCAGGACTGAACCATGAAGCAGCATACAATTCACATATGAAACTAAAATCTTGTCTTACGCTTTCTCTTATCTGCTACAGTTCAATTCTAAACTGAGTTCTAAGGAAAAATAAGATAGTGTGAGAGCAAAAATATTTATGTACGCTATGCATACAAAATAGACAACCAAGGAAGAAATGTTCCTCCTTATCAAAGACTTGTATTAGATGTATCCTTCTTCTAAGCATCTGTGGACAAGTTCCCCAGAAAAGATGCCTTTCATCAACTATGGGAGCTGTTATTCGTTATCATCATCTGTTTATAATCAATGAGAACAGTTGGATGCTCAGCACTCTTGAAAATTGAACCAGTTATTTAGGTCACTAGTTTTTAACCTTTTTCTATTTGTGGACTCTTAAGCATTTTCCAGTGGATGTGAGGTGCTGTTAGAAATTTTGCTCATGTAGATAGCTGTCACTTTCTTTGGCACTTACAACAAACTGTCTAGAATTTATCCCTTCCCTTTCATCCCCTTATGAAAATATCCTCAGACTCCAAGCTAAAAAAAAAAAAACAAACCACATTAGTCAAATATATACATTTTTGGCTAAATTAAAAAAAGAAGACACCTGAATCCAAGCACCTTCATTAACTACGCAAGTAAAACTTTCTCAGTTTGAGTCAAAAAGTTTATGTTATTTTGATTACAACCCAGGAAAGGCGCAGTTCTGCACACATTACTCTCTGCTGGCACAAGCGGTTGCTGCTCTGCAACTACTCTGCTCTGCCCTACAGATTCCTGCCTGTCCCTGGCTGCCGTGCCCTGGTCTCCCTCATGTGTGAGCACAAGTTTCTTTTTGATCAATGAGCTGTGTGCTGTGGGACCAAGAACGATCAGGTAGGGACAAGCACCTTTAACTCAAAATTGTTACCAAAAAGTACTTGAGTGACACTGTAGGTGAATAGGATTTTTCATGCTACAATCAATCCTCAAGAAAAATTTGAACATCGTTTTGAACAGAGAGGACGGGAGAAGAGCAGAAACAAGCAAGGGATGGCATGAACACCCTAATTCGGTCATAACAGCACAAATTAAAATGTCCCGGTTCCATTCAGTATTTGACTTCACATTCCCAAGTGTGCATTACAATGAACTTAGGATGGACTGAGGCTGCCTTGGGAAGGAGCTCTGGCTGAGGTCTGACCACAGCTAGCTTCTGGAGTCCCAGGTGAAGGTAGCTTCCACTATCACTGGTGACTCAGAGCAGCAGAAACAGCTTCTGGCACATACACCACCTGTGAGGATTGTTTGGCCCACATACATGACATCTCGTGTCGAAGGGGAGTTGCTACAGCAAATCCAACTGCTTATGATCACACACTGAGCAGAGATATGTTTGTAAGACCTTAAAATATTTCTAATGTCACTTCACTGTTTCTTATAATTATTATAGTGACTGGGATATATATATTTCACCATAATTCCATTAGACTACAGTACTGCAGATATATTTGTACAGCCACTATGCTGAACATAGAAGGAGTCAATTTAACAGAGCAGGCTCTTAAGTTTCCAAAGCAGCTCAACCTCTGGCCTCAGCTTAGGCGACCAAGCAGTGTACCTAGGTCAGTCTTGTGGAGGCTTTGGTAATCCTTAATGCAAACCCTCCGGGAAATTCTCTGAACCAACAAACTCATTTCACATGTTGGAAGCCACCAGCTAACTGACAAAATACTTAAACAAAGTAACTGCTGAAAGGTTGCCTAAAATAAAAGAAGGGTGGGGAGAAGGGAAGACCCTTCGTAGTTATAATGAAAAAAACTTTAGGCTTGACTACTGTATTTAAATGAAATCTATTTGCTTTTTACACAGTTTGAATAGATGCTTTTTAATTATTGCTAATTGTTTAAGATATTGTTGTATGCCCCTGAAGATTTAAACTGAATAGATTTAATTCCTTTAAAATCTCCTTCAGCTACAGGCAATACAGTAAGAAGCCCCATAGGTATGGCAGTAAAAATAACCATAAAGGCATAAGCATTTAAATGAGGAGAGCATGGAATACTTCCCACTAGACAAAAAAAAAAAAGAAAAGAAAAGAAAGAATGAAAGAAAGAAAAAAGCTATGTGTTTTGGAGACACAAGAACCAAACCATGAAACACACAGTTGAAACATTTAGGATGACTATGAAAAAGGTCTATGTTCACTTGTTAAGGAATGCGCTAAGGCAGACTAAAGCATATGAATGGCCCTTTCACAGGTCACAGATTCTATTCAGTTCTTGGACATTGTTATTATCCGACAGAAATAGATGGGCCTAATTAATATTCTGAACATACCTGAGAGAACATTCTTAAGGAAATCATCCTCTGGTGGTTTAAGTTTGTTGTGTTTTGGGGGTTTTGTATTTTGTTGGGGTTTCTTGGGTGCTATGTGCTTTTTGGTTTTGTTTTTAACAAAGAGCAGACATTACCAATAGTGTCTGGTTAATAAACTATAAACATAATTTTGGTTTTAAAAGTTTAATAAAGAGTCTACTTCTGAATATATTTGTTTATGGAAAGACTTGTTTGTTTGGGTTTTTTTTAATTTTAGTGAACAGTTTTGCTGTGTAGATTAAAGCTGAACTGCACAGTCATTTTGCAAGCAATTATATTCTTGGCACTTTTCTGAACATAATATAACAATTACCACAGCAACTGCATTTTTATCAGAGCACTCCAAGCATGCAGCAGGTTAATATCAGTGTTCAGCAACTTCAGATAATATTTCTAAGTTGCTAATGTTTAGACAATTTCAAATGAGAAAACAGCTTCTGGTATGAGCTGAGTTCTGGTCTTTTAAGATAATGTGGTTATATAGGCCCTGATCTTATATGTAGTTGGTCTACTGTCCCCCCTACAAAATCATGTTAAACTTGATGGGAGTCTGTCCAATCTGAATGCTGGGCCAGCTCCAGGGCAAGAAAGATGAACTCTGATTACAGAGTCACTTCCCAAGGAGCACAACTAACTGCACAGCTTGGTTAGGATCTCGACTTTTCTGCTGCCTGATATGCCTTACCCTCGTACAGCTTGTCCATTTACATCACACCATTCGGAAAGCTTGAGATATTCACTGAGTCTCTGCCTGATACCAGCCACTGCCCTAAACCAATGTTGTTATTAAACTAATCTACACTGGATTTTAAAGATAAACAGTTTGGTTTTGGTATTGAGCAATCTCAAAAAGAATAACCTCATTTTCTGAGGCTTGGTTCCCCTCACTGCTGACCCTTGGGGGAGTTTTGCTGTTGACTTTACAGAGAACAGAAGCAGGCCCAGAAAATGGATAATGGCCCAAAGTCATCTGAGCTGTATCGCTGCATTTGGAATTCAGGACACTGCCTCAGTACAGCGACTTGTTCTCATCTTAAATGTCTGGATGGCATACAAATATAGATAAAAGTAGATGACTAATTATCATGTCTATTCTCAAGGCATGCATGGAGGGAGGCAGTAAAGAGGAGGGGAAGTTTGTGGGTTACTCCCACACATAAATCCTCTATGTGTCAATGGGTGAATAGACACTACTTTAATCTATTGTGCAAAGCTGTTTTATAACAACAATAAGCTGAAACAGAGGAGAAACTATATTAGAAAGGCAAATATCAAAATACATCACTACTAAAATGCCTTTCAGGTAATCATGTAATTCAGTCCCGTAGTACACCCAGAAACCAGAGTCAAGTGTTTCATACTCAAAGCTTAATATAGCATATGTGGAAACAAAAAAAAAAAAAAAAAAAAAAAAAAAAATCCCATTGAAATAAATAGACCTATTCATTTCAGAGACAGTGAAAAAGAGACGAAGTTTCTTTGTCTTGCCACTTTAGAGCCCCTTGATAGCATTTTCCTTTTTTATTGTCTTTTAGATATAGATGCCCCTCTGCTTAAGTATCACCAAAGCTACTAGTAACAAATACCTAAATATATAACAGATGCATAAGTGCGTCTTGGGATAAATACATTATGGACAATTAACTGTCATCATACCCCTCAATTACATTTTCACCCGCTCCTGTAGTGTACACCTGTGGCTTGTTAGTAATGCAATAAGTGTTGTAAAGCAACTCTAAGGTTCAAAGGTAGCTCTGCAAAAATCTGTTTTCCTCTTTTCTTAGATGTGCTTTACATAAATGTATAAACCAAGAAACAAACACAGGAAAAAAAGACAACCTTTTCTTTCACCACCAAGCACTGTTGATCAAGTAAAAATCATGGTGTAGGAAAGACCATTTGCATGAAATATTGGGCCTGATTCTGATTTCACTAGTGTAGAAATTAACCCAGAGAAGCACCAACCAAGACTCACTTTAGAACAATTTGTAACAATATTTAAAATGCCAGGTTTCTCATCTGTGTGTGGATAATATAATAATCATAAACACTATTTGAGAAAATTTTGTAATGCACATCATTTTTAGTCAAATGTAAAAGAACTTGTTAGAAGCACAACGAAAACTGATACATATCTAGGCTATAGTATAATTAAGTCTGCAGCTTTGCAAAATGGATATTTGTATAAGTTAAAGTAGCTATTGGATATCCTTACTATAATCACACTTAAATCCATAATAGTTCCTGGAAGGATTATTTGTTATTAAATATGTGAGTGGCATAATTCACTAAGCTCTGTATATGACATTGATGGAGTGACTGTAAAGGAAAATATTAAACAAAAATATACTGTACAAATGGTCTTATAATTGTAGCTAGAGGCAAATCCAGCACAGAAATACCCCTCTCGGTTAATATCCCAATGGCATTAACACATTTGCGTTACTGCTGTGTTTGTATTAGGCTTATATTGTCAACATTAAGATTTTTTTATTCCTATCCTACATTTTTCCAACCTTAGTTACTCCCTCCCTATGGAGTACTAGACTACTGAATATCTCTGCACTACTGCATTACTTGTTCAGGGAGGGAAACATAGACAAGCAGACTTTCCTCAGCTTCAGGATGAACAATGGGGTGAACTTTACAAAGGCAACACTGACTGCTCCACTGAGTTCCACTCATTGCCTCACCAGCTCACAAGGCAACTCCTCAAAACCTCACATGCTGGAGTCCAGATGATGCACGGTGGGGCTGGCTGAAGCACCCAGGTTGTGTCAGGCTGGGATACCTGTCCCAGATGGCTCCTCGTGTTGCAGACTCCACCTCACACTCACTGCTGCCACCCCTTCTGGATGGTGCATCCAGCAAGTCCTGTACCCAAGCCATGGTCCACTGAGCAAAGCTACTCTCACAGAATTACCTCATCAACCAGGAGAAGGAAATACTAGAATTCTTTCTGGTTCAAGAATTTCTGTGTGTACAGGACATAAATGGTCATAGCTCTGGTACTGATCCAAGACAAACCAGGCTATTAGGACTTGCCAGCTACATTGTCACTGTTTTCCATCTAACCTCGGTAGTGATGGGTTGAATCAGCTGAGTAAAGCTAATCTCACTCCTAGAGTGGGATTTCTTTTTGGCTCAGGGCCAGTAAGATGTTTATCTGCTCACCAATAAATTTCAGCAGAGTTTCTTAATACTTTTATTTTCCTTCTTCCTTTTGACAAAATAAAGCCCTTTTTCCAAGTCTTTACATAGCTTTTCAGATCATTTATATATGTAAAAGTCAACAACTTCATCTGTATAATGAGCAGCAGTGCCAGCTGACACTTCCACAGATTTTGGCAGCTTTCTTTTAATTGTGGTGTTTGTTCTTTGCTTGTCTTTTAAATGCTCTATGAAACCAAGTCGAAGGACAGGACACTGAGGTATCTGAGGATAACATTCAAGAGCTGCATTTTGTTCTACATCCCAAGTGACTTACCTGAGAGACACTGAGAGGCTGGAAGTTGGCCTGCACAATTAATGAAAAATATTCCAGGTACTTATTTATAGTGAGAAACAAATATGCATGGCTTGAGCAACAGTGACTCAGGGATTGTCAAATGACAACATTTCAATACGTTCAAGCAGTCCTGTGAAGAACTGGGTCAGCTGACTAAATGATAACAGTGACTGGGCAGTCAGCATAAGCTGTGATGAGTTATATCATCTTACTTTACTAAATCCATGGTCTCCAAAGAGTTTAATCACAGTTGGATGACACAAAACCAAATAGAAATTGCCTTGCTTAGCAATGACTCTCAGCTAACTTGCCTTTTTGCAACCATGTATGAACAAAATATAAAGCAGACCTTAAATGGGTAGAAAGAACAAGAGAAGAGACCTAAATGCAAATGTTTGAAAACTAACTATGCACTAACTATGGGGAAATACAGCAGAAACAATTGTTAAGAAAAAAAATTTGTTAAATTCAGGAAAACCCTTCTGATATATGCTGTACGCAAATCCTCTAACATTTGGATGTCTCATTGCACGTGTAAAAACCCTAGAGAGGACCAAAGAGGAGAAAAATGCATTACAAGGAATAATCCTGCATGATCAAGGAACTGGACTGGATGATCTAATAGGACACTCATTTCTAGCATTTTTTTCCTTGGAAGTGTTTTACCACTTTTGTGAAAATATAGCTCCATTAAAAAAAAAACAAACCAAAACCAACATTGCCTGTCTTTTCTGCCTCAGCTCTTTTTAACACTATTATTAGAAAATTTATCAAAAAGCATCTAAAATCAAAGAAAAAAAAAAACCCAAACCTTTGCCTTCAGACATTGAACTGCAGCATCCAAACTGCAATGTTTTAAGATTATAACTTTTTAAATGATGATAGGAAATATCCTAATGTCTATTGTCTAAGTTTGTATTGACCAGCCAGGGCAAAATTAGTATCAGTAGCATTTACATTGTTCTATAAATGGCCTGAACAAAATCTCATAACAAATCTGCAGTGTAGTTGGAACTCATCTGTTGTTTGCACTTCCTATTTTGCAGATGAGACAGTCTCAAAAGACAGGGTAGGCTGAAGACTGGTTGGACAACTCTATAAGTGAAGTCTCAAGACTCTTGTCATTCTAGCTGTCTAAATTACTTAAACAGGACTCAGAGGGATTTAAAGGGGAGAAACGACATGACAAACAATTATATTCTAACACACTATTTATAACAATGCCCTTTCAGATTATTGTTCCACTCAGACTGACACATTACTGTAATCCCAGGGATGAATCAAGGGACTTAGAGTTAGATCATGCACAGCTTGTAGGCATAAAAAAAATACAAATAAAGAACTGACATTCAGGAAATATAGAGCGACTCAAGGATAAATTCTGCTGGGATGAGCTTAATTTATCAATGTCAATAACAACGGTGAACACATCGCAAGAATACATGCATATTAATTGAAAATAACTCAGATTAAATCACTGCAGTTTGACATTTTGAGATAGGCACTTTATCTTTTCAAGAAAGAGAGCACTATAAAATCTTTAATCTGAAAACACATCTTAATTGCATGTTATCACCTCCTAATTGCTTCTATATTATATTAAACATTTTGCTAATTACTAGCCTGATCATGGTGTAAATAGCTTGAGGCTAGAGCTCATAACCAGCTGAAGACAACTGGGCACAATGAGGGCCACAAAGAAGTTTATCACTTCGGTGTATTATCGCGGACTTCCATCATTATCAGTGTCTATCACTCTTTATCTCTGCTTCCCTTGTGAGATAAAGAAGAGAGGCAATAATGTAGATCAGAGGTTGGGTTGCATTTCAGTTAATCCATCTATTTCTAGCTCTAGATTTCTAATACTCCCTGGGGACAAAAGTTGTCTGCCTACTGCTGTCACTAATCTACTGCTTGAAGACTGAGGCCAGAATGCTATTTGCTCTACCACAAGGCTGGGTAATGGAGGTGCTCCTGGACAGCTGGAAGTGCACACTGCAGCCGAAGCCAAAGGACATGGATGAAATGCGTTGCTGTGAGCAATCTATCCACTTAGCTTCAGACCCTGAGTAATACACAGATGATGCATAGGGAGAATCTGAGGTAGCAGCTTGTGAATTCATCGGGAAAGAAAATTATTTATGTATAGGCAATAAAAATGCTCACACAAAACTGCCAGGTGACCCAGCAATGCAGGCAATCATCTGGGCAGCAACTAATAATTTAGGTACAGTAATTGTGTAAACAATTACTATTACCTGAAACGAGCCCACCAAAACAGCATTTTTAGGGTTTTTTGAAATAAAAACAATTTTATCCATCACCACACTTGGGAATTAAGTGACTTTGTGGGTTCCGAACTGCAAGGCAAAACATAGCTTTATGAAACATTACTTGCATTTCACAAAGAAACAAACCCTAAGTAGGAGTAAATCAGGACACAGGTAAACCAGCTTTTCTCATTGTCTCCTCAGCAGAACAAAAGTTTGGCCAGTGCAAAGAGGAGGTGGCGATATGTGGTCTATGAATTTTGCTCTCTGTGTTTAAAATTAGACTTTGACTATGGCTACTCTGTCAGAATTTGCTGTAAGATGCCAGAGGCCCAGGTTTGTCTCAGTTAATAAAAGCTTACTTTTTTATCTGTCTTTGCACTGTTGCAGTGGCAAAGGATCTACACCTGAAGCTTCACTCGCTAGATGGAAAACTTCACAACTCTTACTGATCAGAAAGTTCACAAGTCAGGCAGAAAGAAAGTGGCCTGCAAATGAGGGAATATGAAATGTGGATGAATTTAGGCCTGAGTCATGAATGCAAAAGCAAAGCATTCTCTACTCCAAACTGTTTTTCTCTCAAAAGACAATGTTTAATGAAATGTTACAAGATTAATTAATCAGAAAGTAAGGCTTAAATCTGAAGAAAACTTCTACTCTCCCCACAGAGACTGACTCCTCAGTGATGGGTTAAGTGATGCTTTCTCCAGCAAGACAAGAGGTACCATTCCTGCTTTGCCTTTCCCCTTCCAGATTCTGCCCCTTACACCTCCCGGACGCAGCTATGAGTTGGTTTTTTCCACTCCTAAGGCTATATCACTCTCCCTTTAACTAAATTTCTGTCTTTCAGGAGACTCATAAAATAAGTTAGAGAAATGCAGTGAAATAAGAAGTGCTAACACTGGCCCTTTACACTATCGGTGCCCCACTTGTGCTTGCTACCCACAGGCTGCCCACCTCCCAGAATCCATCTCTCTCCTCCCCTGTGGCTGCTGGGACTCTCTGGACCACCCCATCTCTGTGCTACTCTCCGGTGGCAGCACGATCGCTTCAGTGACATGAGCTGCAGTGTGACATTGATGGGAATCTAGGGCTGTGAAAGACTTTGTGTCAAAGCTTCAGAAACTGGGCTCCTTGTCAGAATTTCTTTGCTGTGAGCATGCAGAGGAATGAAATACAGCAGAGATAACCTGAAGGAAGCAATGATGCACAGCTGTTTTATTGCCTGGTACAAGTAAGACATTTTTAGGGAATATATTCCATTTTTTAATGAGCCCACAGCAGAAGGCCCTGGATTTATCTCAGCTGCCAGAATCCTCTCACTTTTTCACGTTCTTATTATCTTTCTCTGTTTCCTTCTTTCTTTGTTTCTAGGCTGTGCCTGTTTTAAAGCATCTCAGCCCCCTTCTCAGCTCCTAAGAAGTCTTTATAGGTGCCTGTGTTCTCCGCAAGAATTCCTTAATTTGCCATCTCCGCTTCCTCTTACAGTTATGGGAAAGCTGTGTATTCTCACCTTCCTTTGTACCCAGAGCAAGGAGAGGGAGACACTTCCCTGTGGAAGAGATATTCTGCCACGACAGGCAAGGATGGGCCCCCTATGTGGTGGTAAGTGATTTCAAGGATACCTTGCATTGAAACACAGGGGTGCACACAGATTAAAGGAAAGTCTGGACCACACAACACACAACTCTTCCAAGGGTTCATTTCTGCAGTTGTATTTTAAGTCTGTGCTACAGATTAGTTTTATGATATTTGCTTGTTTGTGTTTTCTCCTCTGTATTCACATATATTATCTCCACAGCCACTAATTCTTGATATAAATGATGCTAAGCAGTAAAGTATGGTCCATTAACTTGATTTTTAAAAGTATCTAAAATTTACGCAGTGATTTAAATAATAATATAAATTATATTAAGTATGTGCAGCAGCAGAGGGTACGGCCTCCTAAACAGAATGAATTTCTCCTTGGAGAGCACTGATTAGTTCATTTTTCCTAATGAATCTTTTGTTATAGTCAGAAGTTCCTTTTTTTCCCCCTCACTATCTCACTTATGAAGCATGCATATGTATATATGTATGTTCCATTTATATATTTGATAGCTAGATTAAGTAATATCCTACTTCACCTCCAGAAAGGGCACAGCACTTCTCAAGGAGGCAGCTGCATTTCTTAGGTGGGGGAAACTGAGGCCAAGGCAGCCCATCCATGGGTCCTCAACCTGCTCAATCTATGGGCCAGCCACCTCCTGCTAAAATACAGTCTGCAGAAAAGTGGATCAATACTGCTGCTTCTCTCAGCAAAATTTATTGTTGAGGCCAATTAGAAGGTGTTACTCATTAAGACTGATGTAGCTATTATTGTTCCCGTTCTGTCAAAAAAGTGCAGCAGATGGCTTTCCACTGCCTTCTCCAGCGTCTAGCGGTGCCCCTCTGCTTCAGCTCTCCCCTCGCTCCACGGATTCACACCGTTCTTCCCCAGGGCAGGGTGAAGGAGAGAGAAGTCCCCCCATTGCCTCGCACGTGCCTTACCTGCTCCTAGAAGACAGGCTGCCATCTGGCCTAATGAGCTGTGAAACAAACTACCTTTAAGATAACTTTCCGTTACCTGCAGTGACGCTCCTTTGGCGGTTGTTTACCAGCACCCTGGTCATTTAGGCTGTAGTTTAAGATGCATCACGGTTGTTGGTTTTTTCCCCTAGAAATATCAATGTAGGTAGTGCTTTCCAATAAGTGGACATTAATTCATGCTAAATTACAGTGGGATTCCCAAGAAATTACATATTACATCCACATGAATACTGAAAGAAATCATTATGATTAATGGTATAATTTATATGTGCATGTTGATGAAAGAATCATAATCTAGAGTAAATTAGTAGAGATTTATGTACTAATAATTTTGTTGTGCTCTAAGGTCCAGATGAAAACCAACTAAGTGATGTTGTATTGACAGCCAGTTCATATTAGCATATCTTAAAGGGACAGTATAACAGTATTAAATAAACAATTTCTAATGTGTATTAACTCAATTTCACCTTTTTTCTTCTCCAGAATCCATATTTATGGCATTACTAGGATTAAGGTTTCATCCCTTTCATCTTCACATATGTGCCAAAGAGTCAATGTGGATAAGATGAATGAAAATATTTAAACACAAAATAACTGACTTTTAAGAGAGGAAAGTAAATGAACTGACCTGCTGCATCCATGTGCTTCTGAGTGGGTGAAGGCCATGTGCCTGCATGCAGGGAAGAGGAATTTCATGCTTTCCAAGACAGCTGGTGCAGCTCTCCCCAAAGCTCACGGTGCCCCGGGTCATTGCCCAGGATGGCTGTAACAGCACCCTATGCACTCCGTGGCTACCCACAGTGCCGCAGACAGTCCCACTGCATCCCAGTCCCTTGCTGGCCATCATAATCACGGCACAGTGCAATCTTTACTATCTTAAATGCAGTCTTTATTGCTTACTGCAGATAGTGCAGCTATGGCATTTGGGGAGCCCAGAGGCCATGAACTAAATTCGTGTTTGATTTTCCATATAGGGAAATACCAGGAGAAGCACCTTTCTTATTGGCAATACTTTTTAAGTGCTTATTGCTTAAGATGAAGCACAATTGAAGCTGAGAGTAGTGCAGGCCTTTTCAAACCTCAGTCTGTGTTGCAGAGACCATGTACCAGTGTCACACAGTCACCTTGTGGGGTTTGAAGAGCTGGCTGATGGTAAACACACGAACTAAAGTGCATTACTTAATATTCTAAAGAGATGGTTGTGAATAGTTTTACATTAATCACAAAAGCAAATGTTTATAAAATGCATCTCTGTGTATAATCACTAACTGATCTTACCTCTGAAATTCTTATGGGAAATAGAAAGTGGAAGGTAGGTTAAATTGTCTATCCCAATTTATTTTTAAAAATAAGGATAAACTGCTGACCTAGCAAGATTTGCAATATTTTTTTCCTAGGGTGTTCTTAGTACATTGACTTTTTCAAATATTTTTTAAAGAAATGGTATAATCTAGTCAAAATAGTCTCATGTTTTTGTAATAAGCTACTTTATCAATCCATAGCAACTCGGATAGGACTCCTCCCCAAGGAGTTTAGAGCTTAAACTGTTTGCAATTTCCATGAAGAAAACACCTCCTGAGCTATGTGTCCGAGACTGTAGTGATGTGAGCCAACAGCAGCGCTACTAATGTACATTAGTAAGTTAAACAAGATCCAGAATGTTTTTAACCTGTATTTTCCCTTTTAAGTTAGATATTTTAACTTTTTGCTGATGGGGACATACTTTCTTTGTAGCATAAACCAGAATATTAGAGCCAGTGTTTTACATTTTATACAAGCTTGGATATATTTGCTCATAACAAAGCCTGTTGGAGGATTAACTCTCTTCTTCAGGGAACTCAATGTCAGTTTTACAAAGGAGAAATTCCCAATAACAACATTTCTAATGACAGCTAGCCTGTGTCAATGCATTTTACCTAGGTACAACTTATGGAACCTGTAGCCACCACTATACATTATGCAGAATGCCTAACTAACTTTCAAAATCCTCACTTAAACCTTAATTCAAGGGAAAGACCTCTTGATCTTACAAAAGGCATTATTGCCGGAGATTAAACTGCTTGATGCTATGTATTGTTCTAGCTGTAGTCAAGAGGGAATATTAATTGAGATGTTCCATGGATTACAGTGTGTATTCCACAGTGGTTCACATGTTTCCTGGTGGTCTTTCCAACAGGAATAGCACAAATGAGGGGAATAAGACGGATCATTTTGAACCTTAGTTGTTAAGCCATTGTTCTGTTGTGCACAAAAGGTAATGCTTGGTTGATTTGCTTTATTTCTGAGCTGTTCTGATTTTTCCCCTGTGCACCTAATCTCTGCTACTTCCTCTGTGAGTCATCAGCAGCTGGACCCAGTGAAACCACAGGAACTAGCTCCTGGTAAAGAGCTCTAATGGTGCTATTACTCAAGTTCAATTCTCTGTAAGCCTAGTAAAGAAGCATCATGAGTCATATGGTACAGACAAGAGTTCTTTTGCATTTGCTTCTTTAGGAAAATCAAAACCCATGCTTTGCTTTTTCAGTGATTACAATGGGTGTCCCCTATACCTATCTCACCCTGCTTGTCCTTTGCAGCAAGGATGAAATGTCATTTTCCTTTCAATTCCTCATTATTTTTTCCTCATACTTACCCGCTGTACTGTCTATAATTTAAAGCAAGTTCTTAAAAATAAAGCAAAACAAAAATTCACAACCATTTAGCTCTTTCCTTTCTGCTCATTTTCATTGCACAGAAGTGCAATGTGATTCACACCTCCGATTCAGCTGATTTGATTAGTTGTTGCTGCCATACACCTGCTGCTGTCACGGCAGTAGTCTGTATTTGTGGCATACATTCCTGCTGTCTGACAGAACAGGTGGATATTGTATAGTAGATTGAAAAGAATGGTTTGAATGGTAATTGTTCTGCATCCCTGCTTACACAAACCCAGCAAAAGTTGGGTCTATAAAATAAGTCTCATGATTTGCCTTCAGTAAATAGGACAGGCAGGTATCTTGTTTTAAACTAAAGCCAAATTTGTAATTGCAGAAGAGAATAACCTTATCAGATGAACTTTACAGTAAGATGGTTGCAAATTTTTCATAACCTTTGTTCATTTTTGATTCTCAGGCATTTCTATATCAGACAATTTGAAGACTTCGGAGAGCTCTGGGAGATCTCTTTGACTCTTGGTAGGAGTTCCTTTCCTCTCCTTCAATTAAAACAAGTCATTCTTAACATTTAAAAATGGTCCTTATTAAAAGAATGTCTCATAGTTATTATCCTCTCAGACTAGCATTTTGCCTTCTGATGAAGTCTTGCATGCTGGTTGTAGAAGCTTTACTGAATCGTAATGCAGTGCTGCTCAGGGACTGATAGTCTGTGACAGTAACACTGGACAGCAGAAAAAGAAACTGAGTTTATTGTTCATCTTATTGAACAGAGTGAACTATATGGCAGTTGTCAAAGATCCTCTTGCAAAGTGGAGGGGTATACCTCTGACCATATAGGTCTCTGGATTATCTTTAAAACATGAAATAGGGAGACCCAGAAAACCCACATGCTTCCCAAGTCAAAAGTATTTCAGTGAAAAACTGAGGGACAGCACAAGTAGCCTTTAACTGGTAGGAAGAACTGGAGAAACCAAATACAGAAAATATGAAACCTCCTGAAGAGAGGTAAAATGAAACTGTAGTCTCTAAATCAGATCCTTTATTTATTAGCTCAGTTGTATTTAAATGGATTAAGAGCTCCAACACAGGCATTCCCAAGTTGCAATCCACATACCACAAGTGGTACGCAAGTGTCTGCACCGTGACATGTGAGCCTGCGTAGAGCTGCTGGCTGAGGCTGCTGATGGCAGTACTTGGCAAGAAGAAGTTTGAAAATCATAGTCCTAAGAGATGAACAGTTTTCCCTTTCATGCAATGTATTCATTTTTAGGCAAGTAGTGCGTCTCGTCTAAAGCACACACATTATTCCTCTGGTTTGAACAAAACCAAATGTTTTGATATTTCCATACGATAAATGCAATCTAAATACCAATTTACCAACAGTGCCAAGATTTCGAATTGATTACTTCTGCCTAAACAAAGATAGTGCTATTTCTCTTGATGTATTTCTCCAGCTAGCTATTAAATTAGTGGCAGATTGTAAATCAGGGTTCTGTAGAAGAAAAATCCAACAAATATTTGAAGCCAATATTGTGCACATTTTTAATGTGCACTTTTTCAAATATGCACATCTGAGCTGCTGTGTACTGAAAGAATTTATTTGTCTAAAAGCAGGGGAAAAGCATAAGAAGATAAAATTTTACGCAGACTGTGATTTTGGAAGTTTTCACAAAGTTTTATGGCATCTATTTCAAATTAATATTTCATTAAAGTACTTTCATGTGCAATCTTTAGGATGATTAATTTGATACTTTTGTTCAGGTTTTACCATTTATCTACACAGCTCACATTAGTGCTTTAAAACTGCGCTACTGATGATTTTTCAACCTCCAGGTACATAAGAGTGTAGGATGGAAACAAAGAGCTTTCCATTTTCATCCAGTTCTAACAGATGTATTTGATATATAGTAGAAGCTGGTTTCACATTCTTAAAAATGTTGTAAACAATTTGCAGCTGCTTGATTTTTTGATGCCATCATAAATATTCATGATTATTTTCCAAGATCTACAAATATAAGGTGACCTTAGACAAAAAATTCAGACTTGGGTGGTATAGAGTGTTAAGTCATTGCTTTTTCACCTTTCTAAGAATTATAGAGACAGCTGCAAAGCCTGTTCTCAACATCACATGCAGGGCTTCTGGCAAATGTTTTTCCATGTATTTTAAAGAGAACCAATGAAAAGCCATTGCACTAAAGATGTGCTAGTGGAGAGTCTGATAACAGTTTGGCATGAATATAGTGGCCCTGCAAGAAGTCACTGGATGTGTAATCAATAGCTCTGAACATGACTTTTAATCACCTTAGTACACATTTGTCAGTGTGCACTAGCACAGTTTTCTGGCCATAAGACTAGAAAAGAAAGGGATTGTCAGCAGGAAAATGGATGGAAAAAAAAAAAAAAAAAAAAAAAAAAGCAAAACTGGCAAAGCTATTCTGTTTGCATATCTATTAATGTTTCAGCAAGTAAAACTGACACTAAAGCATACAAAAGATATGTTGTGTGATACTTTATTACATGATAGGATCTTGTATTATCAGAACAGGTAGGTTTTGCTCACCCTTCAGCAAAGTTCTCTCTTTTTATTTTTCCCCCTGAGATTTTCTTCTTCTGTATTTCCACACACTATCTATAATATTTGTGTTTCAGGTGAAATTCTTAAGACTAATAATAGAGTGTATACGGATACAGTAATTGAATCAGTGCCACAAGCCAGTCAGAAAATCCAGGGATGGGAAGGTAGGGGGTCCTGACTAATATGAGAAGATGTAAGAAAAGACTTGAGAAGGTGAAGTAATTCCACTCAGGAAGATGCAGGACTTTGAGGGTGTTGATCTTCAGTGGCATAAATTGCTTACAGTGATGCTGAATTACACCAGCTTGCCTTAAACATTTGGGTCATCTAATATGTAATTTAAACATGGACTGTGTGACCCAGATTTCTAACGCTACAGCTCAGCAAGTCATGACTGAAATGACACATTAGTGATAAAAAACAGGATTTGTCCCAAAATTCATAGAACACATTTTCTAGTAAAAGCACTAGATCCACAACACACATTTTCCCTGGGGTATTCACAAGGTTTAAACAAATTACAGTAATATTTTCATAAGTACACAACTGATTTAGAAATCCATGCCCCATTTTTTAAATTGAAGGAAAATTTTTCAAAGGGGCTGAGGTGATGAAACACTATATAAAAAAAAAAAAATCCTACTAGGCTCCTCTTACATTCAGTATCTGACCATAAATGCTTCGATGTCCCTTTGAAGGTCAGTGAGATCTAATATAATAAGCATCCAAGCTGCTTTCAGAGCTGTGAATCAGACCCCTAAGTAACATAAGTGATTTTGAAAATGAGATCTAGCAAAATCCTGTAGACATGTTGGTTCTAGTAAGGGTATCTGAAAGACTTACCTGTAAGTTTTAACATCTTTAGGAGTCCCTGGCAAAATCCATATTCTTCATATATCAACATCAGAATGTAAACTGAGTATGATCCTAAAACAGAAAGAGCAATATAAGTTAATCTGTTTTTGTAATGTTTATTCCCAAATTACCATGCAGCCCAAAAGAAAAGGTAAGAGAAATCCAAATATTTTCAAAATAAATCCCACATACTCAGCAATGTCAGTGTCATCTGGCCAGCTTGAAACCAAGCAGCACAGTGAAAACTGCACGACCAACCAACACCACAGACCTCATCACTACTTCCTCTACTTTCAAGTTTTAGAAAACAAGTATTGAGCCTAGCACTTTCACTCCAAATAAACAGATGGAGAATAATCTACTAAGAAGAACTGAAACAAAGTTATATTTTGATGTATTTCTATACTACTTTCTGTTGTGAAGCCTTTTAAGAGAAGACAGTGACATATGTCTTACACAAGCAACTGATTATTCATCTTTATAGGGTACAATACTCCAGTATGCAAAGTCTAAATTTCCTTTTTTCTCCCCGTAGCTTTAATACAGTTTGTCTTATGCCTATAAATCCTGGAAAACTACTGCAGTAAATTAAGGAAACAAACTTGACCACTAGGTACATATTTTCCAAGTCAATTTTAAAAATATGGTTATGGGAATTCTTCATGACAGCGAACGCTATCTAGACAACAGGATGATCTAAAGAAAGTATTTGTTGTTTAAAGTAAAGGAGTACACATCTGCCTGATTTTCCATGAAAATATTAGTTAGATGAGCCCTATGTAGTGTTGAGGGTGCTCTAGATGGATGGATGTATTATTTATTAATGCTTTCTTTACCATATGCAGGCAACATGAAATGCTTGGGTGGATAAGCAGTTAATATGAAACCATGCCTGGGTACCTTTATGATATTTTTCCCTTAAAGCACCTAAAACTATTTTTGGAAATGGACAAACTGCACAGAGTGATTTTATTTTAAAATTTAAAGAAGCATTTTCAAACCTGATTCTCAGCGAGTCACATCCCTTTTACATTTCACAGACATGACATGTCATTAGGAAATGGTGCTACTCTTGGTTACGTTGGCATGTCATGTTACAGTACATTAGAAAACATGATGTGGTAACATAACCATGCATGACCATTATCCAAATGACATGTTGAATCCTGACAGTTCAGAAAGAGGCATATTTGGTTCTCAGTATGCATATTCTGCATATATTGTAATCTACACATGCAAAGTGCAAAAGATTAGAAAAACACAAAGGAAACTGTGCAATCATGAAGTCAAATCATGCTTTATTCAGTGTTCATCCAAATTCACATCTCAGTCTCCCCTTATATTGCACATGCAGAGTATTCAGCACAGTCCCTGATTGATCATTTATGCAAAACAAACCTCAAACAAATACAAATAATTATCTTTGAATACTAGAAGAAAACAGAATCACTTTTTATTACCTCCATAGCTGTTACAGTTTATATTTTATTCTTCCTTGACTTTTGGTGTGTGTTAACATCTGGGACTCATCATGCTGTCCGACATTTCAACAAAGATGATGTCACTGGTGCCAAATATTTCGACAAACATGGCTACTGCATAAATCTAAAGAACTGAAACACCAGACAAATTATGTTTACGATTAGAAACAAAATGAATCGTCTGTACTGTGAGTTTAAGTACAAAGTTAAACACAAACTTTCTTTCCAGAGGGAAGTTTTTTTTTTTTTTTTTTTTTTTTTTCTCTTTGAGAGTTTGGAGGAGCTTTTGATCTTCCAGTGTCTGTTACAACCTTGGGGAAGGTTAAGTTAACCCTTTGAACAAACATTCCTAGCAGCATCCAATTCACTTGAACAAAGTAACTTAATCACCAGCTAAATTGAATTCAAGCTGCTCTAGAGAACACGAACTGACATAACTTAGCTATGATGACAAGGAAATGAAAAAGAGTGAATTTGCTGCTGACATGCACTGAGGGGCCCAAACTCTTGATTCCAATTTTGGAGGCACCAGGCAGCGTGACTTCATTGCACAGAAGTAGTCTTGGTGCATGGCTGGCCAAGGAGCAAGTTGTGTGCCAGTGGTGCAGAGACCCACGACGTTGACCTCCTCGTGCAGTGCTGTTCAGAGGGCACGTGGGGCAGGACTGTGTGGCAGAGGACAACACTGTGCAAGTCTGTCCTTTCCCACCCTGCTGAGGCAGCAGAGGCAGCAACCATGGGAAGCACTTCAAGTACCGTCTCTTCTCCAGCCATGCATTGGAGGAGGAATTTCTTTCTTACCCTTTTCTTCCTGTGCACCCATCCGAAACCTAGCAGGCCTTTTCAAGGATTCGTTTGTTAAAAGATATAATTCAAAAGGGAATTATTCAATTCAGTATTGACCACTCCCACTAAGAATTCATAAAAGCAGCATGACTTTACCAGTCTGACAGGGAAGGGATGCAGGAGACTTCAAGGACACAGGTTTATCAAGTGGAATAGCACTACAAGCTCGGCATTTCTCTGCTGCCAGTATGTACCTACTGTTACAGGAATTGTGATCAGTGATTTCTCCAATAAGAGTGGATGATTAAAGGGGGCACAGAAGCACCAGTTCTCGCTATCAGGCCTAAACCTGGCACTGCAGCAGTTCCAAAGGGTGATAATTGCATGGGGAATTTCTGTGACGTAGACCCTAATTCACATTACAGCCGACTTAATCATGTAACCACCAAACAATTATGAGTGATATGGAATGTACTTACCAAGATATGCGTAATAACTAAAAAGACAGATAATTATCTTAGCTGAGACTCTTCAATCTCTATTTACAATGTAAAATATTCAACAGAAAGATGTATTTCAGCTAACATACAAAAGGAAAAGTGAAATTCTAGATTACATATAAAACGGCACATAAGCAAACAAATCACAACACAGCAAGTGTCAGATAAGGATTTGAGTCCTTTAATCACACTGCTAATACAGTTTGAATAAAATTAAGTCATCCATCATTTATTATACCACACAGAGTACAAGTTCAAATATTAAGCTAAAATATGATTAACTCAGCTTTCAGCTGGCTCCAAAAACATTCATCTGCACTTGATATTAGTGAATACTTTCACACCAGCAACTATAACTTTCAGCCCTCGGGTATAACATCTTGCACCCAGAAGTAGCAGGAACACACTGATATTTTTTCCCACACAGAGGAATATTAGCCTTGATACAAATACAATATCTCTTTACGCTTAGCCGTGTCAATATTTTCCTTTTGCTTACTACCACATGCCCTAGTGTAAAATCTCTCTGATAAAACTAAAAGGACAGGGAGTTTTATAAAACAGAATAATCCTACTGAACACGCAATCAATTAACTGAAACACGGAGATGGATATTTTCTGAAAGCTCCTTACAGGCTCTAGACAAACACAGTGAGATAACAATGGCAAATTGTTTGGCTTACTAATTGCAACCAAATGTATGCCATTCTATCAAAACATTCTCAGGAGGATGTCAAAGACTCTTTTTTAAGTAAACATCTTGTGTCATCCTTTAACTGAAGTGGAATGAGGGTCTCCAGTAAAAATAGTACATATCAAGGACCCTCAAAGAGGTTTATATATATATTACGGATCTTTGAAAATGCAGCCTGAGAGGTACATTAATAATTTCACCCAGCTGGGCAATAAACATTCCTGCCAAAAGAATTATGTAAAATTACATAAACCCTTTTTAAAGACAATATGCTTCAAGTCCCTTTTTTTTTTTTTTTTTTTCCCACAGCTGTGTTCTACGGAAAGCATTTTAGTGTGTAAAATCTCTCTCCTTGTAAAATACTGCAAAGAGAAGCCAAAGTTCAAACCTGACTGTAATGCATAATACCAAAGTGGCATATGGTGAAACCTACAGAAAAGTTTAGCAGTGAGAAATAAACAAACCTCAACCAGATAAAAAAGCTTCTCACATCTGAAGCAATTGATAAAATAACAACGAACAGCTAAAGGCAAATACTTTCTAATCAAGGCATACTGTAACCTTTAAATACAATACCTATCCAAGGGGAACTACCAAAATGTTAAAGCATTTGATCATTCTTAAAATGTGGATTGCAGTGCTGGACTTCTCTGCTGAAAAAGAAAAAACAGTTAAAATCTCTAATTTTAAACAAGAATCCATACATTATACCAATGGATCCAATCCTGGACTTTACATTAACAAAACATTGAAGCATGTTCCTATCCAAACTTTGTGGGAAAGCACTGCACTTAAGCAAGTAAATGAAAATTAAGAAAATTAAGGATAAACACAAGATTGGTCCTCAACAATAAATAAATCATTTCTTCAAGTTTGCCCAAGATGCCCAAAGATAAGTTAACTTCATTCAAATAAACAGTAAATTTTGCATTCATTTCAGTCACACAGAATAAATATTCACATAGAAAAGCACATCCTGCCATAGGGCCTTAACAAGTGCCAAGCATAGAGCTACAGGGAATTTCAGCCTTGTAGAATGCTGCAATAAGTCTTGGCTGGGATTTCTGAGAATTCCCAGTATAAATACAGCTTAAGAAAAGACTGATCCATTATAACTTCATTTTCAGAATCAGAAAGGAGGTCCCTCAAACAGATTTTTAATGGAGATTCCTCTACTGAACCTGCAAAATGTTTTTCTTCTAACTTGCTTAAAGAAACTGTCTTTATGGGAACCACGAAAAATTTTCAAAATTCTGGAAAAAATTATGAGAGATTGCTAGTTACCAAATAATTTCCCATAGTTCTCTATCAGCTCTGACATCTGAGAGCCAAGGCTGCAGGAAATACTGCTAAAACCACTGGGAAAGCTGATCTATAATGGGCTGAGACTGTGACTGGCTGGATTACCAGCCTCAGGAAGGCAGGGATGCCATAATATTTGTTCTCCTCTTCTTCATTTTCTTTCCTCCTTCCAGGCAGTGAACAGATTGTAAACTGAGAAGTACAGAAGCGTGAAAAGAAATAGGGAACTTTATTCTGGTCCTTTTATCCTTTAGAAATCTAACTTCTACAGAAAAACCGAAGAAAAATCAAAGCACAACATAAAAGTTTTAGCATAAGACTAACCAGGCTGGATGAGACCAAAGGTCTCTCAAGCAGAGACCTGCCTCCAGCAGTGGCTAGTAGCAGACGGATGGGGAAGAGCAGAGGAACCAGGCTTGTCCTTAGAGATCCCTCTGCTTGATTATACCTCTCCAACCACCCTGCTGGCAGCACGCCTGTGACTTCCGTCAGTGGAGCTGCTGGAAGCGAGAGTGTTTAGTAGCTCATGGCCCTCTCTTTATGCTCACTAGCCTGTCACTATTGCCAAAGGATAGCATGGGACAAACCAGAGATGATCATCAATGAGAATAAAGAGTCGGAAGAAATTCTCTAGAAGAGCAGTCATTGTGCTGTGCTGGCTCAAGGACCAAACCAGAGGAGAGTTCTTAACTCCACATAGGGAACTGCAAAGCCCCATGCAATTGTTCGGTCACTGAAGGCTGGTCTAAAGGTCACACATGTTTAGTTGCATGGTGCCAAAGCATAACTAATTGTAATGTAGTTCAAATAGCGATTAAAAAAAAATATTATTTTTTAATATTACTTTGTATCCAGAAGTTTGTTGATCTTGCAGAATCACAGGCAGATGCAATTTCTATAGAAAACTGAGCAGATTGTACAACGGGCAATTCAAAACATGGCACTAAAACACATTAATGAGGAATTAAACTATAGTTAAGGGCATGACATTCCTAGATGAAAGGTAACAAACAGCGTTTTAAAAATAGATTCCTTTGATATTTCATTTTAAAAAATCAACAACAAATGCAAGTCAGCCCTAGAGTTGCTTTAGTTTCATCTGAGCTCTGGTATAAATGATATGACGGAAAGATAATATGAAATGGGTAGCTGAAATATCAGAGAGGAGAGAAGCATTTTTTGAAATTTCTGCTAGCAGTATACACTAATAAATTTAATGATCCACTACCTAAAATAGCCTTTTGGTTCCTCACAGATATTTTTTTAAGATCTGCTATTTGCTCTTACTACTTATAGACCTGGTGTTTCCTTTCAGACTATCCACCCAGATCAGAGCTATACAAGACTCAGGTTCAGAGGGTCTATGCAAACACTGGTCTAGGTTCCAGTGTAACTGATTTTACCACCTGAGATTTCACTATGCATTTCAACTTTATAACCAACAGCAAAACTCTAAGCAAAACTTCATCAGAACACATTATTGAAGTTTCTGAAAGAAAACAACACAGCACAACACCCCCCTCCCCCAGTGTTGTGAAACAACAGGTTACTTCTGCTGTACTTAAATACTGAATTGGGAGCAATTCACTTTTCCACTATTTTTAGTGGATTTTTATTGTTGACATGGCAAACCTGTTGTATAAATATAAAATCCATATACAGTTTTTTAGAAAATGAAGCCCTTTTACTATAATACACAGAACTATACAGATTTACCAGAACTGTCTACAGAAAACAAGTATTTACAGGCACACAGATACATACATGGATACACTCTCACACATTTCTATTTCCTTCTGGCTCCAAACTTTATTCTTTCACAGTCGAATTACTGCAACAATTTTGCGATCAGACAGGACTTGATTACCAAGCAAGGGCAGAATTTATTGCCTCATGATTTTATATTCCTACAATCTGAGCACATATATCAACTTTAGTTTAAAAAATGTTACTGGTTTACCATCACATTATATCTGTTAGCTAAGCTTTGCAGGAGTCAGGGGAGAAGGTATATTAGAAAAAAAAAAAAAGTATTTCAGCTAGTAAGGAGGTCATAATAATGAATACCACATCGAATTGCATAAAAGTATATCTATTCTATAGATTCAAAAGGAATCCAGCACATGTAAACACACACAAAAACATATGTATATACCCACATACCAGTAAAACACACCCATGCTACAATTAGGACTTGCAGCTACTGAGACCAAAACCAAAATTTATAAACTTAGAGAGTTAAGATCAGTTTCTACAAAAGCTGAAATAAATACTTTTTGGGAAGTTGTTCTGGGCTGCTCCATGATAAAGAACATTCATGATGGGCTCCATCTCATACTCTATGGGAGGCATATCAACCTTCCAGCATTTCATAGGCTCCCACCAAGGCTTTGTGTTTCCAAACTATCCATAGCTGAAGTAAGGCACGATACAATGCAACAGCCAAAAGATTATTAGAAGCAGAATATTATCTAACCTGACACGGGGACATGCTTCAGTGTGATCTTCTACCATAACTTTCTACATAGAAATCGTTCAAGTCACTGTTTGGAAATTCAAGCTTCTGGTGCTAGATTCAAGCTGCTCTTTGGATGAGAAAAAACTTGGGAACTGCCATGTGATAAAATAAAAAGTTTTGACAAGGGGAACTGATTACTTAAGAAGATACTGTATTTTCATGATATACTAATAAAAATCTAACTGCCAACAAGAAAATCTACCTTTTCTTAGGTGGGATTCTTATATGCCTCCACATCACCATAATGTCAGCATTGGAATTGCTCAGGTAGATAGCAAGCAATCTGAAATTATTCATTAAGACAAATGACTGCAGCATTCTGCCTAAGTTCATTACAATTTTGCTCCTTACTACAGAACTTATTTCACTGTCTTTGTTGCAATTAATCCGAGTCAGTTATCAGCCAGTATGAGTGAAAATGTAGTCAGGCCCAATGCAGCCAACAGGAGGTAGATTTTAAAAAGTTGCTCTAAGCATACTTTTGCCCTCTTTGCCAAAGTTTGGCAGCAATCTTTCAGTGTATTTCTTTTGCAATCTTTCAGTGTATTTCTTTTGAGATATTTTATATGAATGAGATACAGAATTTTCTGGCTCACAGTCTGGAATCTCCCCCAGTAAATCTTGGAAGGAATTAACGCAATGATCAATCAATGTTTTCCAATTTTAGTTTATGTCATTAAAACAGCTTGCTATAATGAATCAGTCTTTGGGTTCATTTTTAATTTTATCTGGGTGACAAACTGTATTCTGACTTCAGCATTCCAGGGTATGCTTGCAAAATTGTGGTGGGTTGACCCTGTGTGGATGACAGGTGCCCACCAAAGCTGCTCGACCAATCCCCCCTTCCTCAGCTGGACAGAGGAGAGAAAATATAATGAAAGGCTCATGGGTCAAGATAAGAACAGGGAGAGATAAATTACTGTCACAGGCAAAACGGAAGTGACATGGGGAAATTAGTTTAATTTATTACCAATCAAATCAGAGTAGGTTAATAAGAAATAAAGACAAATTTTTAAACAGTTTCTCCCCACCCATCCCTTCTTCCTGGCCCTAACTTTAGTCCCGATTTCTCTACCTCTTCCCCCCAAGCAGTGCGGAGCTATGGGCAATGGGAGTTATGGCCAGTCCATCATATAGTGTTTTTGCAGCTCCTCCTCCCTGAAGTTGAGGAAACCTCACACTCTTCCACTGCTCCAGCATGGAGTCACTCTCATGGGAGACCTCCACAAACTTCTCCAAAGTGAGTTTTTCCCACGGGCTGCAGTTCTTCAAGAACTGCTCCAGCATGGGTCCCCCATGGGGTCACAACTTCTGCCAGCAAACCTGCTCCAGCCTGAGCTCCTCTTTCCATGGGGCCAGGGGTCCAGGAGTCTGCTCCAGCATGGACTTCCAACAGGGTCACAGCCTCCTTCGGGCACCCCCTGCTCCCCTGCAGACCCCCTGGGTGCGGGGCACAGCTGCCTCCCCACGGGCTGCCCACGGGCTGCAGGGGAACCTCTGCCCCGGGCCTGGAGCCCCTCCTGCCCTCCTCCTGCACTGACCGGGGCTCTGCAGAGCTGCTGCTCTCCATATTCTCACTCTTTGCTCTGGCTGCAGTTGCTCACCTGTTCCCTCCCCACTTCTTAAATGTGTTATTCCAGCAGCACTACCACTGTTGTGGGTGGGCTCAGCTTTGGCCAGCGCTGGGTATGTCTTGGAGCCGGCTGGCACTGGCTCTGTGAGACAGGGAAAGCTTCCAGCAGCTTCTCGTGGAAGCCCTGTAGCTCCCCACTACTAAAACCTTGCCATGCAAACCCAATAAAGCTTAAGATCCAGACATAATCTTCTGCTTTTTCTGTCTTCTCCTCCACATCCACTATATTTTGTTGTCCTCAAAAGAGATTTTGTTATTTTCCCTTTATGTGCAGTCCTTCTTCACTCAGCCTGAAGTTCAGAATATAGCCCTCTCTTCATATTGAAATTAAAATGCAATTGAATAAATTAAGCAAGAATGGAAATGCTTTAACTATGTCTTCAGATGTTTCTTTCTTTATTAAGGAAAAAAAAAATTCTAGCCAGAAACTGCACTCTTCTGCCTTTGTGAAGAACTCCACCCTCTCCCTGATTTCCTAGGCTGTGTGTGTGAGCGACTGCTACAGCAGCCTTTTGCTCCCTGTTGTATTTTGGAACAGGTGAAATATTTCAGTTACACTGTATGGCCAGACTGAAGTAACCTGCCAAGACATGAAGGAGTGGCATAGCTTGGGGGCAGGTTTCCCTAGGCACGTAATGGGGTACCCAGTGCAGTTCTAAGTGGTCAATCTCTCTTAATAAACCAGTCGTGTGTTACATATGGGATTATGGATCTATTTTGCAGGGACTTCAGAAATGGCAAAAAGAAATGGATTCAGCAGGAGATAATGGGCTTTATGACTTTTCCCAAATTATTCCCCTTTTTAGTAGCCATCATCTTGTCGTGTGACATCTGGAATGATTAGAGGATGATATTTTAGACTGACAACTGGGCTGTCATTCACACTGTCAGTCAGCAAACATCCAGGTTGCCCAGGGTTACAAAGCTAGTTTATGCCTTTGTCCTGTAGTATTTAGTGCTGCTGATTCTTTACCTTGATTTCAGAGGAAGCGGTTCTGACAGCTAGCACCAGAGGCAGGCAGAGAGCTCACGTTGATGGTGGGAGTCCCGTGGTGCCTTTGTGTGTGACAGTTTTAGTGTTTCTGTGGCAGCCCATCAGGCAGGACGTAACCCTGCAATATTAGGGTGGGTCTAGTAAGTTCATCTGCTTTCAGAAAATAGAAGACCAATGTTTATCTATGCCCCAGGAACACATCTAATTATTTTAGACTTATGTACCAGAATGGGAGCTTTCTTATAGAACCCAGTTGTCTGCAGAATTATTATCCTAAAGCAGACCAGAAAACAAACCAGCCAAAAGCAGCCTTGGGCTCCAAGGATGAGCAATCCCTGTGCTTTCCTCAGCATGCAAGAGCAACCCCACCAAATTATTAGCAAGAATAAATGTGCTCCACAGGAATAACTTCACATTGCTCAACAGTCCCTTGATAAGCAGTCTACATTCCTTTCCACTCACTCACTGCCTTTGTGCATCCCTGATCAAAACAAAGGCCTTTGCTTTTAAATGTTTCAGTTTGGGAACCGAGCTTTGGGCACCAAAAGCCTAATTTTCAAAGGGAAAAATAACCTGCAGTTCCAAGAAACTCAAAGCAATGTTGTGAGCATGTACCACTCTGATACTCAAGACCTAGAACACAATAATTAGGAACACAAGAACTGAAGTACCAAAGACAGTTTGCCTGAAGCTTCCCTTCATTTCTCTTTGCCTCAATGTATTCTTCTTCTAACACAAGAATAACATTTCTTTCAGACAAACTGAGCAAATTGTATACTCACAAAACATAATAATTTTTAACTAATAGCTGATACATAAAGAATGACTACCAGCCAGTTTGATACGTGAGCAGGTAACTTGCTATTATTTTGTTTCCAGACAAGCCATCCTAGTGCATTTTGTTTCACAGACCAGTTTAAAACTCACAACATGTGTCTGTGACATCTGCCTTCTGCAAACAGGCTTGCAGCCTTGTCCTCAGAAAACATAAAATGAAAGAGTGTGCTCAAAGCAAATTTGCTTAAAAATTCCATAAAAATGCCTTAAAACACTGGCAGAAGTTGCATAGCCTGAAGGCAAGGAACTCCTTCAGTAATGTTTCTAGCTAATGTTTCTGAAACATGCAAAAAAGTAATAAAATTTCATAAACGAGCTGGAGAAAAAGGATGACTATTTTTGCTTGTTGTATGCATCTGAAACCATAATGCCTCTAATGCAGGTTTTCTGCCTCCTGTTACCTCATTCCCGGGGCTTCACCAGAAGATGCTTACCAATTACAGCTGCAGAGAAGCTGAAACTAGAGAGGAAGAGGCATGTAGATATGTGTGGACATGGTGTGAAAACAAAAGGAGTAAAAAAACTGCTTGAAGCATACTTTGGTAGCATTGTTCTGAAGCTCAAACCAACACCCTTCTAAAGAGCAACAGGAAAACACATAAATCAGTAAAATTTATTTATAGCAACTTTTTTAATAGTTCACTCTGATTCTTTTTGAGTAGCATCTCACAAATCTGGTTGTTAAGTATAAATTAAAACTATTCTGGAGGTAATATTTGTAAAGCACTTTTGCATCCACAGATGAATACTGCCGTATAATATGAACATTGACATATTTGACAAGGCAACAGAGTTAAGTGTGATACAGAGTCAGACTAAAGATTTTCTTCTTGTCTGAAAAGCCCTTGTTTTGTTACTAATATTAGAGCTACAGAGGCCTATTTGACAAAAAGCACCTCCTAATTTGAGAGCTGTAGCTCTTAAGCTCCATAGTAGCAGCTATTTACCTGGTTGGCTCACTCTTCACAAAATGTGCCCATTAAGCTCAGGGTATAAAGCCAAAAAAAAACCCCAAGCCACTCTACTGAGCATGACTGAACAAGTGACTGTGCTGGTATGTGTTTGATAAGAGACAGCAAAGGAAAAGGAGATAAACCTTGGGGTGTAAGAGAGGAGTTTATATATTCCATTTAGAACAATAGGGAAAGCTATTACTGACTTTAGTGGGAATAACTCATAGTAGCAGAAATTCTCTCTGGTTGCAGGTGTTTGGAGGATTTTTCCCAAGGGAAGCTTAATGATATATATACATACATGCATATACAACACCAGTTTATGTCAAGGGAATTTATGCATGCGTTCTCAACCAAGAGTAAATTTTAGCCCTTTTCTTGTTCACTGATGTTATACAAGCATTTTCCCAGCTTGGCAGGGCTAAATTAAATTGGGCAACGTTCTGTGTGTGTTTGATGTCTGCTAAATGAAGTGAGCTTCCAATTCGTCATATTTACTCAAGCTCACTCAACTCTAGTAAAAATTAAAATGTTCCAGTTAATTTAACGAGATAATTTAGCTCTCAAATCTTTCTTGCTCAACATTTGTTGCTGTTTAGAAGTCGGGGGTATGTGCTGCCATGTAATTCTTTGGACAGCTCTGAGGACTTAATAGTGAACAGCAGACATTTTAGACACTGGACTGACACTCTGTTTAATCTCAAGCAAGTCCCTGAGCTGCCACTGTAGAGGGGAAGTCTAGGATCAGGCCCTTTGGATTCATTATTTAAAGAAAAAGGATCACACTTAAAAAAAAAAAAAGCCATAAAATATTTAGGAAAGAATCAGGTTGACAAAGGTAGCAGTGGGAAGACGAGAAGTAAAAAATTGCCATGTTGAGTAACTCGGATACAAACAGAAAGTAGGCAAGGGCTCCGAGAACCAAAATAATCAACGTATCCGCACATAAAGCTCTTCATGTTTGATACTTGGAAATAACAACTCCGTCTTGAGATGAACGTCTGCCTTAATCTTGCAACTCTATATATGTCAATACAGACAAGGAAGCCAAAACATCATGCAATATTAGTGGTACAAACATAAGGTCCACTGAAATTTATACTTAATGAAATGAACCAAGACCGAGAATTTAAAATTGGCCATACCTGTAACATTGGGTTTTACTCACATGAACTTGTAATATTGTCTCTCTGCAAAAGGCATAGTAACTACCAATATCAGAAGTCCCCTCATTACCCAAGGGCAGGTCACTCAGCAGCTCGAGTGATGGATGGCAGCACTGAAACATCTGCTCTATAATAGGTCTGTAAAGATCCAATGTACCAGATTGCAGACAATATAAAAAAAATCTCTTTTCCCATTCATTTGGGGCTACTCCAAGAATCAGGGGCAGAATGAGGGTTACTTTCACTGGCTGGTCGTACTGAATCAGTCAGATACTGGTGATACCACTCTACAAATGACAAGGAATTCTACAAACATCTCAAAGGCCTTTGCAAAGATTTATAGGGGCTGAAGGGATAGAGCAGGGGATTATACATAGCATTTCTTCTCCCCAGAGGAGACAGGATGTTTATAACCTGGATCACATCTCCTTCTGCAGAAGCTGGAAGACCGAGGATGCCACAGACACAAGACATTGGTGCATTTGATACTGCTTAGTGCTTCAGTGCTAGTCTTTCTCTTCATGGAAGATATAAGAAACCTAGAGAGATCAGCCTTCTAATAGAGCTGGATGCCTAAAGCTAAGCAAAACTATTCCAAGTCTCGCCTACAGTTGCCTTCAAACACTCTGCTTTTAGTCTTTCTGCCATTTCCTGTGAGACTGCCGAAGACACAGTCACATTTTGATAAGAATTCATCTTAGGAGCCTGGCAATATTCAGTGTACCCTAGAGAACATGCAGACAGGTGAACTGCAAAAACCTAGTACACAAATGCAGAGCAATTAAAGCAAAATGGTGCTGGGGACTTGAGTAAAATTACAGCTATGTGCCACTCTTGCTGTAGAATCAAAAGCAATGCAGAGTGCACCTGGTTTCGTTATACAAACCTTGGCATAGGTTTGTCAAAAGGTTTGCAGACTTGTCAAAAAAACCTGGGAAGAGCTTAGGATTTGAAAATAAAACCAGGAGCTGCTAAGTATCTCCAACAGCCAAGGATGGCTATGGTTCACCCATGGAGAGATGTAAGCTCGATGGGTGAAGAAGTGCAAATATATGGGGTTTTTTCAGTCTTCAACTTTTTTTTTTTTTTTCCCTTCTACGGTGAACCTTAAAATGTTTTCACTTAACATCCATCCAAGAAGACACAACACAAACATCGATAATCGTAGTGAAAAAACAGCAAATATGATTCAAGAATATGATGGCAAAAATAGAAACATCATTAATTGACTATACTAATGATAAAACCATTTCAAAAATAGAGCATTATTTCTGATCACTTTCTATCAAAAGGGACAATGGAGAGACAAATGGGGTTCTGAAAAAAAGATAATTAAGAATAGCCAAAAACCTAGAAAAAACCCCAAACCCTCACCTGAAGAGAAGTTGAAAGCACAGGGTTATTTACATTAGAAAGGAGACACATAAGAAGGGCATTATCCAAGTATGAAAACTGAATAGCTGGGAAAGGTTAGGAGCTTCACTTAAGAACAAGAGATTTACTGAAAAGGAAAGATGGCAAATACAACAATGATAAAATAAACTTGTTGTTTTCATTTCATAATTAAACTGTGGTAGAGAGCTGAATAAAATTTTTTCAGCTTTCCATTATATAGTACAATCCATAAAAATGGAAGCATTATAAATAAAGTATAACAATATCTACAAATGTTATAAATCTGACAAATATTTTTCATAGAAAGCAAAATATTTCATTTAAACTTTAATGCGTTAATTCAAATTTTTTCATTGCATCATATATTAGATAAAAGTTAAGAAATAATCAAATGCTATCAAAGTGTTTCAGTGAGCATGAATTAACATTTTCCACCAAAAAACCCCAGGAACTGGGAATTCTTGAGATTTTTTTATTTTAATTTTTTCTATTTAATTTCTTGCAGAATGGAAATTCTCATTTCTAATTACTTTGGAGCTCACCAACAGTGGATTTCTTTGAAAGCAAGAATTTACCACAATTAAACTTTCTACAAACTAAAACCTATCCACACTGAATAGATAAAATAAGAATTAATATTTTGTGAAAAATGTTAAATCTTCAGGACTTTCCCTAGTCAGACACTCTGACTGGGTTCCTGGGGTGGTCCACTGTGTTTAGCTTCCACAAGGTTTTCCAACCCTCTTCTGTAGCATCTGGTATAGGTCCCTGTAGGAGGAAGGACACAGGACTGGAAGGAGCTCCAGGTGGTGGGGTTTCTGCATTAAGAGAGACAGGAGCTCGAGGCCCAGCTAGACCAGTTCCTCAGCCATGCACTGCTGATGGGAATTCATGAGATCAGGATTTGAACCTGCCTTTTCTGTCAGCCACAGGGAAACGGCTTCCTGGGATGCTGCTGAAGCCTCCCAGCTCTCTTGTGAATGGAGGAGAGAACTGATATCAGAGAAATTTGGCAAAATGCTATCCTTTTGTACCCAGGGACTCAAATCTGGTAACAAAATGAGAGAATGAAACTGGAGCCAGAAGTAGAGATAGCAGAATCAAATACATTTTCAATTCCTTTCAGGCTGAAAAAACCCATTGTTCAGCCCCTATACTGAGGATGGAAAAAGCACACATGTGCACTGAGTTCACAGACTGAGCATTACTTGCAGCTCTTTCAGATGATGAAAAATGCAGATGAGGTTGATAAGACGACTCAGGGGTTTCTGCTGGGTGCTGCAGCATGAAGAGGTTGCCTTTCATACAGGACAGAAAGTCAAATTAGGTCCATGTAACTGTTCAAAATTCATTAGAATGACCTTAGTTAAGCTTTGCTTCCATGCACGCTATGGTATATGATAATATAGCCTGGAGCAAGAGCAGTAGTGGTGGTGGCACTTTCTGAAATATTTCCACTACTTGAAAGCCATTGGATTTGTTAAAATTTCTAAAAGGATTATAACAGGACGAACTGGGTTTTTTCCTTTTACTTTCTCCAAGCCAGTATAATAATATTACACAGAGCTTTTCATCTTCAAAGATCTTTACAAATCTTAGCAATTCACAGTAACTGAACAGTTCTAAAAATATAATAAAACTCCTTTTTACTGTCTTGCTAATTTTTTCTTATTATTTGTAAGAATTAAATTTATATAGCAGTAACTTCTTTAACTGGGCTGGTTCTGTAAATGTAACATTAAACTCATTACTAAGGGAATTTGAACAGTCACGTGTCCCATACAACCCTAAGTCATTATAATAATAAAAATGAAGTATCTTCTGACTCCCTGCTATTCCAATAGAAGATGGCAGCACTTTTCTCCTTCTAGTGTAGATAGTTAATTCATTGCTCTTTTATTATTTAAACGACAAGCAGGAATAACATCAAAACAAGTATTACCAAAGAAATCATCTTACCAAATATAACCATATCTAATATCTGTGGCAGACAAGAATATGAAGAAGTAATTTTATTATTCCCCTTTTTGTTTCTGAGCAGTTGCTCTGATAACATATCAAATGTTCCCACAACTTTCAAGTCCCTGCTGTACAACCAGGTAATTTCTCTACTTAACACTAAAGGTCTATGCTTGCCAACTGGGCGCAAATGCCCTCTGCTCTTGTTCACTTCAATGGATGATGAAGGCACCCACCAACCGACAGGACTGACTCTTCTGGGCTTCACTTCACATCAAAAAAATACATTACACAACACGAGGTGCTTCACAGTGCAAGGAAGGGTATCTGCATCCAGGCCTTGATGAAGCAGTTCTGTGCACCTGAAGACTCACAGGCACCTTTGCCCACTTATTCCCAACAGCACGTGGGAAGCTCAAAGGCTGCTAGCTTGCTCCTGGAGACCTTACCAATGCAAAATGCCTATTGAAGCTGGAGCACTTTCTGCTCCCGGCACTATTACGAGTGTCCCAGTTTGAACAGTCTAATAATACTTAGCAATAACTTCTTTGAAGCCAGAGAAGGGGTCAGGCTTTTGATGGCCCTAAAACATTTCCTAACTGAGGCCTAATTCTGCAGCCCTTTCTCACACTGAGTAGCACTTAGCTGTCCCAGTGACGCCAAGGTGACAGCTTGCACAGATTTTTCACTGCAGAGGCAGAGAAAAAAAATGTAAAAATTAAATTTACACTTAAAAATAACTCAGTAGGGACCAAATACGTGAGTCTTAAACATCATTCGCTCATTCTTCTGTCTTAGCTTGTTCAGCAGTAAGAAGGCATTTCAATCATCAAACTGTCCTTTGCAGAAGGGTCGAAAGAGGGCCCACGAACATTTAATAAAAACTAGAATTCCTGCTTTAGAAAGAAGGAAACTGAGGCAACTCCTTCTCCAAAGCAAGTGGGGTTAGAGCAAGGAGGAGAGAGGCAGGATCTCCTAGCTTCTGGACCAAGACTGGTCTTTTAGATCAGTGCCAACTGTGAAGAGTAGCTGAATGAATAGCAGACTATCTACCTAAAATAATAGAAAGCAGGAGAGTGGCAGGTCATAAAGAAGTCTGCAAAGAAAAAAACCCTCATTTTTTTTCTCACAACATCCTTGCAGTATAGGTTTTTTTGGCCAACTGATTCCAATACTGAACACTAAAGCCTGGGTTCTGGCCTCCTGGTAACAAGTAATTTGCAAGAGCCTGGTCACAGAGAGGTCAGAAAACCATGTAAATTGCTTGGATGGGAAAGCCTCTTTCACAGGAGAGAGCTGTAGGTGTTAGAGAGGCTCCCTGCCACAATTTTGTATTTGCCGGACATAGTGATATAGAAAGAGACAAGAGAGCAATGCTGATCTCCTCCCATCGGGCATGCCTCAGCTGCCCTCTGTGGCAGGGATGTATGCCAGGCCTCTAGTAAATAGTGAGGTTGCTTTCTATCCTTTACAGCAACAACCGTAACAGAACTTTCTAGCAATTAGGTAAGCAATTTTTTGAAACAGGGTCCTAAAGCTGAAAACATCATAGTGAGTTTTACTATATGCCCAGTTGCACATGTTTAACTTTTACTGTCACGTATCCAGAGAAGGGGTAAGACAATACACCTTCCAGCGCTTGACAGTTTCCTTCTGTGGTGTTTACCACGGTGTTTGCATTTAATTTCATTATGAATGCAGCCTTGTGATATGGAGAAAACAGAACCTAACAGAACATGCTCCCTGAGCTCTTCTTCAGCCAGTTACTCTCATCCATGTGCAAAACAAGCTGATGGCTTGATCTGGGGCAGATCATTAGAGAGAAAGGTCTAATTCACTGAGAAGCAGCATTCTCTCATGTTTTCCGCTTCTGGTCTACCCAAGAAGACGAGGAATCCCTTCCCATGGGTCATCTCTCCTCTCCCGTGACACACTGTATGCCCCCACCATTTACTCTGCAGACTCCCAGAGAAAATGGCTGGGTCAACATAATGGGAAACACTTCACTAAGGAGCTGATACTGCCGTGATGCATACAATCCACCACCAAGTTATGCAGCTTCCTTCCACATGTCAAACAAACATTTCACATTGAGCATATTGCAAAATGAGCACTTAGCTTTGCCAACTCCACTGTTCAGCTGCATCTCAAATCCTGCTTGTTTGGTGTTGGAAATTAGCAATCTTACCAAATGAGATTAAAATATTTTTACCTATCAAGATACAGGTCCTGAATATTCTACTGTGGATCTTACTAGATACACAACAAGCCACAAAATATTTCAGTCAGCATTATGCATCATGTTACTATCCAAACACAAATGTTAGAATTAAAGGTAGCTGTAGTGCACTAAGCACCATCACTCACATCTCTCTTCTAGTGACATTTTTCAACCGACATTTGGGCTAAAATCAACATGGCTGGTCTGTGTTATTTAATTAATATCTAGGCTCAAAGATCACCCTTTGCTTTGCTTTAATTTGAAAAAAGAAAAGTCTTTTTTCTGGATTAACACAAATATTAAACGGAAAGACTGAGGAACATAAAGGCCATGGGTTGCATTTTGCACAGGATAGGTTCTGGTTGAATGAGATCTGGGATGTGTGCCAAATTAATAGAAAAAATCCTGTTCTTCCTCTCCAATAGCCACGATGTTCATTATTAAGAAAAGCATATGAACCACAGGATTTGATTTTAATAACACCAATGTCTTCATTAATCTGTACTTTCCATTTAGCCTCATTATTGAGTAAATGCTGAGTTAATGCAGCACCTATTATTGTTGGATTTTTCATGAAAAACCTCCTTTCCCTCTTCTTTTTTTATTAATTCAAGGACTATCAGGTGTGTGTGTCATGTTTTTAAACAGGCTGTCCGCTGTCAATGGCTGTTTTCTTATCTCGGGTCTATGCAGCTACTCCAGTAACGTGTGGTCTACAATGCAGATAGTAACAAAAAAAAACCCCAACAAACCAAGAGAACAAATCTCTGATAAAACCACTCCTAACTCAAAACCATATTTGTTTTGGTGTTGTTTTAAATGCTGTCATGTTAAGCAGCCTCTTACCATCACCTGCAACTGAGCTGATCTTTCCTGGATGCTCCATGCGGCCTCCTTCTAAATCAAGATTGCTGATGGCCAACACCGCTTTGTATCTGCCGAACAAATAGTGGCCTTTTGTCCAGCACAAGTTCCTAAACAAACTTAATCTCTCTAACACTGTGACAGATGACATTTAGATGTCCTTGTTACCCTTAAAATGAGTTTTATTGACAATCAGAGAACAAAAAGAAGGCCCAGATAAAGCCCAATGTTTTATAGGCCTGCTAACAACATCTTAGTTCTTAGTGCAGAGGGTGTAGAGAAAGCCCGGAGTTGCCCCCATTTTCCCCTGCTTTGCTATATCACCATGACAACAGATATAGAAATCACTTAGTGACTCCTAGAAAGAAAACACAGTGACACAGTACCCCTTGTATGGCGAATCAAACTAAAGCCTTCATTCAAATGGCTATTCAGCTTGGGCATTCATGTAGAGGATGGGGTGGATTTTACACAGGTAACAACAACAGAAAGGCCAGCAAGCACTCCAGCCACAGCATATGGTAAAGTCTCTGTTTAATTAATGCATCCTCAATAGAATTTATCCATTTTAAATTTGTTTTCTTTTACTTGAAACATCATTAATGTAAAGGGCAACATTAATCAACATCTTGCAACTTAAAAGGGCATTAAAAAGTGATCTTCCCCCCCCCGCCCAACGCAACAGAACCTTTTCAAGTACTTTTGCTCGCTGGGACTGATTCTAGGCAGTCAGACTCCTTAATCATAAGGCAAATCTAGAGAGGCCTCTACTGGCCAGCCTCTCCACCTGCAATTCTCCTATTTTTAAGTGACTTGGAAAAGCAAGCAGTGGAGTAACTACAAGGTTTTATCTTAAAGTTGCACACAGAACGGATTACTGATAAATATATAGTGCAAAACATAGGATAATTGTGCTTTTTTGAAGCTATCATGTACGGTATAACCGCTTTTTTTAAATAAAGTAGGAAGACTAGAAAGATTTATCCTGGCTGTGATGTATTTGCTCTATGACATTTTGAGACATTTTAAGATTATAGGTCTAAAAATTAACGGATAATCATTTTCCTTTGTGCACAGGGCTCCCCTTAAAGTTGGGGCTTAAATCCGTTTAAATTTGAAATTCTCATATGCATGTGGCATTTTATATATGCATTTCTCCCAACTGGAGTAAAACATACATCAAAGCTCAGAGAAATTAAATGAAGAGCACAAGAAAAGGAAGTTATTGAATGATAGAGGAACTCAGCTTCTCTGGGCTTTCCACAGTGACAACATAAAGACAACTCCAAAATCCCCCATTTAGGTAAAATTTAACATATTAGGCAATGGTCAGTGTGCTCTGTGTTAATAGCAGTTCTGGCTGGGGAAAAAAAAATAGTTTCTGCTGTATTCTTTAAACAAAAATATAAAGTGTGAGTTTGAAGGTACTTAAAACTACATTGACTTACTTTCTTTAATTCCTGTTATTCTACTTATCAACTATAAACCATGGGAATAAGTAGCATCTACTGGCAGAAAAGACAACTCACTAGATCTTATCGCTGTGTAGATAGGAAACTTCTTAACACCAAAACTCAGGGAAAATGGGCAAACTGACTGATCTGATGAAACAAACCCCAATAAGACACTGATACTAGAAGTAAAGGCTGAAATAAGACACTGATACTAGAAATAAAGTGCAAAATGTTGATGGTGAATATAATTAACCAGGGAAGGAACTTACCTCAGGTTGTGGTAGGCTGCTCCAAAACCTAAGCCTAAATTTACTAAGATCTTTTTTTTCTGTGTAGAATACACATCATGGCAACTCATAATCTTAAAATTAATCCTTTATTTCTTTATTTTTTTTTTAAAGTCTGCAGTCTCTAGTAAGTCCATAGGAAATCACACAGATTATTTGCATTATAGTTATGGTTAGAAAACTTTCAATCCTTGGGTGACCTATAAATATATATATATATATATATATATATATATAAAAATAGAAAAGGATTCAGTAAATATCAAATATCTTAAGAGTATTACTTAGTAATATCTTTATATTTACACAATAAATCTCATGTCACAAAAATTCATTTGTCCTTCACCTCAAATACTATTATAATGAAAAAAAAAAAATCATCACAATTTCTCTCTGACACAGTATAGTTCACAAGCACTGCAAGAATAGGTAAAAATCTATTTTAACAAGCCTGGATTAGCTTGTATTTCTTAAGGTACCCAGCACCCAATGTCTTTTAAAAATCTTTTTATTTGCCCATACCTCCCTATAAGCCACCAGCTAATTTTACCTGTGATTACCTTTCCCCAGAAGGGAAGGGGGCAGGGAAGGAGATGTAATACAGGTCAATTCCTACCTCATGGTCAATGTAGCTGTTAAAAAATAAACAGCAGATCTGGAGCTCACCCTGCTAGTCCCAACAGTGACACCTCCTGGGGCAAGCGGGCTCCAGACAGCTGCAAGATTTTCTCTGCTTTGAAGTACAGTGAGAGCTCCACTCTGCAAAGCTGCACCAGTTCCAGTCTGAGAGTTTCTTTGAAGAAACTTTTCAGGACTGAAGCACTGCAGGGAGGAAAATGAACAATCCTGTTTAATTACATCAGTTTAGTGAGGAAAGCACAGGAGCCAGCAGCCATGTTGATGGACAATATGACACACTAATAATATCTTCAGGTATTTCATTAAAAAAAGGGGATTCAGTTTTGGAAGTAATGTTCCAGAAATAGTTTAGGGGTATGTCCAACAACTGTATCCACAGCATTAGGCACTAGGGCTTTCTTGCTTTAATGCGTTTTTTGTTTGGTTTGGTTTGGTGGAGTTTGTTTGTTTGTGGGGTTTTTGTGTGTAGTACCAGCTAACCTATGCAGAAAAGCTGGAAACACTTAAAATGACAATTTCCACTGGATTTACAACATTTCATACCAGATTTTTTTTTTTTTTTTTTAAAGCTATGGGCCAAATAGCTCATAATCTACAGGTCCAGTCCTGAACACCCTAGGCAACAGGCATAAATCTTCAAACAGCAGGAACCCAGTATGGACTGGTCATCAGAATGAGATTTTGTAACAAGCCACAGTGTCCTGAAAGGAAATTGATAAAAATGGACTGGAGGAAAAACGTATTCTAAATATGCCTACATTTAGAATAGCCTTTACTAATCATCTGTCATGTGTTTGATTTAAAACAGGAAAAACAATGGTTGCAAATTAAAAAACAGACCTCCTCTTTGCAGGAGGAGTGATTTCTTCCTTTATATTCTTATAGAGCTAATGTTGAAAAAAATATTACCAATCCATTCACAATGGCCAAGAAATCCACAGTGGTCTTTCATGTCAGCCTAATAAAAATAAATTTTAAGAATCATACATGTTTAGGAATATGGACTGTCAGCATTTCATAGAAGAATCTCTGGCATGTGGCAATTTCCTGACAGAGATAGAATTACACAGATCTGGTGACATCAAAGTGTAAAAGAGCTCACACAAATTGGTTGAGAGGGTTTTTGTTTTCTTATTTCTAGTGAGTTCATTATTTCTATTTAAAAATCCAAACAGTGTATGAATAGTCAATTAATAAACATTTTCAGTGTAAGAATTTCCAGGAAATTATTCCACAGACAAAAGTAATCTCAAAGTGATACACAATTCCAGCTGAATCTAACAAGTGATCTCACAGCTTTCTGGAAAGTAGCACACTAGAAAGCACATAGATCACTCAGAGGAAAAAAAAACCCTCTAGAGATCTGTTTTTGCAGGTGAAGCTACAACAGAATTTTCTGCATTTTTACTGTAATCATTTGACAAATATGCAATTTACTGATTATAATGAAAAATCCAGAATTAATAAACTGGAAGTTATAAAGCCAGAAAGGAGAAGTTAATCACTACTCAAGAAATGTGGGTTTTTTTCAATTCAGCTGCAAATGAAGTAGAACACACCAGGCAAAAAAGGGAAACAGTACAAAAACATGTATAACATTACTCCCAGACATTAAAAAGCCCAACAGTCCAACTTATAAATCTATTTTATAAATATAATTCTTCCAATTTTGTTCAAGAAAATAATACATATGTAAAAGAAATACTGTATATTGGCTGCATAGCAACATATGTATCTAAGAGATGGTAACGTTTAAAAACATTTTAAGATAGTTGTATCCACATGTTCAAGATAAGATATTTGTAAGTCATTCTGCATATTCTATTTTATGTAGTGTGGGTTTTGTTTTTTTTTTTTTTAAATTTTAAAGCATGATTGAGTTACAGGTAAGATGGGGGGAAATATCTGCCATTTTTAGTACAGAACTTGTCTTTTTTACTCTTATAGTCATATGTGAGATACTGTATTTACTTTCTGATGGTGTGGTGCTTCTAACATATCATAAATAGGGTACAATTAAAGAGAAAATTTGCACAAGACGACAGAATACAGTAGCAAAGATAAAATACAATAAATTAAAAAAAAAAAAAACAAAAAACCAACAAACAGGGGGGAACAAGGTAGGACTAACACCTGGGCTTGTACCTAGCTGTGCATTTGTGACCAATATTACAGCTTAGGGAAGCCAAAAATTGCAAAATAGACGAAGTTTCCCCTAGTACCTGAAGTAGTAATTCACCTAATGTCTACAACAGCCAGGAAACAGCTTCCCTTTCTGCCACAGAAGAGCCCATTTATGCATTTCACAGGGGATTTGCAGAGTGTAAAGCCCCAGAAAGCCCATGGGCTGAGAGAGGGAAATGGCATCCAGCAGCACAGGGCAGCCCAGGCAGCCCATCAAGAGCGGAGCCACAAAACAGAGCCAGAGGCAGCTCCGAGGCTGCCAGCACAACTGCCTGCAAAAGCTGCCAACGAGTTAGAAACTGCTTGTGGGAAAATATCACTTACCCTTAGCATCTGGGTCCCGTGATTACTGTCCAAAGAAACACAGACTGGTAAGATAATGGCAGGATAAACAGCACTTCATTTCTCCTATTACACCCCCTTTACTCCCACAGATTTTTGATACATCACCCCCCACCTTGTGTACAATTTTTAAAAAAATCTGTGGTTTTAATCTTTGTGTTACTCATGGAGTAAAGTGAGTCCTCCTGCTTCATCTCTAAAAATAGCTTTTGCACACTTTCCCTGGTTCTCAATGTATGAGACATAGTGGGGCTATTTGTTACCATTATTGACATGTTTGCAGTGAACTGCAAGCATGTTTACAGTAGAAATGAAGTCCCTGCTCTCTTGGAGGTAATCCTGGGGTGTCTAAAAGACTCACGGGAGTCCTTGACATGGATTCTCTAAAACGAATTTCTGTTCCCATATAAATAAATTATCTTGGGGCCAAATATTTATATTTTTCTTCTATTTCAGGAAAGGAGCGGATGCAGAAGTTTCTGATGTTTCTAGCAGTAATGCCCTGCTCAAGCTTTCTGCTATTGGAGATGAGGAAGAACAGGAGAAAAAAAGGAAGAGAAGTGCTTTGCGTTTACCGCTCACAGTGTAATAGAATGAGAAACGGGGCTTTTGCGACAAGTAAATAGGGCAAAGTGAGAATTGGCTCCCCGAGGTGATGGGTGTCAAAAATGCTAGGGAACCTAAAGGCCAGAGATGCCTTATGGCTAGTGAATTTGCCCTAACTTCCCCAAATTATACCAAAGGTTGCCTAGAAAATTTTATAGTCATTACCTTTTGGTTGGAATTGATAGATTTCCAGTATCTATTCACTGAGGGGGGAAAAAAGGTTGCTGTTAAAAATATACATCTTACCAGCATAGGCTGCAGGTTTTTTTCCTGGAGAAATTCATTAAAAAAAATAAACTTTAACCAGAATTGCAGTTTGTACATTTGCACCATACTGCAGCAGACCCAGACAGTTGCTCGTTAAAACTGTCCAGTTATGTGTAACATATACGGGATTTTGCAACATGCCAGGTGTTAAACAAAACATGAAGTGACATCATTCGGTAGACTGTGTTAGAGAAAATACAATCTCCTGGTGGTTTACAGGAAAAAAAAAAAAAAACAACACTCCACTTTTTGGTGAACTGCCTACAAAATAACGGAAGAATACAAGTTGTTATTGTCTCCGTACTTTGAAATTGGGCACATCTCTGTCTCTGCATGCTCAAATTCGCGTTAATAAGCAGAAGGCCTACACTAAATCTTTCATTAAAAATATTCCTTCTAGTAAGGAATGAGGAGCTTAGAGTAAAATAAACAAAATTTATAGGAATATCTGTGGGCTGCAGATATATTTAAGTGTATAACCAGCAAGAAAATATCCAAGGGAGACTAACCAATAACGTAAGAGGAAACTGTAAACTGAAGTTTCTGTATAATAAACAGAGCAATATGGATTCAATGCCACAATCTGGTTTTTGTTTTTTTAAATTCTCACAGACAGAAAGGTGTTTGATTCCAGCAATGGACTCTTTTGATTGATGGATTATTTGATCAAATGTTGCTGAGAGATTATTATTTCTATTCCTGTATAAACTAATGAATTCCAAAACCCATTCAAATTTATAGTATTATTTATATCTTCATTAAACAAATGGCAAACATTATTGCAGAACAGTTCCATCTCCTCCTTATTCATTGGATGAGGTCTATATTCAAAACCAAATGCATCTCCAGTGTGAGGCTCAGCTCTTAAAGTACTGTACATATAATTAGTATTAGCCAGCATTGTAATTCGAAACTAGAGAAAAAGAGGATGTGAAAATGCATTGCTTTCAGTGAATAAAAGTACAGAAAACTAACAAGGTACCTGTGATGTGCTATGTGATCCTTGCTTTCAATATTGTGGGAAGATGAGCGTTTGATAGCTCTGAGTATGGTTGAAAGGAAACATACCTTGGACAACATCGCATTTACGCCAAGAGATGCTATGCTAACCCTGCTTTACATTAAGCAGAAAAGTTAATAGCTGTATAAAGACATTTTAAAAGGTTATAGCTGAAGTCAGACTTTATATGCAGGCTTTCCATGCATTACCTTGCAGTATCATAGTGCTGTTTTTAAAGTAATTTTAAAATAAGCAAAGGAGGTTATTTATTCCTTTTAATAGGACACTGGTATGCAGAACATTTTGCTTGCTTTTTCTGTCCATATTCAGTTTGGTTACTGCGCTTTTTTTTTTTTTTTTTCCCCCCAGTTATCTTAGTGTCTTGAATATTTAGTGGCATACAGATCTTGCTTACATTCAATATTTTCATATTTCATTGTATTTTAATTACAACAAAACCTTATGCACAAGCCCGTCATAATATTATTTGCTTCTACTCCACTGAGAATCATGTACATTTTCTTGAACATGGGAATATTTTTAATTTTTAATATGGACTTGTTTGAGAAGGCATGCAGTTTGAGCAGTTAGGCCCCATGTTCCAAATAAAACATGTCACCTACATTTCAGGACAAAAAGAGGCATTGTAGTTTACTGATTTTTAAAGAATGCCACTGCCACTTCATCCTTCACAATCTTATAGTTCCTACATGACCAAGAAAAGAAATGCTGAAACTATCACTAGTAAAGACATTGTCACTAGTATTCATCTATTTAAAATACACACACACACACACACACACACACCCCTCCCTGTTTTCCCTAAAATACATGGGGGTTTTTTTATATGGAAAGACACATGCTTTTATACAGGCATAATTTCTTTTCTCTTAAGACATCAGCTGAAACTACAGAGAACTAGTTAGCTGCACACACACATTCCATGTTCATCCTGTATTCTTTGGAATAACTGTCCAAATTTTATTAGGATTTTCTTATAATGATGTTATATGATGTCCTTGTTGTGATACCTGCATATGTAGAGATCTTAATATTGATTTACTGTGTCTTTTGCCCATCCTTGAGCAGTGTAGATAGCAATTACAGCTGTTGGTGGTATCTATTTTGTCTTTTCATAATTGTCATTTCTGGTTCTACTTAAGATTAAAATATGAAAATTGCATCACGTGCACATGAACAGGGCATCAGCTAAGTTATCAGCAATATCATGGCAGCGTCATCATTTTAACCACTATCCTCTCCATCTTGTTTATGAAAACTGCATACTGTAACATAAACTTTTAGAAGGAATGTATCATTGCAAGAGCTGCCCTGACAAGAAGCCCTCATTCAGACCATTAATATCTTCCCCCCAAAAATCATCAGGGACAGAGAAACACCTGTAAAGCCGCACCAGATGTTTCCGAATAGTTTTGCTTGGGTTGCTGTCTGAGATTGATCAGTTCAATGCTGATTTCTTAGCTAGATCTAAAAACACTTACAAGATCCTTATTGTCAGGGTTTTGCTCAGCTGAAGTTGCAAAGGTGGTGGCACATGTACTATCTTAATTGCACAATGGATTTTTATAAAGCAGTAAAAGTAAACACTAGAATGATAGTAAATGACTGTTCATGCTCCCCAGTAATCAAAACAAACCAGATTCCAACTGTATACTTGGAAGAGAGGTTGGCAATTTATGCAAAGAAACAGCAGAAAATATTTTCGAACTGCCCAAGTTGCTGTTTTTAGAGCAGTGATTTTCTTTAGCACTAGAAAAATAAATCCTTGTGCAGGTTTGACTTGGTGTTGGTTTCTTTATAATCTGTTCATGTACAACACACAGCTGAGATAATGGAGAGCAAACATTACATGCAACATCCTCTCAAGCATCAATGTTATCTAGCAGTCCTCCCAAGCAGGGTATTCTATCAATTGTCAATGAACTGAATCTTCTATTAAAAATGAAGCTGAACAAAGAAAAACAGTATGAGAAGGTGTTTGGTTTTGTGCCTTTTTTTTCCTTTTTTTTTTTTTTTTTTTTTTACCACACTCTGGCTGGCATTTTAAAAGATTTTTTGCACACGTTTGGATACAGATGAGAACAATTAAATACCCTCTAATAATTAATGTATATGCAATCTATAGCACGCATTCTCCTCTTATTAGAGGCTGTGGGTTTTTTGTTGCAATCTAGCTAATAAAGGCTTTCTTTTCCACAAGAGAATTTTGACAGGGTTGACTCCAGACGGCTTTCCAGCTGAGGTCTGGGGCCTTGCTGAACCTTCAAAATTTTCCCATTTGAGCTGCATCAAAGTGAAGGAAATTCAAGGATCACTAACGTCTCAGATGGTAGCACTTGCCCTAACAACCAAGGTTCAGGAATTCTTTGGAGCAGGCTGAGGTCATTTTTCTCCCCTTTTCTCCTAATGCTTTTCTCTATTAATCAGAGCTCACAGCTCAGATTGGTCTTCAACTTCCTCCCAATCCTTGCTAAGCCTGTCATTTCTAGCTATTATTTACTTTAATGGACTTTGGCTGATCCCTTATGAAGCTTTGGATCTGAGAATAATAAGGCTGGAGAGTAACGGGCACAGACATGGGTGTGGGTTTGCCTGCAGATTAACCGTGGCAGATGGGCTTTATTGCGGTTTCCTGTGTGCCGAGTGTTGATTGAGAGGGTATAATGAGAGAGGTGGTGTCTGCACAATGGCTGCAGCCACTTCATTGCACCTCGCGTCTAAACAACCCCATTTTTCTAAATCTTTGGGTTGTGAAATTTTAGGAAGTCAGAGCACAAGAACAAGTACAAAAACAACTGTAAATAACCATGAATGTTAATCCAACCCTAATTGGTCCCTTCTTTCATTATGGGTACATTTTGCTGAGCTTTCTCCCCCCACCCCCCCTCCTTTTCTTTTAACAAATGAATGATATGGACAGCTATGCATACATTTGACTTTTATAACAGTTTAACACGAATATTATTTCATATTGATGTATATGATTATTAATATTAATGTCCCATTAGTTTTTGCATTATTAACATCAGCAGCAAAAGCTTACCTTGCAATCATCCCGTTATGCTTTAGGTTTTTGTCATCTTGGGGAAATTTGTTTGAATTAAATTATCTATTGTCTAGAGAATATCAAAAATAACAGTAGGAAAATTGCTTAGTATCTGGCAAAATGTGTCAAAATATGCTTTTCTAACTTCAAATGCCATTAACTTTCATCAGTAATCAGATGATAAATTATTTTCAGCCATAGGTGCTATCAAAAGATCTTTTACAAATTCCCCATTTTAAGGATTTTACTTAATTCCTCCCTTTCACTGATGGATTAAATCACAACTATTGATTCTTTTCTTCCTTTGGGGCTTTACCCATCTGTCCTAATGCTTTCATCCCAGCACCCCTTGGGCTGAGAGGAGTGTTCTACAAATGAACCAGTGAAAACCTGGAGAAGATTCCAGGTCAAGTTTGTGTACAAGAGTTTAAATTTTTAGTGACAGTCTTCCCTTACCACAGACGAAAGTTTCCACACAGAGCTGCACAAGCTAGCCCCACCAATTATCCTCCTCCTTTGAAAACCATTATCAAGTTTTTCAAAACTTCTTTCATTTCACTGTTGTCACTCGATGAAAAGGAAACTAACCACCATGTCAAGACAACTCGGCTGCCTGGCAACCAAGGGCCACATTTTAATTCTGACTTGCTTCTGGTCTTGACTAATGGAAAGTGACTATGTTAAGCCAGTCAGAAGAGTTGTTTGTCACTTCTGAAATGCAAACAAAACTATATTGTTTCAAAAGTCCTGGGTGTGATTGATGTAAAGATTTACAGTAACATCATTCATTTGCCCTTGTGTTTTAGTGGGATTGATGTCATATCTTTTCATGCTTTATTAAATTCTTTTGGAGAACTCAAATACATGATGCTTTTTGTCCTAAAGAATCTAAAGAGATTTTTCTTATGCAAGAAAACTTGCGAGAGTTAATGATTCAATTCAACATGTGTCTGTAATTTAATAAGAAACATCAGCTGAGAAATGTGAATATATATCAAACTGACAAAAAAAAAGAGCCAAGATAGAAAAAAAAAAAAACAACCTACAGTTTGGGGGAGGGGAAGGAAAGATACACTGCTAACTTGCTGGCAATAAAGCTTGTTTGGACAAACTTTCCCACAGCTGAGTTAATTTTTTAAACTTCTAATACCAAAAAGAGAAGTTCAAATTCCGCTCCCCAGCTCTTTAACAGTAAATGTATGCAGTCACAAATATAAAACATGTGTCCATTTCTCTAAATTGTAACTGAAAACATTATAAGTAATATCAACATCAATTATCCTGAGTAACTATGACAGATTCAAATAGGTTTAAATTGTTTCCGAAGGCATCTAAAAAATCCCCTCTAAAACAATTATATTGAAAATTATTTTTGTAAAGGCCAGGTTGACTTTTCTACTGAATTAATGTTCAGGAGAGGAAGAATGAACCTAGAGACAGTTTTCTCCTCTGGAACAGGGAGACAGACTCACACACTTTCCATGTATAGATGTAAGATTTTGTCATTACACATGCAAAATATGTGTGTGTGTGTATATATTTGAACAGAAAGGAAAACATAGGTGTTGTGGTAGTTTCCATTCTACTTCAATAATATAAATCACTCTTCAAATGTCTATTATTCATTGAGGCAATAATTTAATAAATAGTCAAGGATAGTGGGCTTAGGTTTTTGCAAGTATACTTATATCAGCATCAATGGTATGCTGGAGCTGTTTTCCAGTATCAATAAATTTCCTTTTTGCTGTTCTGGTAATACCTGTTAATAAGCAGACCCTTGACATTATTTTTTAAAAAAATATATATTAAAATTTAAGCACAGTAATAACATATGCTGTAATTACAGTTGCCATCTGGGATTCTTTGGGATGGTCCATGAGGCATCCACCACGTCAGTTCTCTGGCTAGAAATTTAGAAGTTTTGATGGAGGGAATGTATATGTGGAGAAAAATAAACAATTCAGACTACTTTGAGTCCTGGTCCTTCTTGGTCCATGGTGGAAGGCGATGCTATTCCAAGCCTTCCTACAAACCAAGCTGTCCTATACTTACCTCATGCAGTGAAAACCTCTGCCTACCATCCTGAGATAATGAGACATGGGACACTTTCCCCCATGTTATCTAACCTTACCAGCCAAATGGTCCAAAATATGAGTGGTCAGCTCAGCACCAGCACTGTGCCCTACAAGGTAAGAGGATAATGAATATTGATTGCAGGTGGCTGCAAGGAGCTATCTTGTAGATCCTGTCCCCAGAGTGGGACAATACCGGTACCAGAGGTGTAAACAGCTGCCAGAGCCATATAATCTGGCTTCCAGCTAAGACCATGCAGCAAGAGGTCCGAGCACCCAGCAGAGGACAAGCAGAGACTGTCCAGTGCTGATAATGCTGTGGCTCCTCCCATACAGCCAGGCTCACCAGGGGAGGCTGTGGGACCCGTTTTATTTGCACTGTTCTTTTGATGCAAGGCAGTGCCTGAAGCCTCCCTTCCACAGTCTAAAATCAGCAGGCTTTGAGCTCCTCTGGGAAAGGATAAACCCCATCTTGGAGGCCATGAAGCCACGGCATTTCTTCATTTGAGGCCAAGCCTCAGCAGAGACCAGTACAGAACTTTGAAGGAGTCCTGAATAACTGCACTAGATCAAAGCAGTGAGGCTTCAGTGCTTTGCTAACTCTGTGAATTCCACTTTGTGCTGCTAGTATGGAAAAAGGGTAAATTAGATGTATAGATCTGTTATATAAGAGAACTCTGCTGGACAGATGAAACAGAGAAATAAGGGTGTGTGCTTGTCCACCTTCCAGAAAACAATTAAGATCTCTGCCAAGGCCTGCTACTTCAGTATCTCTCAGTGCATGATTAAGTTGAAGCATTAGTGATCTCAAGGAAGGAGAAGGAGGACGAGAAAGAAGAGAAGCAGCTGCCCAATCTTTCCACTGAGTGGAAGTCAGGACTGGCTCAGACACAATAACTCCATTGACTCAGGAAAATAAATATGCATTCATTCAGAAGATTATCTAATCAGTCTAGGTCTAGATATTAGGTCAGTGGATTACCTCAGCCTATCACCAGTCTCAGCAAGCCCTGCATCTCCAAGAAGAAACAAATTAAGAACATGCACATTCCAGGATCACAGCATTTTTACAGTCCTCACCATAGCCAAAAAGCAAAAACTGGGTGTAAAACTGTCTCTCTATAGCCAAATTACACACAAAGCATGTTGTAAATCAGCTTCACCCCAGGGAAGGCAAGCTGTAAACTACCTATCATTTTACACAGCTATGTATAACCATCATGGTGGAGGAAGCCTGAAAAGGTCAAGAGATTTTTCTAAACTACCTACATCTCCGGAGCAACTCAAGAAGCCACATAATCTAAAGTCCTCAGATGGTATTGCTGTCTGCTGTTTTTTTTCCTTATGGAAACAAATGTGTAGCTTTCTAACTGCCTTCAGCTTCTGCTGAATTAAACACATTCCGATGTCTCTAGAGCAGTATTTAGGCAGTTGCACTCTCCCTTGTACTCTCCTGGGTAATCCTTCTGAGGGAAAGAATACATAACGAAGCCCTCAGCTGATAATTTGGGAGGCCTGCCACTGGTTATTGCCATCAGTTATTTTTCAACTGATTCAAAGATAACACAAGGGCTGAAAGCTTGTAGTTCCTTCTTTTAAGAAAACAGAGCCCAAACAGTTCCTCTTAATCCTGAGGATTACCCAAAAGTGTCCAGTAACCTACCTTAGACCAACTGAAAATTCGAAAAAAGAGAAAAAAAAATCTGTTTTTTGCAGTATTTGAAGGCCCATGTTCCTTCCCCAAAATAAATATGCAAATGAAATTGCAGTGCAACTGACTGAAACTTTATACAATTGTTCCAGGTTCATAAACATTTCATGAACTCAGATTAAATTTCAATTACAATACAAGTACTTCCATGAGCGGCAGAGTGAAAGATGCCTGTTCTACCCTGGCTTTGTGCTCGTAGTTAGATTCCCTGGGACCTCAGGAGGTGCAAAACTCCAGCGGAAAGTGCTGCCCCAGGTGGGACATTCTCTGTCCTGCAAGTACTCCTGGTATCTAAGAAGCCTTTCTAGCAGTGTGAACAATAGCACATCTTCCCTTGCTACCAATTTCCACAAAGCTTATAGGAACTGGCCAGCAGATTCATTACCTGTAGGGCACAGCCTGACACAGACATAAAGTATACACAGAGACGTGTGATCATATAAAACACATTTACAAACAGGATAAAAACTAGATTCTCTTGGGTCTAGACAGAACCAACAATAGGGAAAGGCCAAGGCTACATAAGCAAGGATTAATATGACTCAGTGGTAAACCATTAGTGTCCCTGTCTCTTTGTCACAGAAAAGGCTTTTTCCTCTGGCTCCTGGCTAAACTGCCTTCTATAGCAGTTGCCTGCCTTTCCATCTGGTTTAGCCAAAACTCTTTCATCTTTTACCTTGTATACTGCTGCTTTCTCTCTTTCAGCTGCTGCTGAGCTCACCTTCTCCCCGCACTGCAGGCACATGCCTGTTCTGATCCCCTTGCTAATTCTCATCAGTGAGGCGTTGCTCATGCCATCGCTCCCGGGAGGGTAGCAGACCCTCCCCAGCCTCTGGTTTCAATTCCCCAGGCTGTTCCCAAGCCCTTCACCAAGCTGCTGGCAGATGAGGGCTCCTCGGCTGTGCTCACACTGCCCCCTGTCCCAGGACAGGTCTTTTGCCCTTCGAGCCTTTTAAAATCCTTCTCTCTGGGAAGTGGATCACGACTTCTTGTTACTGCAGATGATGCACCAGTGCCTCACATTGTGCTTGTTTGTCATCTCTTCATTGTACGTTCTTTTCAGCAATGAATACAGCTTATTTTTGTTGCACACAGTGCCATGCAAATTTAGGGCACTATTTTAATGCATGATAAATAATTACTATAATTAACAGAAAAACAAAATGCCTCCTGGCAATTTGTCAGGACTAGACACCTCTTTCCCTGCCAGATATTTTCATATGTATGACATGTACATATAAGATCCCTCTTGCCTCTGTGTAGGGACATGCATCTCCCATTAGCAGTAATGGGAATTATGTGTGTTCACTGAGGGGAGACTGTAGTCTACCCTGGCTGGTGTGCTGCGCTAGTTGTGCTTTATTGGATCATATGGAGCATGCCAAATAAAAAAAGAAAAAACACCTTTCCATCTTCATTGTTCAGAGGGAAATATATAGGAAGCCCCTGTACACAATCATGCTTTTAATTAAGTGCTATTTGCAGGTGCTATTTCTCTCCAATTTCCTATAGCCATTTCAAAAAGAGCAATAACAAAAATAATCTGCAAAATAAAGTGATTAGGGATAAAAATTAGCTAGAGTTACTAGACTGATGAGAAATTTTTTTAAAAATGAGCAATTTTAATAAACCACATTTTGAAACTATAAACATCCTTGTATGGGTAGATGCTGCACTGCAAAATACTAAACTTCATTTCACTATCAATTTTCTGATTCATCTGAAGAAGTTCATTATCTGTTAAATTGAAGGCAAGCCTCCCACAGAGGAATGCTATCTAAAGATGGATGTGTTTGTGTGTGAAAGGATAGCCTTTCTTAGCTGTTTATCAAAAAAGACATTCATGGACTAGTTACTATACTTCACTACTTTGTAAATATAAAGTACAATACATACATACAATCGTATGACAGTGGGTTTTTTTTGTCATCTGGTTGTGACACATTAATACAAATTTAGTCCAAACATCCAAAGTTATGCTGCTAGGAATGTTGCCATCTGGTTTTAATGAATATCTGGGGTCCATTTTTCAGTTAAGCTTTTCTTATTGTGTTTGTGTGTTGCTTTTTCCAAGCTATCTGCATAATTGCTTAAAGATTTTACTGCAAAATTAATATCCTCACTGTGAATGAGGGAGAAGGGCAAAAACCAGGTTGACAAAGGCTGAAATGAGGTGAAAGGCAAATTCAATTTTTCCTTGCACCATAGAAACCTCGTCAGGACTAGCTTTATCTGGTAATCCACATTTAAACTTTAACCTGTAGGGGGGCTCTTTGTGTTAGTTAATGTAAGCATAAAAAGAGTCTGAACCACTAATCAGATTAATCATATTTTGTGAGACTCAAAAGCTTCATTAAAAGGACCTCGTTTCCAAGCTACACATTTCAGAAAGGGAAAAAAAGTTGGCTATGAAAAGGAAAGAGTAACACTGAAATTCAAAAAGACACAGACTGTGTGTCTCCTGGAATTAAACCAAACAGAGTTAAGAACTGGAACAACATCCACCTTCATAAAATACACCTTGACGATGCCAAAATAATTAGGACATTTTACTATTGAAATTATGCATTCCCTACATTTACAAAGCTTTATCTTATGCACAAGAGAGAACTATTTATTAGGTAAATACAATAAATGTCTTCCCATTACTCATATTTATGGAAGACTCCCTCTCCACTGAAGAAATCATAATTTCTAAGTACTTCAGGTGACCCCTCAGAGACAAGAAAATGTGAACTTCCAAAGCATAAGAACTGGAATCTGTCATCTGTAGACAGGTTATTTACATTCATGCAAGAAACCCACCAGTTCCCTAATGAGCATGAAAGAGCAAGCTACTCTCCCATGTTGGCGCAGCATTGTGCCCTCTTTCAGAAAAAACAGAATAACTCTATTTTTAATAAATGAATGGTTTGCCACAAATGAAGCCTCAGTGAGTTCATGCCTACAGAGCAAAACATGGTTTAAGATCAGAATCCCGACCTCAAGATTCTTGTAATTTTCAACAGGAACCATTTGCACTTAGGACAGCGTGAAACCTGTTCAGATCTCAGCTTACCCTATATTGCTCTGGAGTTAGTGGGCCTCTGAAATCAGGAGATGCTTTGAGAAAACAATGATGCAAGTGAATATCAAAGCTGAAAGTCTTATATTTGGAAGATTATTCAATACTGAGCAGATGAAACACTTAAAAGCAGTTACGCTTTCCCTATGTCCTGTATTTAAGAGGTAGGACAGAAATCAAGACATGACATTACTAGGAGGATCACTTGAAATACAGACTCACCCATTTTCTAACCATGGGACTGGGGAAGTGGAGTTAGCCTCACCTGTTTTCCAAGTGAGAAGGAGCATCCTCATGCTGCATCACAGCCAAGCTGTTTGCTCATATTTCACCATTCTGTTTCTGTTTTTCTTTCCCCAGGACTTGCCAAGATCTATTCTTGTTCCTGCAAGCTGCACAACTCTCTGCACGACCTGTATTCAACAGGTAAATTTACTCCTGGACCATTAAGGTAACCTAAAAGACATTTTTCACACAAGCACTGAATTCTCCACTCTACTAAGGTTATACACAAATTAATAACTTTTTTAGTGTCTGTTTAGAAGTTTTGTCCATAATTGTACTGAGACTGTACTCCTTGGCATAGTCAGTTATACCTAAAGGCAATGCTCGTACCCTGGGTAAGTGACAGCAGGTGGGGAACCTTCTGCAGTAAATGACCAGTCACCAAGGAATTGTCACACTGCAAAGGCAGAAGGGAAGGACAGATCTTCGGTGAGCTAATTCCCTCTCCCACCTTCACTCTTTCATAGAGCTGAAGTTGTCCTGTTGCTGCATATGCTACAGAGGCTTTAAATAAAACACGATGGCCAAGATTTCTACACTTCATAGACCTACACTTCACACAAAGTTTTACCACAAGCTTTCATTTTATGGCTGCATTTCTGAGTGTGTGACATTGTGTGCCATCCTGTGCCCCGAGGTCTTCACTGTTTCTTCATCAAACCAAGCAGCTGTCAAAATGTGCCTCAGCTCCATCCAGCACACATTCCCCAGCTTTCCCTTCCAAGGAAAAGAAGGGGAGAAAGGCCGGTGAATGCCAAGGTCTTGCTCCAGTGAGGAGCTGGGAGGTGGCCAAGGACAGGCTCTCAGGTTCCTAGTGTAGATGTAGACTATGATACCATTGAATTCTTCAGAAAATATCACACAAATCTAAGTTATTTATGAGCTGACTTCAGCATGTTTGCACCAGTATAAATCTGGAGCAACTACAGTGACTTCATCGGAGTCCTTCTAAGTCTAAGCCAATGCAATTTAAAGCAGAATCTGGCCCTTTAGTTTGGGTAATAAGCAAGAAATGCTGCCCTAAAAATACAGACACAACAATTTTGCCTGAACACAAAGAGAACCATTTACAGGTCTGACCCAAAGCTATGAATTTAAATGATCCAAATTTAATTCAAAAAAAATGAGATCTTTGAATTAGGAAAATTAAGAAAATCACTAGGATGCATTATTTTGTATTGCATCGGGTCTTCTCAGCCTTCCTGATACTGTCTCACCTTGTTTTATGACGAATTCCAGTGGCATCCATATAAACACTCCCAGAATGTATTTCTGTGCAGCACAAACAGATATAGCAAAAAATATCCCCTATCAACTTGTCACCTGAGCTATGATACTTCCCAGTCCATTGGAGGGCAGAGTCAAAGGGTTTAGCTTTGAGCACTGCTGTCAGTCTGCTAAAACTGCTGGAGGTGGCTTAAGCAGCCTGCTTGGCTTTGCCCTGAGCTGAGTTGGGCTCTTCCCATGCCAGATACACCTTTTAGCCGAGGTTAATGAATAGCTGAGAGGAAGAAACCTACTGCAGCTGTTCTTAATACGCCCTGGGTATGTTTCTTATTTTATAGATTGGGAAACTGAGTCTCGGAGATGTACAAATCACTCACCTGTGCTCACAGAAGTTTCTGGTGGTGACCCTGACAGAACCAGAGTCTTTGACCTCCCTGTCCACAGTCCCTGCTCCTGCCTGTATGTCACTTGCACTCCAGCCACGGTGGTGCAGAGCAGGGAGCGCTGGATGTCCCTGCAAGCACCACTACTGGGGTGGCAGCACACTAGGCTCAAATTATATAGGATTCAAATTATACTCACCATCTTGCACAAAATATATTCAATAATTTTTTTCCCCCATTTTAATTCTATGCTCAGGTAATGGGATCTCTCTTGAAACCATGCAGAAAACCAGCCAACTCCATAACAAGCTAAAGCATCGGCATTTCTTCAGCCAGGATGATGACAAGTGTGTAGTGAATGCACATTTCATGATGTTTTTTTTCACAAAGATCTTGACAATCTCTGTGAAAATTTGATAATAATCATTTATGAATGTCTGACCCTGCCTTGCTTTAAATTTGTGGGTCTGTCAAAACCCAAGCAGCGGTTGAAATAGTTGCCTATGTTGGATGAGGTCCACATTCCTTGAGCTGGATAATGTCACTTGTCACTGCTCATTCCAGAACAGATTTTTCCTTTTCCATTTTATTTACACACACCAAAACCACCCAAAAGAAACACCACCACCCCACCCCCATGTTTTATTTCCGTAACTGTTAGAGAAATTATTTTAAAAAGCAGTACAAACCTTATAAATTCCAAAGAATGGCAACATTGGGAGGCCCACCAGTGATGCCCACAGGAAAGCAGCAGATCCAGAGCTTTTACCACTTCAAATAAAAATTTCTGTTCTGCAAAGAGAAAATCCCCTCTCTTGTGTAGTTCCAGAGTCTACAGATCATTAGGTAGGTAAAGCAAACTTCTGATCTTTTGATCATTCAGAACTCTTTGGAAAGAAGTTTCCCACAAGGCTCATGATGCTCTAAGTCACTTTTGTTTCTATTCTGCAGCCTCCCTCTCTCCAAGTTAAAACTCATGCAGAACAAAACAGCACTGCTGAGCTCAGCAGCATTGTGAAGGAGGAATCTGTGGCACCCTAAGGCCTGATTGTATAAAAATGTGTAATGTTACCAAGAAAGTGGAGTGGGAAAACATTCCCATGACTGCTTGGTAGGGCTTCACGCCTATGAGGCATGTGTGAAGATAGCTTCACACCTATGAATATCGCATAGAGTCTGACCCTCTTCTCTGAGATCTTAAATAATGTTCCAGCTGGGGACCCAACTATAAACATTTCTGCACTTAGCATGCAATAAAAAGAGAACACATGGGATAGGAAATATTTGGTTAAATTTGCACCTTTTCTCTACATTATAAATTAGGATACATTTTTCCCTTCCTCCTCCTGTCAGCCACCTTCTGTTTCCTTGTCTATGCTGCACTACCATCTAAACACTCCTATCTCCAATCTTTTAAGTATTGGGATCAAGTTACAGCATCTAGTATCCTTTGGGACACAAAATGTCCTATGGCAAACTCCTACAGGGGAAGAGTAAAATTAGCTCCCTTCTCTGTCTGGGCTGCCCCAAACACAGTGAGGATCCCACCCTTTAAAACTCCCTCATACGTGTGGCTCTGCACAGGAAACTGCAGAATTATTCCCTATCACTCAGTGACATTTTACAAAGTCTAAACCTACACACTGGCCTAGATTGGGTGCATGTAATGGACAAAAATATAGAAAGTGATTGCTCCTTGAGCATCATAAACGATTTGGAGGGCAAGAGAGTACAAAAGATCAGGACACTTCCTAAATTGTCTGGATGCAATACAAGCCAACCTCCAATTGTTTGGATTTCTGTTTACCCTTGCAAATCAGAGGAGGCAATCCAGACAATCTGTTGGTTTGCTATATTTCAGAATGTTATTTCAGCTGGACAAACTATGAGCAGTTTTGCAGCTGCAAACATGTATAACGTCTTGAGTTTTTAGTGACAAAGTGGCATTGTATCCTTAAGACATTATACTGCTATGGTATAGTGTTATATTCAGATGATCAGAGTAATAAAAGAATAGTTTTATGTTGCCAGAATTGCTGTTGAACAAAACAGCTCATTTCTCTACCTCTAAATGAAGAGAAATAAGGCATTTTTCCTGTGTTTGGCACCAACAGAGTATTTTTAGAATGTTTCCAGTTATGGACCCATCTGCATCCTGTTCCACTGTTACTGCACAGAGCAAAGAGAAGCAGAACTGCACAGAGGAAGGACAAAGAAATTACTCCTAGTATTTCCCCCTCTCTTAACATGAAAACAGATTTCTAAATATTATCACCCACTATCTTGTTTGAGAGGCTGCACTTCACCAGTGATGAGAGAATTTGCTCTACCAAAATCATAGTATGGGCACATTGCTAACTCATATTTGTGAGCTAGCATCACCTATATTACAATTTTATGACATTGTATTAGAAAAAAAGAAGGTTAGGTACAGTGAAACCTAATTTTAAATGGGAATGTAGCAGTCAATTTAGTAGGGAAATTTAGTCACTGAAGGAAACATGCTTTTAAAAGCCATATTGTCTGAAGGAACAGATACAGTGTTATCTTTGAGACTATCTTCTCATGGGCCTTAATAACAGTTCTTTACAAACAGCTTTTTGTAATGAAATAAGCATTAACACACATGCATAAATTGCACACAAGCCTCAGTCGCTACAGCACAATCCCACTCTGCTTCTCACTCATCTTGTGTTGCAACTTCCCTGTTTTTAAATGGTTAAGCTTCCCCATAACAGATTTCCTTGTGAATATTTTAATCACTTTATAATGCCATGCTTCACCTGTAGGTTGGACCTTCAACCCTCTGCACGCACGTAGAACTGAGGCCCCAAAAGGCTGAATGAGTTGCCTCAGTTTAGACAGTAAGTTAGCATGAGAACTGAAAAATGACTTTTATTCCTTTCAGTTCTACACTTAGGCCACAGTTTCTACAATAGCATAAACAGAAACTATACAGAGCTTAGATAAACAGTCTACTGCATTTGCCTGGAAAGTCCTCTTAAATGGACTGCAATTATTTGCATCTCCTTTCCAAAGGGTACAGTTTGAGATCACTTTCACAAGGCTCAAACTAGGTGCTTAAGATCAGTGACATTTTTTTAAAACTTCCCCTAAAACTGTCCTCATTTTCAGATTGAACATAAATAGTAGCTTCACTGTACATCTGGTGAGGCCAAGGTGCTGCGATGCCTGAGGTTAGTGGCTGAGCCCCCTCTCCTCCCTGTACCACCAATGCGTTCCTCTACCCTTCGGTGGGAGAACTTCTGAGAGTCGTGCTCTGGCCAGCAGAGGAACAACTCCTGCTAGCAAAATGTGCACTTTAAAACTTAACAGGCGTATACAGAGTAAGCCAAAGACAGTATCAATACAGATGGTTATGTGACCTGGGTGAAAACGTGCTTAGTATAGCACTAAATATACAAAGTGCTGCCCGAATATTGAGTGTTCATTTAATATAAGGGAGAAACATAGTCTGGGATCTAAATGACCCTTCTTACTCTTCCACCAGTAACTCCCTCAGTTCTCCACACAGATGGCTCTTCTGTCTTGAAACAATAATAACACGGGTGAAGTTTCCAGTAGCTTTCTGAATAACTGTAAAACTATTTTGCAAAGTGATCCTGTGGAAAATGTATGAATGGTCTTTAATGCAATATAACCTTTGACACCTAGCAGGAAAAAAAAAAAAAAAAAAAAAAAAAAAAAAAGTATTCTGGTGAAAAGGAACAATTTTACAGTCAGATATGAGCATTGATTTGCTCAGCTGCCTGGTGGTGGATCACCCACAAAAGAGTTTGGAGGGTCTCTGTGTAAGAACTGGGAAGTTAGGATTAGAAATGTGTCTGACTTAAGAGGGAATTTTAAGCAATTAACTCTGCAAGCACACAAAAGTGAAGCACAAAGAAACGCTAATGGGAAGAGATCATTAATGCAATCCATCCACATTCTCCATCTATACACTCATTACCTGCTGACAACACCAGTAGGATTTGCCTATATGAGGAAATGGACCAAAATAGCTATTGCAGAATAAGCCATTCTTCAATAGCTTTCTGTTTGTTCCTGTGTGGACACTGTAGGAATAATTAGTGCACTTATTCTGTTCTAGAATAATCAGTGCACTAATTATTCCAGACTAAAGTATCTTTTATTCCAAAACACTTTGTCCACAAGGGGAGCTATTGTGAAATAGCTTGTGCTCCTCTGCTCAATTTCCATCTGTAAAAAGGACATAATCCATGCTGTTGGAATAGCTGTACCCCTGGACTCCAGGAATAAATCAAATTATAGACAAGTTCCGATTCTCCCACCATTCATGCTGGTTTGTTAAAGTAACTGAATACACAGAGTTGTTGTGAAAACAGGACTGAGCTGTACGGCAAAGAATAAGCTCTTCTTTTAGGAGCTTTTTCCTTATAAAATTATTTTGGTCACATTTGCATCCAAGCTTATTACTGGATTTAATGATTGTAGAGGCTGACATGGTAGATGAGACTTTGCTCACTCTTTTGCAAAATGTGAAATGCTGAAGTTGGATGAGCACATAGTGTAATTAGCTAATTTGATGGGGTAGCTTTATCCAGTCTATGTGTTTAGAAACACCACTAATCTAGCATTTTTTTTGGTGATGCAATGCAGTTAAACTGAAGACCGATATACCTAGACAGTAACCCCATAACACTGTTAAAAACTTCTAAATAAAGGATGAAAATGGTAGTGTCAGATCTTACTAAACTGGGAGGAAAGTCCCAATACTCAATACCCTAGTCTACCTACTGCTTTCCTTTCAGCAGACTGGCATATCAACTTTGCAGATTAAGTTGCAGAAGCAGACTATTTCTGTCTGGGGTTGGGTTTTTTGTATGCTTGTTGGTTTTTTTTTAAAATCTTTCCATTTAACATAACCATACCTGAGGAATCAGTCCCCCCCTTTCCACTCAGGGAATGGTAGAATAACACACTGAGATGAGGGGATAAACCCCTTTTTCTCTCACAGCACATATGATTTGACCTCATATTTGAGAACTATAATGCTCAGATAGGAAGGCTGTGTAATGCCATACTTTGTGAAAATGGATACAAGACATTTACATGCAATAAATAATACTCTTTTCCACTTTCATGTTTCATACAGGTTGCACTGTCTTACCATCCATCCTCTGCCTTTGTCTCACTAGAGGGAAATCAAATGCAGTTTGGGATATATTTCAAAATAAGTGGCATCGCTGCTTAGCATGTATTTTCAAAAACATTTAGAGTGGTCATGTGATATGATTTGCTAAGGTTTTACCAATCTCTCCAGTGTCTCACTAGGATCTAGGAAGTCATCTGACATTTCTCAAAAGACATTCATCATCTTGAAGCGTTCAGCCCCTTCTCACAGTATCATTTTGCTATCAATTCCTGAGCCTTTGATCTCGAAGTTTATTTAACCCAAATATACTTTTAAACAATAACTTCTCCAAATTTACTACTAATAAATTTTTCTGTAATATGTTGAAAATGGACTAAATTACATTTATTTTTATTACATCATAAACCCAGAAATATGCATAGAAAAATTGTTAATAGCTCCTTACCAGAAGAAAATATTTACATACACAACACATCTGTAGCTCTAAAAAGCTCTGCTGATGGATTTATTTTCACTTTACGAAACTAATAGAACAAATCTGATTTGTGACAAATAACATTTGTCTATTTAAGGCTCATGAGACAGCTTTTTGTTGCTAGTGATTCCCATAATAAGTTTTTCCTCAATTAAAGTTTCTGTTCATTTACAAGATGGATGCAATTAGAACTACAAGATGTTCAGTATTCTCAGCTCAGACTCTATTATCTTGTGTTTCTCATGTGCTACCATAGCTGTTCTACCCTGAATTGAACTAGATTGTGATTACTAGTTAAGAACTGAAAACACTGCCACTTTTACTTCTTTCTGTGAGTTACTTTATAAATAAATACTTTCAATTACAAAATTGTTCCCAAAGAAATAGGAATTATGTTGAAAGTACCCCACTGCTGCTGTAACAGTTTCAGATTTATTGAATCCTTCTCACTGTATTACAATAACTCCTGCTGTTTTACCTGGACTGCAGCAATGCCAGACTCCAGCCTTGTATTTTGTAATGTTTCAGACCATCTGGGACAAAAAAACAAAACAAAACAAAAACAAAAACAAACACCAAAATTCTTCTATCTTCAAGCTTTTAATTAGAATCAGAATGGAAATACTAAGAAGAAATTTTAAAATGTCCCTTTCTTATTTCCAATAGGTTGGGTAAAAGCCATGCAGCTACGTTTCAGTTTTACAGTTCTCGGATTTTACAGGCAAGGGTCTAATTTTACTTTGTTTGTATTTATTAAGTTCAACTCTAGCATAGTGGCACAGATGATACAGCTGAGTGAGGCAGACAAGAGAAGAAACATGTTTAGCATTAAAACAATGCTGAACTTGGAGAGACATACTTTCCCATCTGCAGCTATCCTACAGCTAGTGCAGTGCTCTTAAAGACATTGTTATGAGGAAGCTTCATATCAGATTTCTTGATCTTATTGTCATAATCATTAAAGTGAGAATACAGGCTCTGGATATGGGCTTTACCACTGTATGAAGGCATGCTGGAAATTCAAATGTTTGGATAATTTCACTATCTTGTTGCTTTAGCACTGGAGCATTCTCATTTATTTTTAAACACAACGATAATTTCAAAATGAAATCTATGCGATGATACTCTTCCTTCCTTATATCTATTCAGACCTTTGTACTCAAACCTTGCTTTGGTGTTTTAAATTGCTGCTTCTTTCCTTTCTGTATACATTTATGTTCATTTAGCCATTTTGAGTGTACATCAGAACATTTAGATCACAGAAATTACAAGCTACAGCTGGTTTACTGACCATTGCATCACAAAGAGCAAAGACAAAAATACAAAGCAGTAAAGGTTCCAGAGTGAAGAAAAACAGTAACTTTGGTTCTATGATATAAATAACTCCAGTGGACACTTCTGGTGCACCAAGAGTAAGCCATGGCATTTTTTATTTTCACTTTGTTTTGTTTTGTTTTGTTAAGCACTCCATGTATGTATGCATGGAAGAGAGAGAGAACCTGCTCCTACTTAGTCCTTAGCCATTCCAGCACCTAGTAATCTAAGCCAAATACTACCCACCCATTTTAATTTTTAATTGTCTCATTGAGGTCAAAGGGATTATTTACTTGTCTAAACTGGTCCTAAATAATAAGGAAGAGAACTAAATGATACTTAGCAATTGTTCCAAAACAATATAAACAAAATCAGATCAGCTGTCTCGCCAGTTGCTCACATGGAGATTCCAGAAAAGCTATCCATAACACATCAAATTCTTTCTTTTTATTTTCATTCTTGACAAACTATTCTTTCATGAACACAAGGGCAGAAAAATCAGCTGCCAGATGGTGAGCTAGGGTATCAGCTATTGGATCCAATGGTACACTGAAAGCAGCCAACATTCTCAAGGAAAGACATTTAATGGCATCTGAAAAAGAAAGCCCCCAATTTCTGGGAAAAAAGTAAAATAGAATCAATTAAGTGTACAACTGAAAGATGTATCCACAAAGAGGATGACTGTGTAGGCTCAGAACAAAGTTAAATAGATCCAGAAGAGCCATTTATGCAGTGACTTTTGTTATAAATTACATATACAGAGCAAGTCCTGCAAACAACCAGCTTCTAATGCCAGGAGGAAAGAGAGTCTGTATATAAATTTATTCTGAATTTGTCAGAAGTAGATGACATCTTTGGCTTTTCTGACATTCTTGTCCCTGTTCTTCACTAGTGTTCCCTTCCCAAAGTATTACAGAGTGCTTTCTGTGTTCTACCCCTTGCCACCTTTGCAGATGCATTTATAGTGTTACACATCACTGAAATTAGCCCTCCATGAGATCCTGGCAGTTTAGAACAGCCTCAAGCAGAGAAAGAGATAAACACATAGTTGTATAACTATGAAATGCCTCAGTTGAAGGTAAGCAAAGAAGTTAGAATTTGAGAGTTCATAAGGGGAATGCACATCATAAAATCAACAGACTCCCTGAGATAAAAATAATGACCAAGCACTTTAAGCCTGTAACACGCTGAAGATCATACAAAATAAGCTTGGCAAAGCACAATGCACAGAACAGTCATTTGCAAACAGCATACCATGCTCAGATCAGGGAACCATTCCATATAACCTCACTGATTTCAGGATTTGTTTTATGATAGGCTACATAGTGAATTTCCAAATGCACTTTCAAATCGGACCCTAATGTAATATCTATTTGCAAGCTGGACTCCTTTCCTTTTTGAGTTTTTTACCAAAACCCAGATCCCTGCCTCAGATTTAAAAGGAATTTAGATTTCCCTATTGCAATTAGGGGCTTTACAATTTTTTTTCCCACAACTTAAGAGTAAGCAATGCCTTTGGACACCAGTTTGCCTCCTCACCTTCACTGTTAAACAAGAGTAACAGAAGTGACTGCAATAGCATGACTCCAGACATTCACTAGTCTAACCCAGAGAAACATCTGACCTTTAGAAAATTGTGTGGTTCAAGACACCCTCTAACAATCTGTTTTGAAATATTTGTTGAACATGACAGATGCAACATGAAGATACCTCTAGACTGTGACAATAAGAAGTTTGAGAAAGATACAAACTTCATACAGAAATCCTGGTTCTGTCTCCTGAATGTTGGGGAAAAACAGTCTCTGAGGACAGATTACGCTGTAACTATTGATGGTAGAGTTATTTTACTTTTCTCTGAAGGAAGTGCTTCTGGTTCCTCCCAATCATTGGACTAAATGGACCACATGTGAAATAAAAAGGAAATAAAATGGATACTTGTATGCACCACCATTTAAATTTATGGACCTAACAGGAAAATGACCTTGTAAAATGACATTCTTCCAATTGACATCTAATACTTTTCACTATTCTTCGCACAGTCCAAATTGAAGACCAGCTGATGTCCAGATGTCCCACAGATTTTTACCATTAGAGAATATGGAGGGAACAAGGTCCATTGTTAGGCGCTTTTACTACTGCACACAAATGCAGAAGGGCAGAAGGAGCAAGGTAAAAGCAGGACTATGGCTGAAATTCACCCAGTGTTTGGGCTACCAGAAAGTTACTAACAGAAACCTACCAACAGGAAGATTTTTCATCGCCTGAAGTGGAACAGCAAAGGGACAATTTCTTTGGGCTGCCAGGACACCTAGCAGAGTTTCTGCATTTTGAGACATGATTCCTTGAGGCAATATGACTGAAGGGATCCGGCTCCCTCCAGTGCAGGATTCTGCTTAAATGCAACACTGAGCCCTGGAAAAAGATATTAACTCATTCCTCATTTGAGCTGCCAAACGTACCAGGAATACCTGGCAGCAGCTCCCTGCCATGCTGCCAACCATTCTAGGTACACAGCCGGCTATTTCTCTGATTTCAGAAGAGCTCAGAGGATTTGCAGCACAGCAGCAACAGCAGCAGAGGAACAAAACCATTTGATTTCTATGCACAAATGTCTATCCCAGGCTGGAGTTAAACCCATTCAGGCACAAATCTCCGGAATTAACTAATGTCCTGCATGACCCAAACCCAGGCTCAACTCCCTCTCTACAGATCAGACAATTAAAGAGCCGATACCAAGCGATTGCCTCTCCTATTCTCAGAATGTTTTATGTTCATGTCACAAGCAATCCTGCAAAGCCTTGATAGGTATATTCATTATTTATGGTCTGCCATAATTATACTGGGTACTTATAGCTTAGCCTGCAGGAGGCAGTGTCATGTGTGGAAAGCAGAACTTATCAATGCTAATGAACTTTTGCAGGGGATTTTGAAAAACTATGATTTCTCTTAAAAACAAGAAATGGAAAATGGCAAGAAGTTTAGTAAGAACATGTAGTTCAGAGTAAAACGGAAAGGGTGCCATCGGTTTTGAAACATGAGTTTTTACCCGCAAAATTTTTCCCTCCAAATAAGAACTGAAGCTCATCTTTTAGCTTCAACTTAAATTTTGCCATGATCTCAGTTCTTTGCACAAACTTGCACAGACTGCACTGGCAGTTCTTCATAGCAAAATACTTAAGTAGAACCTTGAGGCTGGAGCCAGCTATCACTCACTGGTAGCATATAAACAGCCTGATTTTTAATGGTTAAAAAAAAAAAAGAAGTGATAAATCCGGAGATATTTCTTTGTATTTTTACTAATATAATTTCAGTGAGTAAAAATCAGGAAAGTGGCTGATATACAAACAAATGCATTGTTCTTATTGATGTATATAGGCCCAGTGACATCTCTAGGATTATGGACAGTAACAAATGTTAAGGTCCATCAGTGTCAAGAAGACATAACACCCTATAGGCTATGGTAGAAATGGTGCACATCAAGAAACTGGCAATACCAGTAAGGTTTCAAATATAAACACTCAGCTTTGAACTGAATTAGTGGAGAGAGATGATAAAACAGACACTCAGCAAAGGCTCTTCACAAAATGACAGACAAAGTTTCAGCTTTTTTTTTTTTTTAAAGTCTGCTAATTTGTGTTTATCAGCACAATGAAAGGTTGGGTATAGAAAGATAGTCAGAACTTAAAAGCTAAAACTGGACTGTCTACATTTCATTCTCTTTTTATTAAGCATCAGTGAGTATTCTGCACAGACATAGTCCATGAAAGTAATAATAGAAATTAATTAGATGACTGTATTTCAATCATGGGGTTTTCTTGACATTTTATACCAAAGGAATGCAGCTCAAGCAGTTTGTAACTGACAGCAATGCCATGAAATTGCACTACAGCCTTGATAATTATCCTCTTCATTATTTTTATAATATATAAAGAGATAAAGTACAACATTCCCCTTTCATTTTATAATAGTATGCAGCATAATGGAAGTAGCTGAAGGAAGATGTTTGTCTTACAATGCTACAGTTTAAATCTAGTGACAAGAAAAGAAGTATCACATTAATGATGCACAGAGAAGAGCACTACAAGCAGCCATCCTTTATATAATTATTCTATGCAAACTGTAAACATATGGGATAAATAACATACCCAAACTTTTTTCCCTTCCTCTTTCCTTAATATTCAAGAAATGTCAATGACAACTCACTAGAAGGAAAAAAATGTTAATCTTATTTGCATAAATTTCCTTCTTTGTTAAAAGATAGTGTCATCAAATATTATAAAAGATTGATGACACAGAAAGGTTTGGTCATTTCTTTTACACAGCAGTACCTACACAAGTCCAGAAAATTAATAGAGGTGGAAAGGGTCCTTTTTTTTCTCCAGATGGAGACATGAAAGGAGTAAAGGTCTTATTAAGTATTATGAATATTATAATTAGGAAGAGTAGCAGTAAAGCAGTTACAATTCCATAATTTGGCAAAGTATTTTAGACAATATTCAGAAAATGTAGGTAGGGAAGTCTCAGCTGGAATATGACAAACATGTACAAGGAGATGAGAAGTTATCATTTCCCTGTCTACCACAGTGTCAGCTCAACTTGTTATATGAACAATAGAAGTCAGCCCCAGACGGCTACAAAAGAAGTCAGTCTGTTACCTTAGTAAAGCAGAGTTTGAAATCAAGATAACTTCAGGAACAGAAACTTCGCAGGTAGCTTCAGCAGAAGCTGCCAAATCAAGCCTGTAGAGATACGAAGCACTTAAAGCAGCTCTGGAGAACAGTAACCTCCTGTCTCTGAGCATGAACTCAGGATATTCTTTTGTGACCCCTATAAAAGGCAAAATGTATATAGTCTAGGCAACATCAGCTTCTTAGTCTGAATTAATTTATCCTAATAACATGATGATATATGCTGCCTTCCGTAGATTGCCTGGCTCCAGCAGAGGAGCTGGATTTTAAATTTACCAACAAACTTCTAGAATTTCTTTCCTCAGTCATTGTAAGTAACACCCAAAAAGGAAGATGGATTGTGCATAAACTGAAAATCCCTCAGTAACTTTGTGATTTTTTTTCATATCCCAAGAGGAATGTGAGACTCTGATATTGTGATCTAAATAGGAGTGTTGCAATCATGAACGCAGACTGGATCATATTTGCCACAGTATAAGGACATTAACTTCAGGGAGTTTGACAGAGGATCATTTCTGATTACATTTAAGACATGCATGCATGTGGATACTCCATGCCATTTATCATATCAGTCAGTTTGCCACAGGTTTTGCCATACTCAAGCTTTAAACAGATCTGTTAAAACTTTGTGAAAAAAAAGCCAGAAATATTTGGCTGTTTGCCCAGGTATTGTGTGAATGATAAAACATATCTTCCTGCATATTCAAAGCTATGTATTTTTTTGCATATACCTGGCAGCTCTTTTTAGCAACACATATACTTCTGCAATGAGTTTTGGGTAAATTCCCAAATTCAGTCGTTCACCCACCAACTCCTGTGTCAAGCAGCCCAGCTGACCCAGTAGTTTCCTGGCAACATCGGCTTTTTGGGCAATGCCCACTCTGCCTTGCTTGCCTCTACAGCACAGGAATACTGAGCATGGGGTAGACAGGATGATCATGAAAAACCTAAACACCTCATCTGTGCATCCACCACAGTGGCAGTGCATTCTCTCCATATACCCCACACGCGTGACAGATCTGACGCTTCCTCCTTGCAAAAGATTGACTGTGCATGTGATGTAAGGCCAGTCCACATGTGTGCTGTGAGTACAGAATTGTCAGACCTCTTGTGCACACAGAGATCAGCTCCATGTTAACAGCACACCTCCCTGACACAGGGAACCATTGCAGTCTTTCCCAGTGACACAGTGGAAAAGACCCTTTAAATGTATCTGAAGTCAACCTTATCACCAGGCAAAAATACTTTTCTGTTCTAAAACACACTATGGTTGTTCAGGAATGTTCTATTCAGTCACATGCATACCCCAGGCAGTTATTTTCCCTGTCTTTCAATGGATCAGAGCAGACTATGATATTTTAGGGCATACAAAGAATAAGGCAATACTAGCTTTTGATCCCGAAGAACAAAAGGCCTGCATTAACCTATGTGCAAAGACAGGGGAGCTGACAAAATGGGAGGGGGGAGGGAGGAAGGCAGAGAATCTGTCAGATCTTTGAAGTAATCCAAGGTCAAAAGTTTCCTCCTAAGAATATATGAGCAATGGGAACTTACCCTACCCAGGAAGCCACCTCGCAAGGTAAACATTTTCAGAAGACAAGTCCTTGAAACTCTTCATAGTGTCAAAGGTTGAACTGAGCAAAGTGGCGGCTGGTTTAAGGAATCTCTCCTTTGAAATGTCCAAACTTCCTTAATTTTCAGAGACATTTTGCAGATAACACCAACAAAAGCCCCCTTGGTATACACAAAAAGAGCCTGCACCCTTGGAATAAATGAAAGGATTCAGGTTAAGCCTTAAGGAAAAGAAAAAGTAACACAAACCACTCCTCCACCCCCCTCCCCCCCAAAACAGGTCAGATACTTCTAAAAAAATTAACGTGACTTGAGTATGCAAAAATGTGAGCTATCAAAATTGCCCATTAGAACAGAATCAGAGAGTACTTCAGAAATAGCTGAAGCGCTGAAGATCTTTCCACCCATCAGGTGTTCATTACTTGCCTCAGCTGAATTGCCAGGCTGCTTCCATGAACTTGCCAGTGCTAAGCCTGCTCTCATCGCTCTCCAAGCAGTTTATGCTGAGAGGCCAAGTTTGCACTGAGCTGACAGCCGGTGCTCACAGAACTCATTTTAGCAATTTAGCAAAGAGTTAATAAGTTACCTGAAAGTATCGAGACTTCCTCCTGTTTAAAATTGTAGAATTTTGTTCCCTTTATGTATAAACTTAAAAAAATCCAGAATTATGTGAACAACAGTAAACAGCACTTCCAAACGGTTGTCACTTAAACACACATACATTTTTTTCATTTGTTCGAAATAAGTTATGTTCACTTTTTCATTGCTAATTCAACAGGATATTAAGCACTTGAAAAGTTTTAAGTACACAGACAGGACCATTAAATTAGGCATATTCACATATGTAATACAGCTCCACACTGATTTAAGTACCTAAAATAGTACCTACAATTAGAAAAGAAACAAAGAGAGGAAGTTTCTAAATCTGAGAGCTTGAAGGGACAGAAAGCATCCAGCAGATACACTATCAGATCTCTTCATATGGAGGCACTGCTGCAACAGTGTTGTTTCTTCAAAGAGGTAGCCCCTCAACAACATAAAAATATACAGATTTTCAAACACGGTGAAATATTTTCTAATATGAACATCCTAAAAAGGGGAAATCAATAAATGGCATGAAAAACTTCAAAGACGGACCTCCTGTCAATGACAGAGGTTCTTCAGCGATGTAAAGTCTTTGAAGAAGGACTCCCAGTGCTGGGAAACCTTTGAAGTGACAGAAAGCAGACATTTATAATTACAGAAAGGTGCGGTGTCCAGCAGAGATAGTAAAAAGATATAACTGGGGTATGTGTGGGGGAGGTTGAGCGGTGGCTTGGGCCCTGAGTGACCCTGTTCCCTTGAAGCCTAAAAGCCTGCAAGGTCAACTCTATATCCATATGAAAGAGACAATTTGTGAAATGGAGATGTGGGTAGGGCTTAGAAACCAAATTACTGCAGCTTTCACACTTCTAGCATATGTTTATTAAACAAGGCATCTCTCTCTTTTCTCCCTACCCCAGATTCCAGCGCAGACATAACCACACAGCCCGTTTCACTTTGCAGCCTATAGTTCCCCTGAGGGGATAGCAGGGCTTGTTATGTCCCTTGGCTCGGAAGCTGGCTTGTACTGTGAAGTGGGTAGTCCAGTTCTACAGATATTTATCTATATGTTTTCATGAGTATATTGCTCCTTTCTGAAATTCTTACTTCCCTCTTCTCCCCTGTTCCCTGGCTGTTTTTTTTCATAAAGTGATATAGAAATCCAGAAAAAAAAAAAAAAAAAAAAAAAAGAACTGTCTGGATTCTAAAGTTCTTTGAATTCTTGGCTACTTGAAAGGAAAAATGTGGAAGTTTAATTTACAGGAATAGATTTTTGGTTTCCCCTCAGACTACAAGGCAAGTCTTTGCTGTGTTTCTGGAGCAGAGCAGGGTCTGCCTATGCTCTGAGCAGTCTGAAAGCAGGTCATTTCAGCGTGGTAGTGAGCTCACACCAGTGTGCCCAGTTGAGAGACAGAGTTAACAGCTCACACTTGTCCCTGCTTTTCATTTCTCCACCGTTCCTGGTTGTCCTAAAGCACAGGCACAGGCCTCTTGCATCTGCCTCAAAGATCACATAGCTACATCCAAAATATTAATTTTTAGCTTCTTCCCTGTGACAGGCTAGAAATATAACATTTACAGAAAAACATCAGCATCTGATGCCAGCCAAGATTTTATGGGAAGCTGAAATGAAAGACAAGCAAGCAAATCAGCAGATGCTGCCACCTCGTTTGATCTTTCACTTGGTCTTTCTCGTAGCCGGACCAGGACTGGAGGCAGGACTGCTCACAGTGGGCTGAAATGAGTCCTCCAGTCAAGAGGTCTGTATTTTTCTGCCCTATGTGAGGATGCTAAAGCATCCTGTTCCTCACTCACCTATAGTTCCACTTGTGAGCCCCAAAGCCATGCAAGTCTCAAGGCAGGAGGAAAATGAACTACCAAAAAAGCAAAATCCAGATCCTTTTTCCTTTTGCTTCCCTGCAGGCTTGCATAGCTAAGTACTTGCAAGGAAAGGTTGGTAGAAGATGACATCCTTTTAACATTGAAATAAACACATGAACAATGATGCTGGTAACTTTTACATGGCACATGGCATCCACAAATCTCAAATCCAGGGACTAACCCAGTTTATGAATGGGAAAACTGAGGTCCTGCATAGAAATTCAGGCTGACTCTGTAGTAAACCTTAAAGTCTAGTACAAGCATACCAATGTTTATTACTGCAGGAAATTCAGAGTAGACAGCATTGAGTCTATTTTTGTCTTTAGATAACCTTCAGTCCCAGGTTAAGGTCAGAACTAGAGAAAATAATACCAAAGTCCAATGCAGTCTTTAGAGAATTGCTGAAGCTTATTTTGTTGAACTCTTCTTTTGCTGGCCAGACAGAACCATGTAATTAGGATAACTATGCAATAGTGTTTTTAAGGGAGTGCTATAGAGAAAAAATGAAACTACAGTACATATAAAAGCACTGTATTTGTTTTCTCATGCATCAACAATTTAGTTTTTATTCTGTTCAGGAGGTTGGCCTGAAGGGAATAAGAGAAAGGAAATCACAAAGATTATTACCTTTTTATAACTATCTTTCTAAAAGTTATGGCATTGGCTACATGAGGTGCGTAGTAAAAAGGAAAAAAAAAAAATCCTGAATACCAATGGAGAGACCGTATGGAAACTCAGAAGCAATTAACATGCAGACAAAATTTTTAAGAGTAGTGATGAAATTAAGTATTGTTGCCAGAAGATGTTTACTACTTAAAATATCTTTCAGGTCTCTCAAAATATTGCTTGGAGGATTTGGCATGACAAAGAAAGCAGATGTCAGATAACACAGAACACATCAAGAAAACAATAATATATTCTGAGCTTAAGAGTCCTGCTGGTGATATGGGACAAAAAATATGCCTGGGCAATCTGAAATAGCTTTTAAACAAAACAAAACCAAATCAAATTTCAATGTTATTTTTGAAATGCCTACACATCATGTAAATTTTCTGCTACAAAAAGTTAGGGAACAGATAGGATGAACTCAGCAAAAACTAAGATTACCCTAAATGCAACAGATCAGTGGAAATTGTTTTCTGATGTGTAGTATTTGCTAGCTGTGTAACATGTACTGATAGGATTCGGAAGATCTGAAGTATGGTACATGATGCTGTTTATATGCCAACACTAAAGCACCCATAATCCACAGCTGGACATCATTACAAAAAGGAGGGTGCAGATGTAAAGACCTTTCCAAAGAGAGAAGCAAGGATACCTTTCCCATGGCTGCTGCATGATAATCCTTTTGCATGCTTAGCAATATCACACTCGGTGTGTTCTGACATGTGATATGACATGAGGAGATCTACACCCATTAAGATACCTGTCTTTTCGCCTATTCACCCCTGTTACTGGGATCTCTTAGGGGTCACATACCAGTTGTTCCTCACTCTCACATCCTGGATCCTAGGCTACTTCTGTAGTCAGTTCAGCAGAGGACAGACTAAGAGCAGTGGCTTTCCCATGGGTAGAATGAGGACATGCTCTCTGCTGATGATTTCAATTGCAGCAGCAGTAGAGCTTGGACAACAGCACAGAATCAGAGGTCATCGTACCATCACAGCCATTTGGGCAGTGCCTCACTTACAAATGAGACCAGAGGAAAACAAAACTATGTTTAGTGTACTAATTAAAGCACAAGGACATCCTCATGGCATAGTAAGAAAGGGATCTAAGTGACCATCCACAGTAGCGAGGACTTAAAAATGAGGAGCAAACCACCCGGAATTTAATAACATAAAATAAACCATAAGCAGACAGTACTATGATTCAGAAGAGGGAGGCTGGAATGCTGGTATCAGTATTTTTGGTAATTGGAAAGACTTCAGGGCTCATTTCAGGGGCAGACAAGTGCTATCGCTTGTCTTACAGGTAACTGAAACGTGAACAACAGACTCAGCTGGCAGATAAGATAGGCTACCTTATTCATGCATGTAAAAAAAAAAAAAATTATCACATTTGGCCATACTTTAAGGATAAAAAAAAAAACCAACCTAGTACAGAATGACCCAAAGTTACATGCCTAGTTGATATTCCAAGTTTTTACCGTAGATGATAATAAGTACAGTGAGTTTGCCAAGATGTCATCTTTGTCATACTCCTTTTTGCTGTTCTTTTCTTATATTCTGCCTGAGAACACAAGACTCAGATTTATGAAAAATGTATGCTGTTGTCAAGTACATACAAGTAATTTCTGTGAAGTGTTAACTAAGAAGGACTTATCTGCCAAAATTTAAGTATATGTTTGTTTTTAAGCACTTTTTATTTTCATTCTTCTGTGGGAATCATCAAAATATGATAATGTATTGTTTAAATTCGAAACTTCAAATATAATAAACTAACCTGAGACAGGACTAATGCTGAGAACTCAGTAATTCTTCTTATAGCCATTGGATTTCAGGCACCTCTCAAGCTCCCAAACGCCTTTCAGATCCTAGAGATGTCTCGCAAATAAACCGAACAACCAACCAGGCTTTAAATTTTTTTCAAATATCAATCAGAGTACAGTGGTTGCTTCATTAAATAGCCTCTTCCAAACATACAGGAGCTGCATATAATGAAAACTTGAAATGCTGTATTAGCAGCTGACAGCATAAACCTATAAAAAAACAGACATTATGAAACTTCTCCAAAACAGATTCAACCATTGTATTAAATTCTATCAGGTAATATCTACCTACAGTTTCCATAATATGTTTGAGGGTTTTTTAATATCAATAAGAAAAAAGGGCATGGATCAGACCTCTAACCACAAACAGGAGAGAATCCCTTGCTCCATCAAGTGCACTGTATTACAGCCTTACTCTGCAAACGGTGGTGCATGTCAGTAATCAAAAGTCAGTAATTGTGAAACTAATTTTATCAATAATAGTGGGATTAAATCTACTTTTGAATATTAACTGCTTAGCAGGATTGACCTGATGCATGAAATATAATGGAAAGGAGAGGATAAAATTATCCATGGAACAGAAAATCTTAATAAGTTTAGTTGCATCTTAGGTCTTTTATTGTTTCTGGCTACAGTCTGCATGTCCTTTGTGAAAGACAACTGAGTGTTTGAAATGAAAAGCAGTGGACAAGAGTAAGACTTCAAAGATCACAGCATCAAGATTTCTAGGGCTTTCCAGGCATCAAGTATAAAACGGATATTCAGCTATTTAGCAGTGAAAAGACAGCAAAATAACAGCCTCACACTTGCACAATAAACTCTGGGCAAGGAGAAAAACACAAGGTGATTAGTGGTTGGGGCATGGACTAAGTTAAGCTTTAGAGAAAGTATGTTTGAGGCTTGTCTCCAGCATGTCCATTTTTGCACACATCTTCAGTAGGTTACTTGGGGCTCAGTTCCACTGCCTAAACATGGCTCCGTCTATAACGCGTGGAGAGGGCACATACCATATAGGACATGCGGATACCAGAACTTTTCTGGAATAGCAGCTTGAGGCCAGCAGAACATAGTAAGAACTCTTAAATGCCACTAGGCTGCTATATGGAGCCAACTGAATGCTCCTACACCTCACAGTATGTGGGGACCCAGCTCTGAAGTGCAACCCAGAAAACCCCTCCCAGTCCCTGTAAGCACTGATGTGTTTTGTCTGCAAATTTCCTAAGCATACCTTAAAATTTGCCCCTGAACCCTGTGCAGGTCAGTGCTTTGATTTAGGATCCACAGGTTAGAGGATGTGCTACAATCCAACACGCGACTGTAGATAAGCAATTCTTACTAAACATAGTAGCAGCTAAAAGTTCCCTCAAAAACTTGGGGAATGGGGATCACTGACAGTCTTACTTCCTCAAGATGACAGATCAGCAGCCACTGTGCAGGGTCTAGAGGACAGTAACTTTGCTTTCTGCAGTAAAGCAAGGCCTGGGAAAATACCCTAGCCACTGGGATTGTTTAGAATTATGTGATTATCCACCCACAGATGTCTAGGTCTTATTATGTTTTATATAGATGTTATATTTACAGAAAGCACAGGTGCCAGGGACATCAGTCTCTGGTGATGCCTTACCTCCCGGTCACCTAATGCTGTGCCGCTCCCTCAGCTCCCACTCCACTGAGCAGCCAGACCTGCTTCACCCTGCTGCAGGGTCACCGTTCCCTCCAAAACCAGGGTGCAGCCACCACATGACAAAAGCCTGAATCCCACATCACGCATGAGTCAGACCACAGCCCGGGTATGCACTTACGTCCACAGTTCAAATAACTTCTTACGGTCATACCGTGCCTCAGCGATGGCACTGACTGCCCTTCCTCGGGCACGTTGGCATGGGTACAGACCCTAACAATTAGGAGATTTTACCTACTCTGATGAGAAGGGCTGTCTGTGACTCGAGACAAAATGAATTCAATTCCCACAGCTGCTAAATGACAAAGACTTCAGAGATACCACTCCTTCACTTTGAAGGATAGCAGGACACAGAACAGGAGGGGAAGAGGTGAGCCTCATCCTAAAGTAAGGATGGCTACTTAGAATATCCCCTCTGCTATATATATTTTTTTTTTCTAAAGGGAAACCACGTGGTTCAAAAAGCCACAGAGAAAAAGGAAAGCAAGGGAGCAGAAGACTGTTATTCCTTGCAAATAACAGGGATTTGTTATGTTGCAAGAAAACTGGGCATCTAGCTGGATCTCTCCTGCAGAAATCAAAGCCTGAAGTGTGTAGGTCTTTGACCTTACCTGATTTTCAAGGGCACTTTTCTTATCTCCTTTGCAAACGGTGTTATCTCAACTTCAGTGGAAGTATAAGTCTGTTTAAATTGTTATTGTTTGGAGAGCGTGCATTTTTCTAAGAATCACCTACCTCTTGTATTGATAAACTATGCACAGTATGGTGGGTTGGATAACATCAAAGGAAGCAGATCTTTTTCAGTAATATATTGTATTCCATAATTCAGCTTGAAAGATATTTTTCAGCTCATTTTGACTTTTATGCTTTCTTTTTCCTGCTGCTTGATATAAAACTGACAAAGTAAAACTGACAATAAGCTACAGAGAGGTGCAAGCTTCCTAGTACAGAAGAGTAAACATTTCTCTTAACAGATGGAGTAATTTTCACTTTTATTGTCATTAACAAACTTCAAAACTCTATGCAAATGGAGGAGACAACAAGCTACCAGTGTACTCCTGGATGCTGTTTTACTGCTATATTTTTACAGATACTTGTATATTATCTTTAGAAGATCATGTAAGTTAAGACAGTATCAGCTGCATACATAAGGCATCCTCGAGGTCTGCAGTAGAAAACTTTAAGCAGGACCGCAGCAATTGGACTGTGAAGGATAAAACAGACTACTCTCTGAGTCACTAAACTGTTATCACTCAAAAGACAGTATTTTCCACCCCACAGAAACACTGGACTGCAGTTATTGCCTGCTCTCTAGCACATAACAGATGCATTTTCTATATAGAAGGCAGATGACATTAAGAAAGCAAATACATAGGTTGAAAATGGGGCACTAATGCAAATAAAGTGGAGTAAGGAAATCCTTGAGGAATCAAATCCTTGGGGGAGACCTGATGCCTGAGCTGGCCACTCTGTAGAGCCAAACTTTATTCGCAGAGAAGGACAAGAACACAAATATCCACAGGATCAATTCTTTGTCTCAGTCGTTACGAATGTTCCCCATGTAAATAATCCCTGCGCTTCTCACAGCTTAGTCAAAGAGAAGGTTGTTATTCTCAGACTACAATCTATTGCTAGTAATGCATATCTTAGTGAAAGCAGTGTCACACAGTGAGGAAATCATTATTTCAATTAGGAAAATTATTGTAAATAATTTTTTTCCTGTCCAGTCTTTTTCTATCTACAATATGGTGGGTTTTTTGTTTTTGTTTTGGTTTGGTTTGTTGGTTTTTTTTTTGGTACTTTATAAAGACATCTAGCATTTGGAGGTGTTTTACATAAATTATTTTTGAGAGGAACACACTTTATGAACGACAAGGGTTTTAAACTACAGCTGCATTTCCAGACTCATTGAAGCTAGCCCAAATTTAGATATAAAAGCTCCTGGTACAATTTTTCCTTTAAATTTTCTCTCTATTATTTTATGTACTCAACTAGCTGGTGGTAAATTGTAAACAAGGCTAAAACCTGCAGAGATCCTTTTATAAAGAGTTTTAAAAGCCATTTAAGATTTAAGCCACTGGTTTATTAATTCAGCATTTGTGAATTATAAAACTGTAGCTATAGCATTTTGTTTTCATATGTGGTCTGTATACTTTACTCATCATAAAAAGGATTTTTTTTTGTTGTTTTCACAATAACTTTTTGCTCCACATCTTTTAGCTATAGACTAATTTAAGAGCATTTTGCTTGTCTCAAATGGGCAGCAATTTAATTTCCTTTTTTGCTTCTTTAATGTATCAGCAGAATCAGTTAGATGCTGAAAATGAGTAAGGAATAATAATATCCAGAGAAAATTACAGAAATAAAGAGTAAATAACTCAGAGTTAAAGAAGAATTAATATAATGGGATCACTCAGAAACTATCAGGATCATTAATGAAATTAAAATATAACCCATGCTAATTTAAAAATTCAGTTAAAGGCTACATTTAAAATTACTAAATGTCAGGGGAAAATATTTAAATTATGAAAATAATTATTATAAAGCTCTGACTGGAAAGTACCCATTTACACAAGCCTAAAGTCACCCATTGAGTTTATATGCGTTGATACTCACAGTCTGCTATTGAGCAGAAAATTATTAAGGGAAATGGCTTAGTTCAATTTACTTTTAAATATACTTACAGTACAAATAAATATACAAACACTTTTACTGTATTTCTTGTATTAGCGCCATCTGACTTTTAAGATAATTACTATTAAACTAATTTGATTTTCTGAAATATATACACTAGTTCATGTACTTAAGGGATAGATTTACTGCCATGTAGGGTGGTAAGGAGGTGATAGCAGAATATGAGGGATGGGACTGAATTGCCGGTGGGTTCTTTGAGTTCCTGTCCATCATACACTTACATCCACCCCACCCCCACATACGAAGTATGTGCAAACACGACTATCTCCGATTCCCTGACCAAGTTTTCTGTGCAAATACCAGAAAAATTTTCAAATGTAATGTTTAAGAACTAACAAAGATTAAAAAGGAGGTTGGCAAATAGTTAAACTCTGAGAAGGGGGCCTGAAAAAATCTGCTGCCAGTGAGAGACTAAAGCAGCTGAGAGATTAATATATGTCAGGATCACAAGGTGACATCTCAAATCCATGGATGCCTTTGACTGATCTTCAGTGGAGAGGAGACAGGATTTTGCCCACAGTTTATGGGAGTTTCGGAAAAAAAGTTTGTAGGCAGAAGTAGCACCAGTTATTTGATATCAGTCATCCAGTAGCTGAAGCTACAAAAGCCTTCTTTACCTAATAACTGGAGGATTTCCGAGCCACTTGAAGTCTATCAGTCAAGTGTCTTCACTAAACTCATACAGTACAACCAAAAGCAGTGTATCTCATGGAGGAAGCAAGCCAAATTCTAGGGCATGGTTATGCAGAAAGTCTGAACTATTTTTTTCAGTCCTTTTTGTTAGATATAGAGTCCAATTCTGATAATCAATTCATATTATGGGTATCTGCTGTGCTTCACTGACACAGCACTGACAAATTTTAAATCTTGGAAGTGGTACTGGTAGATGTAATTTCTTCCCTATTGGCCCCCTGTCTTCCCTATTTATGTTTATGTTATTGCCCCATGTATGTCCCGAGCACAAGGGCAAGTGTGGAAGAACTGAAGTTGGCAGAAAAGGAGTTGAAAAGACAATACCCCCTAGAGTTATTTTATAAAATCAGTCCAACGAGGACAATGAGGTAAATAACCCCTTTGTGGACTATACATCAATTACAAACAGTATTTGCTGTCAACGACAACCTTCTGGCCATCTCCAGAGTCCTTCCACAATCACAAAGAGTTGCAAAGACACCAAAAACCGGTGATAGTCACTTAACATGTAGAATTTGAAGTAGCTTGTTGACCTCAATGGAATTATTCCAAAGTTGGAACAGAAAACTACAGCCAAAATCCAGATATACATGACAAATTGCTGTAAATAATATTTTTCAGATGTCTGGATAGACTCTCTAGAACCTCTTCAAATATAATCAAATAAATACTCCTGGTCAATCACAGCACTATTAAAAAAATACAATCAGAATGGTCATGGTCTTTCTGATTTTGTTTATTGTATGGAAAAAAAAAAAAAAGAGAAAGAAAGAAAGAAAGAAAGAAAGAAAGAAAGAAAGAAAGAAAGAAAGAAAGAAAGAAAGAAAGAAAGAAAGAAAGAAAGAAAGAAAGAAAGAACCAAGAGTTGAGAGGGGTTTTGTTTGGTCTTTTTTTTGTTTTGTTTTTTCAGGTGACCTCATGATTTATTTCCAAATCTGGAACAGTCTGTTCTTTTCATTTAAAAACAAACTGAAAAAAATGTGGCTTTAAAACCAAAAACAAATCTGCAGAAAAGCTTTGCTGAGGGTGTTTCTCTTTCATTCTATTTGAGATGATCAAACAGTGAGTTTTCTTTTAAAGTATTCATTGGCTCTCTTATAGCTCCTATATTCAATTATATTTAATGTACTTTAAAGCTACATTAAAAAGTTGAACAGAGGACAGAAAGGAAGAGAAAGGGCATTACCTCATTACAGGTCGTCTTCTGGTCCAAAAACATTTTGCTGTCCACTGAAGTTTTACAACTTCCAATTCTTTGATGACACTTTAAATAAAAGTAGTTATTAACACAAACACACAAATATATATAAATGAGATGAGTATATATATATATATAATATATCATATATATGTATAAGATGAATAATTAATTTCCCCATGTAATTTAATGATATCAATTACTGAGTTATTTTTTCTGCCTTTTTGTCAGGATGTGACCCTAGCCCAGTTCCTTTAAAGTTTCCATTAGAAGCAGAGGAGGCAAAAAGGGAGAGAAAGAAGGGGAAACAGTAACACATATTTTCTCTGCAAAATGCAAACAGCTAGAAAAAAAAAACAGCAGAACACCTCACTTGAAGCCAATTTTTCAAAATGTAAACTGTGCAAAACACCAAATGCAAACCCAAGACCCAAGGTAAATCACATCGCCTCCAGACCCTGACACAACAGAGAGCGAGCAGAGCAGGAATCAAACAGCAAGTGGTTGCTTTGTTCACAGATCCAAGCCCTTCCTTGCCAGTGCTCAGCTCAACATCACTCTCGCTTTCTCCCTTGCTCTCTTTGCTCTGGCCCAGGGCAACTAGCAGTGATTCTGCAGGTTACACTTTGGGTTTTAATCCTGGTCTCTCACTGCCCATGGCCCAGCTACTCACAGGCATGCTCCTGTCACACTGCCCAGCAAAATCCTTCCACACACATAACTAAGCTTCCCTCCGACCTGCCATATGGCTTATCTTTTGCACTGTCAATTCCCAAACTATTCCGTTTTTTGTTTGTTTGTTTGTTTGATTTTTTTTTTCCTACTCTAAATGTAAATTTTCCTATATCTTCCATTCCCCCTTCACTGTCAGGTAGTTGTCAGAGGCTGCTAGCTTTGAAATCTCTGTCCTAACAATGATGCATGAGAAGAGTATAACCCCTGGCAGGTGTGTTTAGTAACAGACTGAAAGCAGAGCTTAGAACAGGAAAATATGTAAAGGGACACAATTTATGAAACTTAATAACAAAACAGATACTGGATTTCAAAATACTTTAAGTCATAAGGGCCTCAGAAAGAATCAAGAGCTAACATTTTCAAAAGCTCCAGGTTAATTTTGAAAATATTATTGGAAGCCTACATGATTTTGACCTCATTAACCAGAAATGTATGAAGCATAGTTTAACTTGTTTAAAATGCAGGAGTGGCGACAGTGGCAGCATTGCACTGAACTCTTCCTTGAGCCAAGCACCAGGAAGGACTGTGCCTTAGCTCCTGAACTTCTCCTGAGCTCTGTGGTTACTTCACTAATTCCTGCCTGAGTTTACTGGTGGACAGGAGGGAACCATGTGGCTTTGCACTGGACCTCACAAAGCTTCCACTGGATCAGGGTTCAGGGGCTTGCAAAGGTCAAGGAAGCATTTTATCCAAAAAATTGGCCTATAAGTAGTTGACATGTATAAATACCTGATGGGGGTTGTATAATTTCAGCATGGGTAGGGGATAAAATAAGTCAGAATAACAGGACTAAATGAAGAGAAACAAAATTCAGTCAAAAGATCACAGGTGAACAAGGGTGACCATTTAGTGCCGGTTTAGTGCCAAAAGCAAATGAATCGGCAAACAAATTATCTGAAGCAAAAAATGCCTGAGTAAAAAGTAAAGCAGCAAAGTATAAAATAGCAGCTGCAAAAATTACTAAAATGTGGGCTCCTTCATGAAGATTAACACTACCATAACACTAATAGATATATAAAACACAGAAACAATTTGCGCATTTGCAGTAGAACAACACAGACAAGAGCTCTCTTCTCCCTGCTTTAACAGCATTACCTATAATAATCCCATCTACCAACCTTAATGCATGTACAGTATACCCAGTACTGCTCTGCTTCATCATGAAACTGTCTACCTGCTTCCTTGCCTGCGTCTCATCCAGCCCAGACTTTCTTCTCTGCCCCAGCCCACAACTACTGCTGCTTTACTACCAGCAAGACTCCAGCACATTCTGACCCCAGGATTTTACTATGGAAATTTTTCTCATTCCTATATGTCTGCCCTTTTCTTGTCTCTTTGAGCTCATCTTTATCATAGTCCCACTGTGACAGTCCCCTATCTACAGGAAGTCCTATTTCTACAACGACACCAACTTGTTAGTGATTACTGACCTGATCCCACACTAGATCTGCCATTTGTGAAGTTTCCCTCAATGTTTCTGTTCTGTCAGCAGACGTTTCCTCCACCGATTTCACTGTTCATTTGGCTTTCTGTGCCACTGCCCTCATGCAAGGAACACCTTGACATCTTACAAAAAAAAGGCCTTTTTTCCACACCACTGTAACTTGCAGACTCTCCTACTGCCTTATTCCTCTAGGGAGTTCCAAAGTAGCAGGCATCTGACTTCTCTAATTGCCCTGTCATAAAAAAAAAAAGAAAAAAGTAAGCACCTTTCAAACTTCTCGGAACATTACCATCCAAGGGAAGTAGTCAGGTTCCCTTTGGCTGAATTGTTTAAAACCAGACAGTGCAAAGCATCACACAGTACACATGGGGAAAACCCAATATTGGCAAGGGACTAAACTTGGCAACTTAAAATGTGTTTTCTGTCTCCACTTTTTGTGATATCCTGAAGTGCTTTCCTGTATTAAGGTAGAAATTGGCACATTGAGATGAACCTTCCTTCCAATATAAATAATGGCTCTAGGTTACATCATGTGACTTTACTTCCTTACCTTAGGTATCTATCTGCAAGTGTCAGGTCAATTATGCTTAGTGGTTTTATTAGTAATTCCTCTGGTACCTGGAGAGGATCTACTTTTTTTCCTGCTCACTGAACTGGAGAGATTCAACAGAGGTCATGGGAGCAAAAACACAACTCTGCAGCCACCTCAAGTCTTAATTTTTTTTTAAGAACTGGGTCTCTCAAAAACTATATACTAACTGCCACAGTACTGGTCACCTCTTAAATTCAGTTCTGCCTTCTTTGCCAAATGCAGATAAAGTGGTGTACTTCCATGAGAGGAGACAGGAGAGCACTGCTGGGGAAGGCGTGGGGAGCATGCACATTTGTGTACCACATGGGAATGCAGATGCCTAGCGAAGCATAGAGGAGAAGAATAAGTGGAGAAGTCAGGATCCATAACCAAGCAGTACATTTTTCCCCATGGAGGAGGAGTGGAGGAAGAATGCCTTCAGGGTCTCTTAGCTCCACAGTCCCTCTGTGACCAGAGGGTGCTTTCTTCACATATAGACCTTCAGGGTTTAGTCAAAGGACCCACCCTGTGACTAGAGATGGGTTAGTCTTGAACCCTAACACCGACAATTAGTACTCCCAGCCTTCATTTGATCATTTTAAATCCTAGTATTTACATTAATAAATACCTGACTCAACCACTTTCCAGGTTCCTCTGTTCATTTATGTACTAGTGTTAGTATTTTTCCCTCGGGTAGTTGAAGAGTTTCAGCTGCTGAAAAAAACCAAACAAACAAAAAATCCAGTGAACGTGCCAAGAGGAGAGCAGGGCTAGTATCTTGTAGCCTTTATGCATCTTCTGAGGCTCTGTGTAAATTGTAAGGCCTCTTTTTTGTTTTACTGCACACTGTTGGCATAGCTGGAGCAGGAATCATGTAATGTCATCCGAGAGGACCCACGGACAGTCACTGAAGCCCCAGGAAGAAAAGAATTAACAGCCTTCAAAAATGGAAAAGTTTTAAAAAGAGGTATTTAAAAGGTTTGACTTGCAGCCAAGTGTTAAACAGTAAATACAAGTTTTAAGTGTCTTAACGATTGAGATGAAGTATCATAATTCAGCAGCATGGAATGGGACCTCTTACTGGGAGAGGCTAAAGAAGAAAACTGAACCAGTACAAAAGGAACCCCCTCTAGGGAAGATCTCACACATTTGGGTCTGGAGTCTAGTTAGAGTAGGCCAAAACCTGATACTTTTATCTCCAACCTTTGACCCTGACATCTGGAAACTTAGTTTGAGTCAAACAGAAGGAAGTTTTCTTTTCTATTTCAAATACTTTATAGAAGAAAAACTTCAAGTATCTACAGTCAAGTCTGTTAGTACAAACTACTTTTATTTGTGCACTTGTAGTGAACTCTGAAATATGGAACATTTGTGCAGGAAATGCATGCGTCAGAACTTTTGGGAAAAGAGAGTAACTTGATGAGACTGGCACATTGTCCGATGCTTGTATGGGATCCAGATAACAGCCCAGATAAACATCTCCAAGGGGGTGCTGAAGAGTATAAAAGGTCCAGTTCCTTTGATGTTCTTAGATGTTCTCATTTAATAGCTATCAGCCCTGGTGCCAGAAATAACAACATGTTTAAACATTCTGTATCAAAACACAAATTAAATTCATTTAGCGTAACCTGTGTTTCCAAAGTTCATTTTCATCTTTAGCTGGAACACTAAGTGTGATGTAACTCATGTTCTTCCTGGCAGTTATTTTCATTATTATGTTTATTACTCATTTAAGAGACTTTTTTTTTTTTTTTTTGAACAGAGGGATTAATGAATTTAGACTGCACATTATAACATCAAAAGCTTTGGTTTCAAATAAGCCCATCTGAGCTACAGGAGATTTTCTCCCCTTATATGAAGCTAAACAGCAACTTCAAAAACATATCTCAGTTATAGTATTATTTTCTAGTTGACTGAAGTCATGGGTTTATGTCAACCTGTTATATTTGCATATAATAAATGACTGCTTATTTGTATTGTCCAAGTGTCTCCTTTAACTCACAATCTGTTTGGAAGTCAGATGCTTTCCACAGATACCAGCTCTCTCCTCAGGATTTCTGATCATGTGAAAGAACAAAAATAATAATAAAGAGACCTCTTGTTCAGCATTTAAATGATTGTTCAAGATCAGTTCATCAGGAGTGGGGAAGACACATGCAAGCATTTTAAAACCATGTTGCTCAGGCTATTAAAATATTATAGCAAACAATAAACTAGTAAACAAAGAGTGCAATACATAACATTTAGCAAAAAAATTTCTAACTGGATATGTTGCTTTTGATCACTAAGCCTTCTGTTTACAAGTAAAACATTTTTTTTCACCCACTATTGATTAATGGCAAATGTGCAAATTCTCATTGGAGGTGCATACAGGTGTCTCCAAGATCAGCCTGACTTTGTAACTGAAGACAGAAATCTTCATGATTTTCTGCTTAATAGAGATTTTTAGGATAGATGAAGTCCCTCATCGGTTATTTTACTAGAAATATTAGAATATTGCTTCGCATGCTGGCCAAAATATCAGATTACTCCAGGTAAAAATATTTTACTGGATATTTTCAGTGACTCTAGACAGCTTTACAGCACTGCTTTAAAAATTGTGTAATGTTAAATGTCCTGCCTCTGCATTTCCCCATGCAGACAGAATACCTAGCGCATCAGTGGAAGATACAGGCCTCAGCTAAGGAAATTATGTCAGCAGCTTCTCCTTTTATTGTCCTGACAAATTTTATTGTGTTTGAAGGAATTCAATCAGTAGAAAGCATCTATACACATCTGCAGTCAAAACCAAAGTACTATCCCTGAAACTGTTAAAAATTCACTTATCTAGTTTGAAATTGCTGTGGATAAACACTATCAAAGACCAAATTTTTTAGAAAAGATCAGCAAGTTCTTCTCTGGAGGCAGGCACCCGCTTAATTGTCTTGGTCTAGAAAACACGCACCTTTGCAGGAGATGCAAGCAAATGTCAATCCCAGTTGCTGGCTGGGTTTAAACCAGAACCGATGCACATATTCATAGTAGCTAGACCCATTATCAAGCTTCATGATTATTTCTTTTTAACTTTTACGTTAGCATGCTCCAAGCACACAGTGCACTCGAAGATAAAAGGTCAGGTGCCTTTTGGTCAGTGATCCATCTCTCAGCTCTGTTACATAAGCAACCTAAACAACTGAGTTGAAGATGTACTGACCTGCTTTATTCTACATATCAGTGTTGGGAGGAGAAGGAAAAGTTGATACAGAAATTAAAAGCAACCAAGGAAAAACCCACAGAAATAATTTGACTTACTCATCTGTATTTTAGTACGCAGAAAAACTACGTAAAAGCTTATAGATGGAAGAGATCTCATTTTCTCTTCTAGTCACAGCTCCAAAAACAAATAAATAGCAGGAGTTATGAGCCAGATGGGTTTTTCCATTTCCTAAATTTTCTTATGTCTTAGCTTTACAGTAGAGCAAGGGGCATATTCTCCTTTTGAAGCCCAGACCTAGCATTAACATTTATTGAAGTTATGCACACATCAAAAGAAAAACCTACTTTAAGCAATTTATAAATCCGAATATTTTTTCTCTGACCAGTGCAACTGCAGGATTATCTACAGGAAAGTGCCCAAATTTCTCATGTTATTTCTCCTGCTAAATACCTGTACAAGGGGGGAAAGTGGGAGAGCGAGAGTGTAAGAGAGAGAGATGTGGGCAGAAGAGGGGTGGGAATGGGGAGAGGGAGAGAAAGAGAAATACCCCACCAGATGTGAAAACTCTTTTAAACAGTTTTTATTCTTTTTGGTATGTTTTCATTAGCATTTTGGGGACCAAAAGCGTAATTGTTTATATTTAGAGCTGTTTGTAGAAGTGTTTCCCTTCCTGACAAGACCTTTTCATTGCTTTTGGTCCACTTAAGGAATGTGTACATGGCACAAGTTCAAGATGTTTAAGCCCTCTGTACATAACGCCATTAAGTACTTGTACTCCCTTCCATTTTTTCAGTGCCTTCTGATCCTACAAATTAATGCATGCTCCCATCATTATTTTGTGATTAAAACCCCTTGATCTTTCATACATGCAAAAAAGGATTCCTTGGTCATACATTCCCATTAGAGAGCAGACTGATTAAAGGAGTCCCTTATTCAGTTCCATTCTATTCCTTTCCAGCTTAATCTCTTGGAGAAATAACTCCACTTCCTTTTCCTTGCTTCCCCTTGACTATTTTTAATAGATTTTGCCCATGGAAAAAAAAAAAAAAAAAAAAAAGTAAACTTAAGCTCTTCCTTTAGAGAAGTAAGGTGGTTTTGTGACCATTTACAACTTTTACTGTAAAATCATCATGAATTTGCTCTTGGCCATAGGACCAAAAGCCCCTGCTGAGAATCTCTTGGATCCCAGCCTTGGATTCAGTGGAGGATCAGTGAATCAGAGATGTTTCCAAAACCAATATTCTGGGCTCCGCAAATAGACACTTTGCAATGATACCATGTGTCTTTGGCAAGTGCACTGTCCTTGCTGCTATTCAAGACAAATCTGACACCATGATTATATGGGAGTTGTCAGCTTATACTACAAAGGACCTTGGTCTTGTCTGTCTCTCAACTGCACATCTCAACAGCCCACACATCAGAGATGCTACTGCCAGCTGGTATTAGATGTTTACATATTTACTGTACTAAACCCCACAATTCCCTACTCCATTTCTCATTATATTGTTTAGTCCCTCTAGAGGGCTTTATTTCATGAGTTGGAGAGTAAATTAACCCTAGCAAAGCATTGGGCTTGCTGTGGCTGGATTGATCTGGTCCCTTGTTTACCTACATCCTACATATCTACATTCTCCTGGCATCTAAAATGTGGACCCTAATTTAAGACACTGACTCAGGCCTATAACACAGCTTATGTGTCGCCACCTGGTTTTAGATAAAGGAGACCTGATGCATGGTCATTTGAACAGTTTGGTACTGGAGATGTTTTCTATACCCATTTCTGATCGCAAAATATTATTCTTCCACCAGGCAGAAACTTAATGCTGGCCATGTAAACTTCCTCCAAGATATGGCAAATGGGGTGTTTCCTCGAAATATGACTGATATTCATGTGAGGTTTGCTGCTCTCTTAAGAAATACTGACAAAATATTAATCAGGCTGTCAAGACAGAGAGCAAGAGCAGTGAGATATACAGGGATATATTTGCATTACAAAATCACCATGAAGAAATATAAAGATTTCCTTGTCAAAACTTCGCAAAGCCAAGATAAGAAGTTAGTATATACAAGGCAATTAATAAAACAAAATGACAAAAGTAGTAGTTGGCATATTAGTTCCTATTTGGGTGCTAGTGATCAGATCCTATGAAATAAAAAAGAATTTTAGATGTAAGCTAAAACATTTATTACAGGTGCTTAATCATGAAATCCGCTTAATCGGGACATTTCCCAGGGAACCAAATTAAGCCTAATGATACTTAATGGCAAGGACTGCTGCTTAATTGGGGTGGTAATTCCAGTTAATTGGGATTCCTGCAGGTGAGTAAATGGTACTCAAATAGAGATACTGTATCTGGCCTTCATGATGTTCTGATATTGGTGGTGCTTTGTCTTCCCTAAAACAGCCTCTCCTGCTACTGGATCAGCAAAGCAAAATTACTTCTGTGCTCCCATCTTGGTCCTTTCAAACACTGCTTAGTTACAATCGCTCTCTCTGGGCTGGCAGAACAAGATGATTTCTTTGAAGTCTAGCGAATCCGGATTTATGGATTTATGTGCATTTCACCAGGATTTTAGAAAGATCACAGTCAACCTCTTGCCTGACCAAGGAGAAGCTTTTTAATAAGCCTTTGGACTTCATGGACATGCCACAAAGATGTGTGAAAATTGTTGGTAGCAATTTCAACTGAAAACCAGCATGTCCTAGCTGGAAAGATTTCTGCACTGGCTTGTGAGAACAAATATTTTACTACCAAAACCTCCTACTATAACCCCTTTTTTAAATACTAAGAAAGAGAAAGACCTACACTCTCATGGCACAGTTACTATTGCTTGAGGTTTTGTTTTAGTCCATCACACACACACAGATGCACACTAAAATATTTGGATTTTTTTTTAAGCATTATTAAAATACACTTAAATATTATTCAGGCTTTTACATAGCACCAGAGACCCTGAAAATAAAAACTGTTAATGGCAGTCAGCTTATCAGAAAGATACATTTTCACTACTGCTTCTTGGGGTCCTTGCTAAGCATTCCCAGGAGGGCATGGTACACAGCACTCTGCGTGCTGCACCATCTCTTGCTTAGTTGGAAGACAGGCAAGTTGCCAGTTCTTGGGAGAGAGAGCTGTAGCTGCAGAGCCTGCAGCTACCTGGGGAGAGATGCTGCTCTCTGTAGGTTTCTAAAAGCACAGAAGAGGGGCCTGAGCTGCTGCCTCTTACAAATCCAAGATATGCCCCTCAGCTGCTGGCTGTCTTGGGAATTTTTGGGAGAGAGGGAATCTTGGTTGCTTCAGCCCCCGAAAAACTTAGGCTGTCATCGAGTCTTTCATGCATGAAGGCTGGGCTGGCTGCTGGCTGGAAAGAGAAGTTCCCACCAGTCAGCTGAGAGAGGTGGCTGCAAGATTCAGGCTGCTGGACAACAGCATCCCCCAGGTGAGTTCGGATCTAGTTGGAGCCAGAAGATCCTGACAACAGACCTTACCCTCTAGAGTGGCACATCCAGCCACCCCACCATGTCAGCTTCAGGGGGGCTGCTGCAACCCAAGCAGTGCCAACATGAAAGAAGACAAGCTATCACCATGAGCTGGGACCCCCACAGCCCCCATTTCTCATTGAAATCATAGTGGTGCCTCTGCCAGAAGCAGCTGCTCCCGACTTCTGCCTCCTGCCGAGATCAAAACCGTACCTGATTTTTCCCCCTCCCACTTCAAATAGTGGTTCATCATCTCGAAATGTTTCACAACAGAAATGTTCTGAACAAAAAAGGAAACATTCTGAAAATACTTGGGGAGGCACAGCGTACCTGGCCGTAAGGAGCAGCGAGTTTCATTGCTCCAGTAGGCAAATGCCAGCAGTAGCTCTAGTGTGTACACCTAGAGACTAGTACCTCTGCACACACTTCTCTGAGCCTCCACCAGTGTACCCTTTTAGCCCCAAAGCAACATGCAATATGTGACTTTGATTCAGCTTTACAGTGGAGAGCTCCAGAGTGTGAAATCAGACTCAAGAGAGTGAAATATTAGTCAATAAAAGCACTGATGTCAGGTTTTAGGCGTGCTGGGTTTTGTGTTCTCAGGCATTTATAAACTGCAGGTACATTTGAAGTTTCAACAATCAGCACTTGCAAAAGCAAAAAGGAGAACAATAACTTCAGAATGAAAACAGTTTGATCTTTGTTGTGGAGCTGTTTAAGATAAGTGCCATAGTTAAAATGCAATGAAATTCTCAGGTGAAATATTACATAAGATTTCACTTAAAGTTTTCTCCCTCATATCACTTCCATTTTAGTACAGATAAAATAACTGAGAATTATATGACTGGGCCAAAATTATCAAGAATGTCTGTCAATCTACTGCTAGTAAGTCTTTCTTGATTAACCTAGTTTTTAATTGATAACCAACTATGTACATTGCATCATATATGTATTATATGAGTAAGAGTGTAGCTGCAAAATAGTATATATACTCAGAGAAACCTAAGTGAAAGCCATTTTTCAGGCTGATCTGACACTTGAAGTTACAGATTCTTCACAAAACTTATCATAAAATATTCACAGAACTAGAAGAATATCAGTGTTACTAAATTATTCACAGTCAAATGTAAAGTCGAAGTAGCAGCTTTTTCTCTTCTTCAGAGCACCCACGTACAGAAAATCACTCCCTGTGTAAAGTGAAGAGCCATCCTACCTGTGGGACTACCTTTGATGCAGCATTTGACCAACAATATCGCTCTACCTTTCCTCTGTACTGGTGGAAATAAGAGGTTTGCAGTCAAGTATGTCCTTGGAGGAAGAAGAGCAGCAGCAATGAAAACATCAATAAACGATTAAAACAGTGGAAACAGAATTATTTTTTCATTTGAAATTCCAGTCCGAAATTTATAACTGTTTTCTGCTGATTCACGTATGCTGCCAGTTCCAAAACAAAGAAAGGTGATCAGTATTACTTATCTTCAAGAATCACTACTCCAGTGACAAGAACTTGCACAGACTGCCAGAACCCGTCAGGAATTAGCTGAGGGATTTTAATGGACACTACAGCAATTTTCACTGTGTAAGCAGAAGAAATGAAATTAGTTTAAATAAGTAACATGTAAATGAATAATCATTGTTATCATGAAAAAAGTTAAAATGTCAGAAAAAAATTTTGGTGAGAGAAGGTTAATGAGGACACCAAAAGAAAAAGGAGAAAAAAGAAAGTAAACAATGATTAGAAAAGTCAAGACTGTTAGTGTTAGAAATTAGTTATTGCAATGAAATACAAGGGCTCAAAAATGATTGAGTCAGCAGGCGATCAAAACCATAAATGAATATTAAAATAATGAAGGACAATAAGTCAAGGTGAACTAACTGAAAATCAAGCCAGACTAAGTTTAAGGAATTAGTAATGAACAAAAATGGACAGCTCCTCAGCAGGTAAACCCACCAGAGCTATGCTGATTTAGAACGGCCAAAGAGGTGCCTATGTGCAGTCAGTTAATACAGAAAAAACCCAACCTTTCACTCCTGGATCCTAACTGGAAGAAAGAAAAGGCAGTGGTCACAAAGACAAATTTCTGTCAGGAGTACTGAATGCTGAAAATCTTCCAGTAAATAATTTATTCACCCGCAAATGCAGTCAGAGGTCTGACATAACTATCTGCAAACTTGAACCCGTTCACCAGGCAGTACTGGTCAAAAAAATTTAATCCAGAACACATGCGATTCTGAAATATTTTGTTTCAGTGTTTTTGAAAGCATTATTAGGTTTTTATGCAAAGTATTTTAAACTGACAAAAATTAATAACTGAAAAGATGTTAAAAATCATTTCAGGTTGGAAATATGTTTCACTTGACCTAAAATAATTTGGGGTGATTCATTTTGTTCAGGAAATTGAAAATCCATTCTTTTCACAGCTCTGTAGCTCAGACCATTTATGGAGACTCTGATATTCACTCTAATCTCAGAAGCATCTAAAATACAATCCAAAACTATGTATTTCCAGCGTGTACAAATGATTACCCTTTAAACAATGCAATATTCATAAACAGAAAACCCTACTCCAAATTCAGCTGAGAACAAAAATATCTGTATTTATGTTTAGGAACTTAAGTTCTTAAATAAAATGAAAGATTCTATGACACAAACCATAAATAAACTTAATACAAGATACCTCTATATATGTAGATGAAGATACTTAGCAATGCAGGCAAAATAATTCCTGAAGGATACTTTGCAAAACATAAACCACAAGATTGACACAATATTAGATAAAAATGGCTCCTTTTTGAATGTATTACTCATAGCATATGATAATTCAGCTAAGGAGTATCTTCTCCAACTGGCAACACTGGCAGAGTAGCACACTAGATTTCATTTAGAGGCTTCACACAGGAAAGTAAGGGAATTAAAGCTGGCCATGACCTTCCATATATGCTTTACCTAAAGACCTTGACCAGCCTCTCCAAAACACAGGAATAAAGGAATTACCTCATACAGGGCAAGCATAGGATCCTAAACTGTTGTTTCTTTACAGTCCCAAGTATAGAGGTGAGCAAAAGACATATGTGGCCACAGAAAGAAACTTTAGACAGTGCAGAAATGGCATCAGAAGAAAAATACGGTCACTAGCTCTCCTGGAAGGAAGAGGGCTAGTACCGTAAGGACCCCTATGCTCAGCAGAGAATGTGAGACAAGCGTAACTTCTGTGTTATACACACACATGAGAAATCGCAGCATTTCTTTCCCTTGTCAAGCCTCCTAGTATATATCATGAGCAATGCCACTGAAACGAGTCGCTGTAGATCTATCTACATGAAATCTGGTGTGACTCAATAGAGAATTTACCTCCAGTCCCTGACAGCAAGAATCAAGCTCTTCTCTCACTCACATTAATGAAGTTTTCAGCTACCACCTGATACATTCATACTTAATTTTGCCATCTCCTTGGTAAGTGTGCCAGGTTGTTTTAACAGATACTGCAATATCTACAAATCAAACTTTGCCTTGACTTTGTCACAGCCCAAAGGAAGAAGCATCCCAACAGAGAAGCTAAAGAGGGAAATCAACAAACCCAGATTCTCTTCTCACCACTGACGTTACTATGTGTTCCTGTACTTGCAACACTGATATATCATGCTTTGTTTTACAAAAGAAAATTCATTAAACGCTTATAAAAAATTCTGTGTTTCTCAGAGGAAAATCGTTACCAACATTCAGAATTATTAGAAATAGCATATGGAATAAGCTAAGGCAATCTATCTCAATTTAAGTCAATATAAACATTTTTGTATCATCTCCCCAGCATAATCTTCCTGCTAACTGCTGGTAAATGGCTGCTTTCTAGGACTGGTTTAAAAAATTGTTTGTGCAATCAAAACTGCATCATGTGCATTTTAAACAAGAGTAGAGCCAGAAGGTAACTCTAATTCCACCCTCCCCTACTTCACCCAGCAAAGTCCACAGTAATGTACATTTTCAATTACTCTCCATTCAAAATTCAACAATTCAACAAACTGTCATATTAGCAACAATTGTGGCTCGTTGGCAAAACCTAACACTATTATTACACAGAAACTGTCAGCACAAAAATAGTGTCATTTCTCATTGAAAGAAATGTTCTTGTAGAGCTCCATCCAGAAGCAATGGATGGCACAATTTAGGCTACATGGTTTCTAAGCAGAGTAGGGTCATTTAAATATAATTTTCAAGCAATCAGTATCTCTGACTCAGAAAATATAGTAGCATCCAATATCTAATTATTATCCTGAAACATTCTACATATTGCATCTCAGAACAACATGAAAATGAACTTCTATTTGTCTCTTCAAACATTGAATAGTTTAATGTTACAATAAATCAGACTGAACTAGAATTAATAACTATCAGGTGCAGAATATTATTATACTAATTCATAAAGCACAATTCACATTTTCTAGTATGATGAATTATCTTGCTAATGAGGGCTGAAATATAATAGAGCAGCTAATAGACAGATTTTAAACTCATGTAATATAAGTTACTTCATACTCAGTTACTTAGTTTAATCAGGTAAAGTATTATCGTATTACATTTTCAAGTTCCTTGGGGAGATAGCATCTCTTTTGATGGAAAGCAAGGTTACTTGGGAATAACAGGCCATCTTCATCAACTGAGGATATCACTTAAATTCTCTCATGATTTCTACAGGTTTGGGAACATACCGACCAATTACTAACAGCCAGCTGATCGGTGGTAACTTGCAGCTTCACTGTATCTAACTCTGCAGTAAACAGAATATAATTTGAGATAATTTACTTCCTAAGAAGAAGAGGGGTAAGTTGTTCAGATATACTCTGTCCGCATGGGCAGTAACCACAGAAAGGCTGATGCTCCGTTTCTTGTATACGTGGTCCTACTGCGGGTCATCCTATCGCATTCAAAACAGGAACACTAAATTGCCCAGGATCTCATCAAGATGCGTACCCTCTCTTAAGCTTCAGGAAGGGCAAAACAACCATCCTGGGAATAGGAAAAAATACCATGTGAGTTAGTATAGTAGCACATATGATCAAAATGAGAAGTTCTGCTTCAGAACTGTGTGAAAAGTTTGCAACAGAACATGATGAAACTATTCAATATATGATTGACTTCATGTGATGTTATAAATTTGCACATGGAAGGACTACTCGAATTAATGAAACTCAACTGAATAATAGCCAGGGTGCACTTTTGTACATGTCACATCACAGCTCAGTTCCTAAATCTAAGAGGCTTGATTATATGTTTCAATTTTCTTGAGCCCCAAACTCAAAGCTATACTGCTGTCCAGTGAAAGACACTTAGGGAAATGTTTGCAGCAACCCTAACAAATGAAAACCACAGTGCTCTGCACAGCTCTTTTCTGCTAATGCAGTCCCGGTCACATCTGGCGTTCCTTTTATCCTAAAACAAAGATAAATTCATATGCGAGAACAAAGAGATATACATGTCATTTGGTGTTATTTTACAAAAGAGAGGAAAAAAAAAAACTTTCTGGTTTTCCCATGTCAGCAATCAGAGCTTTAAATCCATGAAAGGAGATTTGCATTCATTATTTAACCACAAGGCAAGACAACATTTTTAGAAAGCATCCAAGATTGACTAAACTTCCCCTTGGGTCTCCTTTCAGACATATCTTCTGCAACCCCTCACACTACAAACATTCCACTAGAAAAATGCATCTGCCAGGTTTTAAGATCTCAGCAATACACCTTATTAGCATATTATTTTTCAAGCCCACCCCCAATCAATAATACTTACCTTTCTGTTACAGCATTTGATAGTTCTTAATCCACCCTACAGTATCTCCCTCAGCCTGCAGCTCTGGATGTGTCCTGATTTTAGAGCTTGTCATCCCTGAATATACCTCAGATAATTGTTTGATTCTCTTCCTAAATCCACCAGCAATTTTGGAAACTTGCATTACAAATAAAATTATTAATTTCTTCAGCTTCAAAACTGCTGTTGTAATTATTACCATGGAAAATATTATTTAGTGACTTAGGGCCTGATCCCTGTTCCCACTGAACTCAGTTGCAGGATTCCCATTGCCTCCAGAGGAACTAGGATCAAGTTTTAACTTCCAAAGGCTTTAACACATCATTAGTAGAATTTGAATGGACTTCGCAACATGATTTTGCTTAACTCAGACATCTTGTAAGAGATCAGCACATTTATATGCTGAACTCTGATGCTGAGAAACTGAACACTGGGAGAAAGCTGGAGGTTATTTCACCTCTGCATTCTGTGGTGTGTGTCTGTGCTGCAGCCAGTGCTAAAAAATAAAACTGCTGCAGGTAACTCCTGGTGTACAGTCTGGTGCTGAGCAGAATTTCTCATAAACACAGCAGGACAGCCTGAGTAATCTAAGAATGCAGAAGGAAACAGGGTGGTGGGGTAGATATTTTTGGCATTATGTGGGTCAGGAGCAAGACTAAATCCCTTCTTAAACTTTTGCTTGTTCTGCAGAAACCACCATAAGCAAGCCACTATAATAAAAAAGGCATTATTCCCTGACCAAAAAAAAAGAGGAAAAAGCCTCATATAGAGACATTCAGGGCATATTATAATTGACCTTTGCAGCATGAAGATTTAAGTCCCATTCTGGGAAATCATTACTCACATGCTTGATCAACTGTGTGCACCTCTGTGCCCCACTGACTTCAATTGGGCTGGCTTCACATGTGAAGTTAGGTATATGTATAATTATGTTTAGGATTATCACTTCAACTGTAAGCTCCCTGGGCCAGGCTATGTCTACATCATTATCCATTACTAAGCAGAGTCTGTAGTAGCAAGCAGTGCTGTGATAATTGTGTGCTGAATTATACAGCTCACAATAAGCAAAATAGAGCACTTGGATTCTGTTCATATATTATTATTGTTGTTGTGATTATTTTTAAACTATAAGCGTTTCCCACACCAAGTGATGCAACTGCTTAAATTCATCTCTGGGCAAAACCATGTGTGACTATTTACTTTATAGATCTATTTCATATGGTTTGAATTATGTCTGGTGGCTTCACATTTAGACTCCAATTTGGCAATCAGAGCCACATGTGTTGACATGTAAATTTACACAGACTTAAGACAAAATCTGCTTTTTTGACAAAACCTAACATCTGATCCCCTTTCTCAGAAACATCAATACAAGTAAAACCCTGCTGACTTCAGTGGCAGCTACCTAAACCTTATACCACTTAGAGGTAGCTACCAGCGTTACAGAATGTCAGGGGGTATGTCTACATCCACATTTTATTTTGAATCCAGAATTCATTTTGCCTCATCATCCCCATTCACCACATCTTGCTTCATATTGTAGGGTATTCTCAGTCTGTACAAACTGGATTCCACTTGGATGAAACTAGTCTAGAAGATGCACTCCCAGTGCTTCTACTGTGCATCAGCTGCTAATGGGCATTCAGTCCATGGGACCAGAAGAGCTAGTTCAAGTGAAATTGCCAGCACTTGTGTGATGAACATGGGGTCCTCAGCTCGAACCATATCACTCTGCAAATCAGATTCTACATTTAGAGCTCTCCAGCACACTCAGGCATTCATATTTGGTTGCCTGTTACATTTATATTCCTCTATACCAGGACTTTTGTAGAGATGTTGTTTCCTCTGAATATGACAACTGGTCAAAGCATCCTCTTCTATACAAGGACAAGCCTAAACATTCATTTACATATGATTATTTCTTTCATACTTCAAACTGTTGCAAAGACATAAATACTGATGGAAAAGTTCATGAGTTTTACATTAGCTTCCGCTAAAGTGAACATAGCCACACCCTAAACTTATCTGCTTGATTTTGTTACTAAATGTTTAGCACCAACTGTTAATACAAGTACCACTGCAGCCTTGCTACTGGCATTGTAAATATTTGGTTGATGATTTCTCTTAAATCAGCAGTTCTCATACTAGGATACCTATGAGGAAATAATGATATCTGAATCAGAACATCCTTTTCACTCACTAGTCTGAATCTCTATAGCAATTTGTAAAGCCCAACTTGTCCTTTTGCTCAGTTTCACTAATCCAAGATGAAGATCTTAAAATCTCCCAAGAGGCCTTTAATTAATGGCTGACATGAATACACAAAACACTCTCACTCAGACAGACACTGGAATTTAACAAATATATCTGCAGTCCCTCAGGATTTATTGACAGTCTTTTCTTAAAGTACGGCTTGCAGAGCTCTAAACATCTAGGTTCAAAAGTGGCCAGAGTGCTGCCTCTTCTTCAAACATTGATACAACGTCATGAGGGAAAATAATTATGTTTTAGTTCACGTTTTTCTGTTCTACTTGGTAAAGAAACACATCAAGTACACCCACAGTAAGGATATGTATTCTCTGGTATGTTTAGATCTCAAGCTTCAGCTCTTGAAGCAGTTTCTTAGGAAAACCCTCCTTTCTGTGAAATTCTTACCTTTTCTAAGGATATACCATCTCAGATATGGAAAGACAATTTGTCTATTTCCCACTGCATCATAGAAGTGATTTCACTGTGTGTACAGCCACTCTGCCGCACCATTACACACGCACGTGATGACTTCCTTGACATCTGCATTAGTTGTGTTAACAGAGATGTCAGAGAATTGTACTCAGCATCAGAATGCTGTTGCTCTTTCTGATACCACTTCCTCCTTCCCATGGTTCAAGCAAGGCTGTTTCTGTTTATAACAAAAATATGATCTGTTTATAAGAGCTCTAATCCCCCTTTCTTTATGGAGGCTCACATCAGTAAGCATGGTAATGAATATTTTAATTGGCTACTGAAAGTCTGCTGTAGTTAGTGTTTAGAGGATGCTCCTCATTTACAGGGATCCCACTCACAAGCACAATGGGAGCATCAGTGCAAACAACAACCTCTCTGGTGGGCTCATCCAAGAACCAGTCTGTGGACAGAAAGGAACCAAGCCACGTAGTAGTCATGTCACTGATGTAACAATTCAGCAGACATAAAATACAAAACTGGCTATATACAGCAGCAGCAAGATCCCACAGAAGAAATCTTTATAAGCTACTTATCAAGACCTAGAGAAGAAAAAGGGTATTCAGTGAAGTAAGAATATCTGAAGTAGTGTAGGATCTGCTATGAAATATGAGCAAAATACCGTTACAGTAAGTAAGATATCAACTAATCTGGGCAGATGAGGTAAAGAAAGGTTCAAAGATGCTGGATACCTCAGATGCACCCTATGCCTCCCATTCAGTGGGATATGTAACACGGCAGTTTTCCATAGGCTTCATAGGTACCACATAGGCCTGGGCTTGCTCAGCTCAGCAGTGGGAAAGGAATTTCACAGAAAAGAATGTGTCGTTTCACAGAAACTGCATGTTGGGAAAAGATTATTTGCAATTTTGCCCTAAAGCTGAGAAAAAGTGTGGGTGTTCTTCTAAAACAAACAAAAAAAAAAAGAGTGAAAAACATGTAATTACTTCATAGCAGTTAGTATAAGTAACAATACTGAACAAATTGCAGTGATTACAAAATCCTCTAGAAATATGGGTAGCACTATTCTTGACAATAATTAGTGTACAGCATCTTCTCAATAGTATCGTGATTAATATTTATTCTGATGTTGGTTTTGTTCTGGGAGATGGGGGGACACAAAAGGGAAGGGAGATAACATTGTAAGAGAGCCAAGTATGTTTGAGAAGCAGAACCAAAAGCATAGGAAAATTTGCTTTATTTTTCTACTTACTGTCATTCCCCCTACCCTCAAAAAGGCAATGCAAATGGCACTTTACTGGTTTTAAAAGTAAAGCCAGAAATTATGTGGAGTTGGGACTGCTGAATTATTCATGAGTTCTGATTGAATGGGATCATTATCTCTGGCCTTACAAGCTAATAAATACTGTCTAATGCCTGGGTACTGTTAAAAAAAAAAAAAAAAAAAAAAAAAAAAAAGACTTCTTTTTTGCAAGATAGAGCCTAAATTAGGGAGGAGCTCCCTGATGAGTTCGTTGCAGAAAAACTATGTGGGTTTTTGGGTTTTTTTTACCTTTCCATTGACTACAAGGTTCACTTTGCAGTTTTCAGTCTCATTTGCTGTAAAGGCATTTTAACTTGGGCATGAGGTGAAGGTGTTGCTCAGTGGTGTCTGTACAATGACTTGTAATTTCTTATTCCTTTCCTATTTTCAGTAGTCTTACCCTTTTTTTTTCCTCCACTTTCTAAATTCTTGCACCTCACAGTACAAATTACCCCAAACCAGAGTACTTTCAGAAGCCGAGAGAGCACAGGAAATGATTATGCCATCTAATCATCTGCCTGTCAGCAGTCAAACAATCTTAAATTGCATTGTTCTGTGATTTATTTCAAGATTGATTGTGGTGAGTCTATACTCACTTGATTTAATATCATTATAAACTAAATAATTTGTATGGAACCTGAATTAAGGTTCTGCTCAGAGAGCTATTGAAGAGAGGAATTTGCTAGAGCTGCAATGCCAAAGAATATTTGTTGACAACACTTGAAACAACAACAACAAAGGGTTCAAAATCCACATAAATTAAAATTAAAGCCAAGATATTTCATTGGATAGTTTTTCATGTGCTTTCTTGAGGATTACCTTTAGAACAGGACTTGTTTCAATAAGAGGAAAATAATTAGGATATTATTACAAGTTAAAAACCCTCTCATAATTAGATAGGGATTAGGAACTTCGTTTTCATATGATTAACACAATAAAATCCATTTTTCCCTAAAGTAATCGGAGGCCTATTAAGCAACATGAGATCATATATCAAGGGACCTTTTAGTAATTCAGCAGTTTGTAACATTTACACAGACTGAAAGTCTTCCACAAAACAGCTGGCTTCGTTCTATCAAGAAAACACACAGTTTTAGGTGCATTTATTTCAAGGTCTAACACAGTCCTTGAAAACATATCATTTAATTAAGGATTTTTTTAATATGAGTTAGAAGTGTGTGAACAGCTAGGGGAAAAGTGTGAACAGTTTCTTGAACGGTGTATCCATAACAGAGCTCTCTGCTCTTCTCAGTTTAGCATGGGAGGACCCACCTGGTATATCTGGATTTTAAGAAGTATCTCCTACTAATTGGCACACTTCAAGCTTACAAATGCCTAATATTTTGTTAGTAAAATCATGTTAAATGCGTAGCTCCATTATGATTACTAGTCTAAATATGAAGCAAATTATTGACACATTTGCTCTTTGTACACACAGCTCATAAACAATAAGTAATAAAGAACAGATGCGATATAAATTTAGCTTCGCGAGTCTATTCGGTGGAATAATTCTCCAAACATTACCTTTTTAGTCTCCCTTTTCAGTGCTTTTAACTGCAGTGAAAATACAAAATTGTTCCTTTTGTTGTTATTAAGTAGAGATGTGATCACCCATTCTGGCTTTTCTGCATTTTCTGCGTATGATGCCAGTCATTGCAGCCAATGAGACCTCCAGACAGTAGCCATTATCTGTCACACTCCTGGACCAAAATAACAAATAATATGCCTGGAGGTGCTGCATTTTGTGACTGCTAGTTTCCCCGCATGGCATATGCCTAGATAGACTCAGATGAGAGGTGATTGCACAAAACTGTGATTGTGAGATGACTTAGCAGAACCCGTGATGATGTCCTAATGGCCTCCTGCAGAGGGGAACAGGGGTAATTGTTTGTCAGGGGAAGGAACACATCTGTAAGGAGGCATCCTCTGCAAACCAAGCAGCCATGTGGAAAAAAGAAAGGGAGAATCACAGTGCAGCAAGGCTGCATTCGAGCCTAATAAAACGAATAACAAAAAGAGGTGAAAAATGAAACAAGGTATTAAATGACCAGGTTAAAAAGCCTGTTACTGCTGGGCTTTGGATTAAAAAGCAAATAAATTGTCTCTAGGCAGTAGTTCTTTTAAAATTATTAGGTGGAATTCTGTGATGCCCAGCAAGAAAAGTTAAAGCAACAAACCCAGGAAATGTAAATGCATTCCCCCACAGCAAAAATGGGCACAGAGCAACCAGCCTCCTTTATGTTTCTCACTTGTAACAAGGTGGCTTGATAGTCACCAAGCCCTTGCTGCAAAATTTTCTTTGTCCAGCTGTTTAATCTTCTGTTTACAATATTTACTTTCCATGTGATCACTGCATAGAAAACGGACATCATTGCAACATCCTTTCTAGAGCAAAGCTATTGGAATTGAGAAATGAGAAACCATCAATGTCAACCCAGGCAATTAGGGCATCAGTCACATCAGTGGGAACTTGCCTTTAATGTCAACTGGGGCAGAAACAGGCCCTTAGAGTATATTAAGGACCTTATTTTATACTCTTTCAGCATCTTCTATTTGATCAGAAATAAACTGGAGCAAACAAGCTAATTAATCGCATACAGAACAAATTCCCCAGTCTTTTCAGTCTACATCTTAATTATTTGTTTTCTAACTACAGAATAACAAACACACTAATCCGAACAGAAGTAATATTTACTTCTATCAACTAATCAACTAATTATAGCTTCACTGACCTATAGGCTATAGGAAAGATCCAAAATTCTTTAAATTTCATAAAATCACCTGAATTCATTCCATTCATTGCACCTTAGCAGTGGGCATCTGCAAAAGAGCCACACAAAACAAGAGTTGGAAGGGGTGGAAGGGGTAATCCTTGGAGTTCCTACACTGATTTAGGTACACTAACATTGAAGAGCTGTGCTTCTTTTTTTTTTTTTTTTTTTTTTTTTTTTTTTTTTTTTTTTTAAATTATGCCTTCTAAACTCTCTATAAAATAAGCAGAGCATTGAAAAATACCTTCTAATCAGATCTACCTGCAATTGAAAAAGCATCTACCGCAAGTAATTAAATGAAATTTGCAAACAGAATTGGACAAATAATAGCTCTTTTTGTTTTGATGGGTAACTTGGGCCAAATAGAGCTATAAAAATATTTCAAGAAACAAACATTACAGAAATCAAAATAGCAATTACTCTGCACCAACCTAGAGTGAATGGCTTAATTTCATTTTCAAATAACTTATTTTAAAGCCTTTCTCCCCAATGGAGGTTGATTTTTAAACAGGAAATGAGTCTCTGAAAAGTTAGTTTCATTAAAAAATGTTCAAATGAAACATTTTGCCATATTCTAAAAGAACCCCAGTATTCTCATACTTACTTTTTTTTTTTTTCTTGCCAAAATTATCCACTGCCATTAATCTAAATATTCAAATGCTTCTGTTCTCTTTAAAAATGCTAGTTTTGGGGAACTTATTTCCCTAGAACAAATGTTATTCCGTCTAATTCACAAACATTTAGAATAAAGTTTTGAGTTTCAGAATCTCTCTTCAAAAATAGGCCAAAACCACTCTAAAAAGTAGTCCAAACTGTAAGACTTACACAGGGCTGCTCTGCAAATGAATAGAGTTTTGAGCACTGTGCCATGCAATAAATTCAACACTATGGGTAGTTGCATGTCACACGGACATATGTTTTTCTACAGAAAATATCAGGTAAGAATACAGAAGCATCAGTTAAGCAACTGGTCAAAGTACTGACCTGTTTGATCATCAGCTGAAAAGAGGATAATGCTGTAAAGGTCTTCCACTCACGTTGGGGTGTTCCTTCTTGAAGGGAAAAAACGATGACTGCTGTTTTAGCAACTACAATTACTCAAGAGTTCTGACAGAGAAAAATACACAGGTTGTTAACATGGTGGCAACATAAAGGCTGGTTACAAATTTATTTCAAAACTGTTTTAACACGAAATTGGGCTTTCAACTCAACCAAATGGTCTTGGGTTAAGTTTTTATTTACCAGGAAAAAATAGAAATTGAACTGAAAAACTAGAATATTTTTTCCAGAAAAATGGTGTGCGTGGGGTTGTCCTGCCTTTGACGTTCACAAAGGTGAGCTTTCTATAGGCAAACTGGTCATAGGCAACAAGAAAGTATGTATTGCTGAAGAAATAAGGGTTATTTTTTTCTTGTTGACCAGCCCAGCATTTCCCACTACCTGACCAGAACTCCTGAGGTGTACCTTCAGCCTCAAAGCAGACCATGCAGCAGTGGTAGCATAATCAAGAATAAAACGGAACCAAAGTCTGATTAATTATTTAAAAAAAAATGACAGGTCTATGTACCACTTGAGATGTAATAAACATGAAAGTATAGACAAAGTGATTGGAGGAAAGACATAAGCTAGTTTTTAGGTTTTACTTGTTGGTTCTCTGCTCTCATCAACAAACAAGTTTATGTAGCCTTGCGGTGCCTGAGGAGTATGTTTTAAAGCTCAAATTCAGATCACTTTTCCTTCTGCTAAACTCAGAGTCCACAGAAATCTGTAAACTTTCTATTCTACATATAATATGCTACAAATCTTTACACTTATAATATATTAAAATTTTAAACAGTTGGACTAGATGATCATGGTAGGTCGCTCCCAACTGAAATATTCTGTTCCATTCTAAACAACTCATTTAGGCAGCAGAAATCTTTTCTAGTTCTATTACATTGTGTGCACAATTAAAGCTTACATTTTTTATGAAATTAGAAAATTATATGAAAACTTTTTTAAAATACTGAAGTGACAGGCAAGATAAAGCCCACCATTTCTCTCCTAAAGTTTTTACCACAGATCTTACGAATATGATTTAAAACCATTTTATTACACTACTTAAAGGTTTTTATGGTTTTTTAATTATTAAAACTGTAGTTCTGAGTGAGTTTCCTTCTGTTGTAACACTGAAGACAATTTGCATCTAATTGCCAGAATACCAGCATGTGCTTTAAAATTGAAGAACATTTAAATATTTTAAATAGTGCTTTTATCCTATTAGTTTTGAAAATGATAAAGGTCAACCAAAAAAAGTAAACTGGCAGCAAAGTGGTGCTTTAGCAGTGGTTCTCAGGCAGTATAATTTGTCTTTCTTTCACCATACAGAAGACACTGAAATACTCCTAAAGCTACTCTCAGTCTGGAGGCAGAACACAGAATATGCGTTTGTGTCTTCACACTCGCTGGCTTTTGGTGAACTTTTCTACTCAAAAAAACATGAGAAGCAATTGTTCATGTCTCCTCCTCCAACTTCTTCATAACAGCTTTTTCAACTATATTGAACACTTTTTACTAACTCATTCAAATTTGGATGGAATAAACTAGTAATAAGGAAAGGTTCTTCTACCTTGCTGTGTCTATTGCACCATGCTGATCTGTTAAATATCACTTATACATGAAGGACACTAATGAAATACAAAGCAGCAAAATCTGATCTGCAAAATCCGTGAGGTTTTTTGAGAGATAGAAAAAAAAAAAATTACCTTAGCATCAGATAGTAGAAAACATAACATGTGGCTTTTTAAATCTTGAAATCATGTAGAATTGTTGCATGTAGACTCAGATTAGACAGACATAGTGTAGCAGAACCAAAGTTGGAACATTTTTTAATAAGATGATACAATTTAATTGATTTTGCAATGATATTAAGGACATACAAAGAACATTTAAGAATTAAGTAAATTAATCTTACAAGAGTCAGCAAACTTTCTGAAAGGGACAGAATGTCTCAATATATTTGCAGCTGAATACTAAATATTTTATATTTAATAAAGAAGGGAAAATGCTACTGAAAATAATGGATGAAATTTCTAGATATTTAAGTAAATCTTTTGAATTCTTATGAATGGTAGAAGCAGGCTAAGTGGACATCATGATTTCTTTTCTGTATCAAGTAGTAAGAGCAGTAAGATGGAACACGAAATGGTATAATTGGCTTACAGTATTTTGAAAAGAACAAGACATTATAAAATGTGATGAGGAAAAAAAAGACATTATAAAATATGGTGGAAGTACCAGCCAGTCTGTATGATCAGTCATTAAGAAATCTCAACCTACAGAGAAGTAGGACAATGTAGGAATTTGGGCCCTAGGAAATTAATGCAAGTTTTGTTTTTATGAGGACATAGGCAGGGTTTCACTGCTACACCAAAACTGAACATAGGAAATCAAAGCAAGAATACTTTGAAAAAGAAACGCTGTGCTAAATAAAGTCTAATTTCTCACCTACATGCTTTATTTCAGTGGGTCTATTAAAATACTGAGTACTAACCATGTGAGTAATCATTTGTTGAATTGTTTCCATATTGGTTGCTCGCCTGAACCAAGTCAGATGAAGTAGATGTGGGCAGCTCAAACTCAAGAACAGCTATTTTCTCTTTTTTTTCTCCTTAATTTCACACCTTGCTCAGTTTAGACCCCTGGCAGTCTACTAAATTATTCTTCTTCAGAACAAAAATAGCATAAACAGCCTAAATTCTACTTTATACAGAAGTGAGAACAGAAAGTATTCAGTTTAGCGGCACTCCAAATGGAATATTTCTCCTCCTACTAGGCATTACCTCTCTGTTCCAGACGTATTTTCCTATCTTATTTTATAGCTCTCTTGAAGAACCTTGTTGCCTTGCTAGGAAAACATACAATGAAATTAGCACACTGGCCAACAGTGAGTCACAGCTGGTAGTGATGGTAGGCAGCTCTGAAGGTGTCTCCATCACGTGTTTATGCAAGAGATAGGACAAGATGAAAGGGCCTCAAGTTGTGCCAGAAGAGATTTAGAGTGAATATGAGGAAAAATTTCTTCACCAAAAGGGTTGTCAAGAACTGGAACAAGCTGCCCAGGGAAGTGGTCGAGTCACCATCCCTGGAGGTATGACATGTAGACATGGCACTTAGGGACATGGTTTACTGGTGGACTTGGCAGTGTTAGGTTAATGGTTGGACTTGATGTTAATGGTCTCTTCTAACCTAAATGATTCTGTGTTTCTACAAAAAGTCATTGTTTTATGCTATTCTATACACATAGACATACTGTTGTAATGCATTTCACCAATCTGTGCACATATATATATATATGCCTATATCTTACATGAGCTTTCCTAATTTAGCACTGATCTCAAATTTTTGCACAGTTGTATCTTGCTGCTACATTTAAACTTCATATTGTCATCTTAAAGAGAATTCTAATCAGCAAACATGTATGTGAGCATTTAAGACAGATCATAAGGTGACACTATTCAAGAAAGTATCTGCTCCTGACTACAAGTGTGTTGCAACGTTGCCATACCAAAATAAGTTTGTAAAACATTACTTTTTTTTTTTTTTTTTTTTTTTTTTTTTTTTTTTCTGTTCTAACAGCTAGTAACAAAATATTTGAGAGGTTATTCATGGAAAAGAGTAAAAGAGATCAGTATCTGATTTCACTAATAAATCACTCTTCTAGGTTAACACTTGCTTACAAAAGTTTCAACTACAGCTACTCTTTTTCACTCAGAACACCCACCAAGTGGTCAAGAGCCCCAAATAATCCCTGACACCATCAAGGGCTGAAGTGATTGGGAACTTCACAGGTGGTCCTCAAACAGGGTGTGACAACAGAACCCTGTGGGGATCCATTGCTCTGCGGAGAATTGACCAGGGCTGACCATGTTGACTGCTGACCTTTAGGGACCCTTCAAGCTCATTCCTCTTACAAATCCCTGAGACCAGCACAACTCCTCAAGAGAACATATGATATAGCTGTAACCCAGGAATCGTGTTTAACTGTCCAAGAGGCAGATGCTGGCTGTGTGCCTGTCTCTCTGAGCCAATGGATAAGTCATAACTATATAGAATGGAATTTTATTGTGAGAAATCTCTGTGCGACATCCAAGACACTTACCTGAAAGTCCCTAGTTTGACAGGTAGGGCAGGAATTTGAGGTTTCCAGACAAGCATCCCAAAATAGGTATCTCATAATGTGCAGTTTCACCCTTCATCTGAGGAAGCATCAACAAAACTGGTATGCTCTTGAAAAAAATCTTTCCATAAATCAGTTTTTTCTGGAAAAACAAATTAAGCATTTTCCAGTTCTTTCCACTGTGATCTAGTCTTACTTTCTCTCTGGCAGATACCCCTGAGAAATGGCATACAAAACAGCAAAATGTTGATTTGCCATGTTCTACCTCAGTCTGATTTAGCATAACACTACAGTATTTTTCTGTGTCTTTTATATCCCCAATCACTTGATTACGGAGTTGCATCATTGCTGAACCCTGGCCCATAAAAAATGAGGGAACACAATGACAGTCAGCCAAAACACAAACAGCTGCTTGTCTAGACGTATTAGTAGTGTCCTGAAACCTTGGCATCCTGGTGACATAACCTAAAAAAATTTGCACCACTATTCTTGAAATGTTTTATTGTGATTATGTAAATCTACTCATTTATTTTCACTGGAAAACATAAAAATGCAGGCAGAAGAAATCATGAATCATTTCCCCCTTGGTTTCTAACTAACAGTATGATTCAAAGGGAGGTATCTGCAAGCTTTATTCTCTAATGAAAGACTCCTAAGAATAGCATATTCTGTAACATGAAGGGACAAATTAATAACAGTGTCACAATATAATTATTGGCTTTGTTATGTGTGCTTATTTTGCTGTGGCAATTATTTGTTTATAAGCCATTAAGTTATTTGCAAAACCTATTTGATGTTCCACCTCTGATTTAATTAGAAGACAGTCCCCTTGCATTAAACAGAAAAGTTTAACTTTTTAAAAATTCCCAGACAAATTTATAATTTCATTTCTTTGTTTTCATATCCACTTCTAATTATAGAAGGCTTTGTTCATTTAAAACGTGCACACAAACTCCACAAAATATGTAACAGATTGCCACTATTGACATAAGGTATCTATAGTCCCCACACAACCACCCTCGTTCCTCAAATTCACCTCAAAGTTCCTGGTTCCACAAATTCTGAAGAAAGGTAAATAAATTTTAAAAAGGAAAGCAGATAATGGGCTCCTACTTGCCCTAGCCATAAAAAACGTTGATATATCTGTAGTTAAAACAAGGAAGAAGTTCTAGAGTCACAGGTCAGAACTTTGGGTACTTCACTTCTCCTCCCCTGTTTGTCCGATTTTTCAAAGTTATATCAAGTTGTTAGTGACCCAACATGTAACTTTTCCTGACTTTAATTTGATTGCAACTTTGAAAAACTGAGCACCTTTGAAAATAAGGCACCTTTGAAGACAGCCCTACACCAAATATCTCCAAGTTTCATGAGCATTTAATGGCTATATATTTTCTGACTTTCTTGGCTGTTCAGAAGGGCCTTAGAGGTAGACGAGATGAATAAGGGGATCAGAATTTGACTCCCTGTTTTTGTCACTTTAATATTTGGCATTTCTGTGGCCTAAAAAGACTAGGGAAATCATTTAAGAACTAATGAAGAGCTATTTACCTCCTAAATCTTCTTCCCTTGAGTAATGAAATAATTACCCTCCCATAATCATGGAAATATTCAACTTGAATCTTAAATTGAGCTGTTGTGAAAAGTGGTAGTGATGTTACATAGGTGATCACCATGGTAACGTTTGGAAACTGCACTGTCGTCAAGCCAAGAATATGGTTTTGCTTTTCCCATAAGAACAGTATAAGAGACTGGGACTGAACTCTTCCAAGATCCCATAATGGTAAGTGAAAGTGAACATTTATCTGTCTTACCCACGGGGACAAGGGCTTAACAAATGAAAAAAACCAAACCCCATAACAAAAAAAACCAGCAAAAACCTTCATCAAACTCACAACCCAACCACCAGCATACTGTCCACAAACCGAATGACTTTGTGATGTGGTATTACTATTTGTTAGTTTTGTTTTGTTTACTCTCTGTATATTAACTCAAGGCAGATCCCAAAGGAGCAACGTGGTAGGACTACAAGGAGAAATCAAAAGATTTTATTTGCATAACTTAGATAATTAGACATCCTGCAAACTATTAAAGCAGTTACCTTTCAAACTGTGGCTCTTTTACAAATGAGCTCTCTCCTGCTTGATTCTTTGATTTCTTATGCAATATGATTTTCTAAACTGGCAGTGGTCAGTGCATCTGAAGCCTGTTAGCTTCAGGCTACCCAGCCCAAGTGCCTCAAGCATCAATCTTGATCACTGTTCAAGGGACAGCTCAAGGGGATTATCAATACTAAGAATGTTGTTTTTATCAGCAGTCTAAGGGATACAATGAAAGACCATACTTTGAATATTTACCCTTCACAGAACCATTCTGAGATTAAAACTTCTCAGATTATGTAAAATATACAGGAAAGCACAGAAGAGATGGGCAATTTTTGGTACATTTTTGCAGAAGCCAGGGGATGAACTAATGTTCATTGCAAGTAAGTGGCTGGAGGCTCTGTGACAAAGTCAAAGGAGCTAAACGTCTCCCAGCTCAAAGATACCATAATTTTCACTTTGACAGTTGCTTTTGTGCCTAAATGCCATGTGGTTTGAAAGCATGACCATTCAAAAGGGAGATTAAGTATCTGGGATACTAATTTTACATTAAGCAGGATAGAGAAACTGAACTGTTAATGACGCTAGAGCACACACTGCTGCAGAGATGGAAGACAAGATGCCCAAACTGCATTTGCAGTTTACAGCTGAGATAAGAAGGATTTTTTTTTTTTTTCCTAAAATGTACAGTTCATTAAAAATCCAGATCGTAAACCAGAAGATTTTCAGAAAGGATGTATTGTTACCAGGAAGCAGAGGATTACATTCTCTCATTCTCATTACATTCTCCTGTAAAGGACATTTTTTCTACTGAGGAATTAATATACCTGAGGAACATTCACATTCATTCTTTGGGCAGTATAAGGAAAGCTTCCTGCCAGGATGCTGCAATAAAATAGCAAGCAGCAGGTGAGATGAGAACAGTAATAAAGGCAAAATATCCAGGCCATGAAAAGATTTTCAGTTTCCCTTGAACTAACAAGTGATCTACAGAGTGCACAGTGGATTTCTTAAGGTCTGACCTTCATCTAGTGGTTACCAAATTAACTATTCTCTGATAATGATGGGATTCATCCCTCCTAACTTCAGCTACCTAAGACCTAGGCATCTAGTGTAAACTGGCTTTCTTTGTAGCCAGTGACAAATGATGAGTGGATATACAAAAGGTAATATACCCTATCTTAAACACCTCTCAGCATCAAGAGGGCAGTTGTCCCATCCTACTACTTCTCCACTGTGCACAGAGGAGTTTTATCTCCTCTATGTCTTAAAATTGCCATTGCACCTGCAAAACTTGAATTAGTTAGTTATTGCACATGAACTCCAGCCTTAACCAAAGAGAGTACTGTCCACCTCATCAACAAAGACTGACCTGCTCATCAACAACACCAAGCCTGGGATGGGACTGGTGCAATGCCACCATTTGGTCCGAGGTTCACTGCTACCCAGTGGCTATAAACTGAACCACTGCAAAAGGCAGCCAAATCTCTGCCCCAGGGAAATGGGAGCAGAGGTTAGAAAGGATTCTTCTGTCTGCTTAGCACAGAAGGAGAAGATGCAGATATTGTAGAAGGAAGTAGAGCTCAAGATCACTTTGACAGATGTAAAGAGGTGCTGAGGCAGAAACAGCATGTGGCATCAAGTAAAAAAAAACCTGCTTTAGCCAAGTACAGATAAGGACAACTCACAGACTTTTAGACTGCTCCAAAGGCATAGATCAGTGCGGAGTGTTAGACTTTGAGCAGCACTTCTTTCTTCTGTGGACAGCAGGGGCATCTGACTAATACAAGATTGCCTACAGTTCACTCTTGGAGACTTTAGAAGCTGTAAGAGGCCTCTTTATTCCCGGAGAGCCTGGGATAACCATTTTAACAGATGACACACTCATAGTAGACTATGGTCGTGTGAAAGAAACAGCAGATTTCTTCCCTGGAAGAAGTTCTGAATCAAATGTCCCTTTCACTGACTCCACTATCCAAGCATTTTAAATGTGCTTGTCAGTCTGTGGTCAGCCATCCTTCTCAGAAGCCTTCCTTCCCATCTTCCTAAATATAGCACTTTCAAGTTGCAGCCCTGTTTGTCTCCTTCCCCTGAGTGGGATCAAATGGATTATCACCTCATGACCCCTTCCCAGAGCTGCTCTCTGGAACAATCCTGGTTCTGGTCAGGAGACCAAAGGGGGCTCAGCACTCCGAATGGTCTGACCCCCTCAGAGCCTGTCAGTAAATCTGTGGAGACAAAAACCAGTTCCTTCAAAAGAAAGGTTTTAGCTCTTTGCCAAAGAATACACAATTTAGGAAAATGGGTCCAAAGCACAGAAGAGTGTTATCTAAATATTTCATTACCTCAGCGTAACCACTTTATTCCAAATGAAGAAGGATCCAGTTCATTCCAGCTGTCTTGCTTATAGTGCTCACCCTCTCCGCCTGTGTCTGCCTGTTCAACCCGCTGTCAAAGCCTTATTCTCTTTAATGTAAAGTTTAGGATTGAGGAAAAAGAAGCCTGGTCCAGGTAAATTTTTTTTTAAGGTCTGGTGGATACATGTGCCAGGTATTCACTCATTAGTATCTTCTCCACTGTGTACTCCAGGAGCATTAGTATTATCTAGGATGGAGTCTTTGACTTCCTCTGGGGCCCTTTCTTTCTTTCAGAGTCTCTTTGATTAACTCTGTGCTGACTAATAGATAATTAAGGTCTTTTTATTTATCAAAAGTAAAGTTTATGGTTCTCTTACACTCCTTAGAGCCATATCAGATTTTAGGGTGTATTTCATGGATGATTTATAAACTGAATGCTTTACAGGCTACCGTTCTCACATAAGGAGACAAATGTCATACATCCATCATTCAAAGATACACCCTACTGAAGAATAGGTTTCTGCCTTGATTTTGGAGCAGTGAACTCGTTCTTTATTTTCTATTTGCTTGCTCTGGCCACTAGATGTATAAGAAAGAAAATGCCATGCAATGAAACCTTTTTCACTGACTATTATGACAGTAATGCACAAGAGCCCCTAATTGCTAAAAGGAAAACTAAGAATTCTTGGGGGTCACTGTGGGTGGCGAGTAGGACTGCTCAGTGTCTGGCCCTACCCTATGCCCTCCTGAAGCTGTAGGGTGTGGCCTACAGACCATACTCAAAGCCAAATTATTCAGATCTCATATTTGGTGGAGACATGCATGTGAAGAGTAAGAAAAGAAAGAAAGATACAGATATTTTTTCATCATCACAGTGCACCAGAAAATACTTCCATCATTGATACTTTCATGAAGTAGTGCTCAGAGTAAGAGCTTGTCAAGAAAAAAAGGGAACTACGAGTAGCTCCCTCATGCCTAGGTTTGCATGCCATTGCTCAGATTAGAATTTATTACTCATTCTACACTCACATCGGAGATAAAGCATAATCAAACTGCTGGAAAAGATACAAAATGTCATCTACCCTGTGTCCTACCAAGGGAGCAATCATCCTTAAAACACCCGTATTACTTGTTCCTAACAACCTTTAACACTGGGCATTCCATAGCCTCCGCTGATAGCTTATTTCAGGGATTTTCACACTACAACATTAACATCCCTCATTATTTGGAAGTTTTAAAAATATCTAACCTACATGTTTTAAGCCCACTCCACCTGCTCTTCACAGACATGGAAAACAAATAATTTATTTTCTTTTATATCAGCTATTTCTTTATGTGCTGCTTATTATCGGATGTTTACACACACACACAAACATACTCTAGTATCATTTAATTTAGGCTCAATTACTCCTCTTCCAGCCATTCCTTGCAGGTCACTAAGAACTTTCACTTCTCTCATCTGGACTATCTCTGTTTGGTCCACAATTTATTTGATATACTATGTCCAAAACTGGAAACAGCAGTCCTGCTCAGACTTTCCTGGTGCTTAATACAGCATTATTGCATGTATTTGTAAACTCAGTGTCTCACTCCCTGCTGGGAAGTCCTCTTAGTATGGTGGCACCTGCAAATTTAATAAGCTACTCGCTAGCCCATCAGTTTGGCCATTAATGAAAACAAGAATAGTATCACATCCAGAACAGAAATCCTTGCATGCTCATCCAGCATATATTTTGGTAGTGAACCATTGTTAACTACTTCTGTACATGTCTCAATATATTTTAGTGTCCTTCCAGCAATTGGAATAAAGCTAGGTGTTCTATAAATTCTTTACTTTTCCCACTCTTTATACTTAATTGCTACATTTGCATTTTCTAGCATCTAGGTAACTTATCTGTCCTTCAGAAATTCCTACAGGTAACAGAGGCTCTGAGAGTTCATCAACCAGCCATTAAGTACCAAGGGCAAAGTCCACCTGCCCAGCTGGCATCTAGATTTTATACATGCTATGTAACCTGTTTCTTCCTTATTCTTTCCTATTGGTGCTGATATTAGGCCACCTTATTGCAGCTGATCTTTATATTGAAATCTGACACAAAAGGCACGACACTTGAGCCCTTCCATTGCCACCCTCGAATAGCCTTCCCTCTCTCTTGAACAGCTTCTCTGATTGACACACTTGCAGTTGGCTTTAGCAAGCTGACCTAGTTTCCACTTTGTACAGTTTTCCTTATGTTTGAAGTATGCAAAGAGCTTTTGATTTAGCCAGTTCAGGCTCTTACTGTGTTTTCTATCTTCCCTCCTCAATGGGATAATTTGCACTGTGCCCTTCATAGCATTTTCTTAAGGAACTGGCAGGTTCTTTCTTACCTTCTCACTTAGACCAGCCTCCTAACAATCCTATCTCTACTGTGCGGAGAGTAGACATATTTAGTCTAATATTACTCTTGATACGGGCATCAAGGATCACAAAAATCAGGTTTGTGTTACTATTATTTCTGATTTCAGTTACTTAACTGTTGGATAAGCAGATTTTTCACTTCACTCAGGAGTGACAGAATTAATCTACACTCTTCCACATCTTCTAAACAGCAGATTTTCTTCCCAACAATTTTGAACTGATTGATATGGAATTAATTAAGTGAAGGATTCAGTCTCTAGTCATGACCTGCAGTAAAAATAACATGCAGATACTTACAGGTGAAAGCTATGCATCTTAATTTTCTTGACATGTTAGTGTCACTTTTCTTGGGTATCCTTGCCTTCAAACCATTCAATCTTTTTCCTTGAAGTCATTCTGGTCAATATTGTAAACTTTGGTAATACGTTGCTCCCAAGATTTCTAAGCATTGGTAGCATCTTTTGGCATTGCCACACCACTAACAGCACAAAGAGCAAGTAACATAAGTCAATCTCTTAGATCTGTATCCACTGAATTCTGGGTTTTGGGGAGTTACTGCTTTTGACACATTTATTCAACTGCTTTTGATGGAGTTACCAAGGTTTGGATTCCATTCACTTAGAAGTGATCCCAAGCTCTTAACATGAACTAAGTGTAATTTCTTTTAGACCAAACATGGAAGTGTGAGAATTTTCAGTGCATAGTACAACCTAAGAAAAAAAAAAATCTAAAACTATTTCATAATAGTGATTTTAAGAGCAAGAGGAAACAAGGATTGATCCTTATACTCTATAAATGTTATACTGAAGGACTAAGGAGAGAATTAAACCATCTCAACTTCTCAAAACAATCTAAGTAATTTGAGTCTGTGCTATTGACTTATGCTGTTGTTATTTAGCCACCTTTGAAAATTCCTGCTCTGTAGTACCAGATTATTAGTGCTCCCTGTCTCTATCATTACTGAAATAAAAGCATAGCTTGTCTGGAATCGGGCTGCTGTTTATAATGCAAATTAGTAAGCACTTTTCCCCCCCATAAAAAATTATTAATTTACAACATAAGTTTACATTCTGGACCAGAAAAGATAAATCATTCACACAAAATTATACTGAAATCCAGTCAACATATCTTTAGTAAATATGCTTTGAAGTGTTGGAAATTGCTTGCAATTTTTAATTTTTTCCCCCTCAAACTCTTAAGGGTACAATACCTGTATATACCAAGTTTTCCTAAAATACCATTTTCAAAGAGTTCACAGGATAAACATAATTTAGAACACCTTGACTGCAAGTGATTGTTGAAAATGAGCTTTATACTAACAAAAATATTCAGTACTTCAACTATTCAGGGTTCAAGACTTGAAATTATTTAAACCATTTGACATTCTAAGATCAAGGCAGAGCTAGAAAAGAGCTATGAATGCAATTACTTTAAACAACTACATAAGGATTGAAAAATATGGATTAGCTTCCTAAAACAAGCTATTGCCTGGTCCATAATTTGCAGATGACCTAATAACAATGCAAGTATCTATATTTTTCACAAATCTATAATTATAAAAAAATTTATTTTGTAATTACCTAAATGTATTCAACTTAACCCTGTCCTGAAATGGAGCTAATGTCCTCAACATACTGTGCCATTCTGCAAATAGAAGGTGGTACATGTGTTTGATGGGCCAATTTGTCCCTAATTTTACATTCTGTCCTGTAAAAGCAAAGCAAAGCAAGGAATTCATTCACCACTACCCATCACAGGCAGGTGCTCAGCCATCTCCAGGAAAGCAGGGCTCCATCATGCATAACAGTGACTTGGGAAGTCAAAATGCCATCACTCCTCATGTCCCCCCTTTCCCCTTCCCCCAGTTATCTATGCTGAGCACGATGCCACATGGTCGGGATGTCCCTGGGGTCAGTTGGGGTCAGCTGTCCTGGCTGTGCCCCCTCCCAACTGCTTGTGCACCCCCAGCCTCCTCACTGGTGGGGTGAGGAGCAGAAAAGGCCTTGACTCTGTGTAAGCCCTACTCAGCATTGACTAAAACAACACTGTTCCCAGCACAAATCCAAAACACAGCCCCATACTAGCTACTGTGAAGAAAATTAACTCTATCCCAGCCAAAGCCAGCACAGTGATACAGATGAAGGTGCATATTACATTGCATGATATATAGTCAAATATGCTACACAGTAACGTGCAAAGCAGTGGTGTTAAAATTTTAACACTGATGTGCCTAGTAAAACTAATCTGATGAAAATTAGTTTACATCATGAACATGAAACAATCATAGGCAATTAATAACCAGAGACACCAGATATTATACGTCATGCAGTTTTTCCTTATTAAAATCTAAAATCTGTTTTCTAGAGAATGTGACTTTTCCCAGATTTCCTGCTCTCACCAGGACAAGAGGCTTAGACTTGCTCTCCACTCACTCCTCTGGCCTCTCCCGCTGCCACTGGTCCCAAAGCTCAGCAACAACCCCACAGGGAATGGCACTAAGGGTGGGAGTTACAACAGCTATGGTGCCATGTTTTCACCTTGTAAATCTGGTAGTACACCCCACGGATGTTGAATTAGCCTTGTGCAACAACTCTATCCAAAATGTGCTCTTCTGTGTTACTGGCAAATAACTAGTATATAGGTATGCACTGCACTGCAGACAGAGGAAGAGGGAGGGCTTCAGGCAGGGATGTACTCCACAGAGAAACCAGTGGCTGCTTTGGTGACTAGGGAACCCAGACCAGTCCCTTCTAGCCATGTTTCCATGCTATGTGCAGCATTGGGATAAACTGTTCTAGCTCAGAATTTTATAGCCTGGGCTGACAATTGAAACTTTGGAAGGCTGTCTAGAGGCTAGAGAGAGCCATTATTTATTTACACAATTCATCACTTTAAAACAGGATTTTTCTTTCTGATTAATTTTATTGATAGAAGCAACTTGTATTATTCTCCCATAGAAGTTAATAAAGAGCAACACATGGTACTTGAATTCATGCCCCTGGCAATGCCACAAAATGTTAATTGAAACAGCAACAACCCACTAGCTTATAGCAATGACTGGCAGAAACACTGGACTTACCAAATTTGGTGAACTAATGTGCCCAGGAATGAACAGTACAGTAAGAGAGAATAAGGCCTGAAGCAGGCTAGTTCAAACTCCAGTGGCAGAGTTATTTTTCTTCTTTCTTGTGCAGTAATAGGATGTTTGCTTAATATACATACATTACACCACACTTTGATGGTTCAGCTGTACAGGCCAGAAGAGGCAAAATCTGAAGATGAATTTTCTTCCAATTTCTTGGAATGCTTATTCATTTATTCTGAAAAAAAAAACCCATCTATAGATACATCACTTGTTCCAGATCTTCAGGCCCTCAAAGCCTTAAAAACATTGATGGTTATTCAGATCCATGAGTCACCTCTTCATCAGCAAATCCTGCTGTAACTTCTTGTAAGAGCTAGATTCTGCAAACTTTGCCTAGCAGTCTTTACTCAGGGAACAATCTCCTTGACATTGAGGAGAAATGCATAAACCAAGCTACTTCTTGGTGTGAATAAAATCCAGCCTTTGATTATTAGTGGTAATCCTTCATGCTATACCACTTTTATATGGTTTAACCATCTATTTGGCAGAAGTTGGGCATCACTGTTCCCATTCAATTGTAATTAAATTTTTACTGAAGAGGAAATGCATTGTGAGTTTGTAAGCAAATTCTGAGGAAAAAAACCCCTGATAAACTATAAATTAGATTTTTAAGGGCTAATCATATGAATATGAATTTATAAAAAGATCCTAAATGAAAAAAAAAGCACAAGAAAACTTCAGGAGGATATCCTTTCATACCCTATTTATATGAAAATAATATTCGGAAATTAAATTCTTGTCTACAAAACAGTTTTATTCAGGCATGGTTTTTAAAAATTTTGTAGAATTTGAATATCATCCTTGTTAATGCCATACCCTGTTTGTAAGCAGAAAAATCCTTCTTGTGTTTACTTGTCAGCTGAGGTCTTCATAGAGAGATGACTCATATAGAACTAGATGACAGATTCTTTAAAGAAAGCAAATGTTTTCAGAAGTTGCCAGGTGCTGTCTTCATTTTTTGATTTACAATAATATATTTTGATTGACTGCTTGACTGAGAACTGTCCTGGGTAAGATCTACTTGATATTCTCAGTATTTTCTTCCTCAAGTCCCCAGAAAATGAAGCAGTACCTTTTGCTGTTCTTTTACCAAGACTTACAACTCTGTATCTCTATACGGCATGAAAGACTCCAGATCTAAAGATAATCAAGACCACATGACTGAAGAGTGAGCCAATTGTATGCAGATCTAGGATCCAACACTGTAAGGTTAATGCCTCCTTGTTGAAAGCGTATAATCATTTTAAAGTATCTTTGTTTTGTTTTGTGGTCTTGTTGTTTTGTTGGTTTTGTTTTGGTTTTTTTTTCAAAAAAAGAATGACAAAAAAACCCAGAGCCTAATTTTATGTGCCTGGGAGTAGCTATCTAAGCTTCAGGCAATACAAACGCTGCTATTACTGGGGAGTAAAAGCTCTGCATAATTAACAAACATCATCAGCCTTACAGTTCCTGTAGAATGTAGTAAGTTCCTTGCCTGAAGGCTGCTCTCAGCCTAGTAAGTCTGTTTACCCTGTCCAAGATTAGATTAGTTTAATTATTATGAAAAAGACTGCTAAGATCTTACAGCCTAATTATGCAAATGTTTCTAAATGTTCACAAAAGTAATTTATTTATTTGGAGATAAATGAATCTGTTTTGTCATAAACCAGATTGCAGTCCTGGCAATGTACAAGCAGGGTTATGTGCCCTTAGGCATAACTTTCACCACAAATATCAGTGGGACCCCTGGATTACAACATTTATAAATACATAAATGTTTTTTAGCAGCTTTTTATTGTTTTTTGTAAATTATAGTAATCCCAGAAAGAACTATCACAGGTTTAATACTCACCAACCTTGTTATGAAAACAGGGTTTCTCAGCAGAAGCATTTAAAAGATGCTAACAGCTAAAACATTCCTGGTAGACCTATTAAGATGCACCTGTTTTATTATGCTTTGGAACTGATATCTTCAAAAGAGTTCTCCCCTCCTAGTACAGACTCTTGCTGCTAAAATAACCTGCATCAATAAAGTACTATTATTCTAAATAAGGTGGTACTGCTCTTCTCAAGGCATACAGTGCTAACCTTAACTGGAAGCAACCCCTTTTTACATTAGGAATTCTGTAGGTTTTCCTCATAAACTCATTGCAGCTTAGAGATTTAATTCTTCGTCTATTTGTAATTACATGACAACACATGAAATAGATGCAGAAAAACTGTTCTATATTTAGCTACTGCTCTAGTTTCATTGCTATTATCATGGAGATAACCCCTAGGCAGCACACTGCTGCCTTCTGTGAACTCATGCACATTCAAGATAGAGCATTTGAATTGTGGAAAGGTAGACACTTAAAAATCTGATCTTGACCATAAAGAAAACTGAAAAGCTTAACATGTTGCACAGTTATGTAAAATGAAGTGGGACATAAGCCCAAAAGAAGACTGACCCTTCAAAGAGTTCAAATCTTTTCTGAAGGAGACAACTCACAGGCAGGGGCTATTTTGTGCACTGCAGAGCATACATCCCTGACTCCCACAGGCATCAACTTCAGAGGGAACTACATTACGGGTGCCTTTAAAACAATAAATGTGAAAAGTTTAGCTAGATGTTAGCAGCAAAGCAGGTGAAACACAATTCACTTCTCTATTAAACTGGGACATTTTGAGCCAAGTTCATTTAAACTGTAATGTCAATTTGATGCAGTAATGCCTTCTGCCATCAATGTTTATTTTCTACTTGAGACAATAGCATGACATTTCACTGGAAACATATTGCATTAAAATCAATGCAGAGTGACTTCTTGATTTGTTTATAAATTAACCATTCCTTAAATAAGCAAGGCAATAGATGTATATGGGAATTATATCCACAGTTCTCCTGTGTATTAAATGGAGGATGTGAGCGATGATTTTAACTGGCTGCTATGACATCACCATTATCATGGATATTCAAGACATTAGAAGCTGCTTGCTGTCAGTTAAATGATCACATCTCAAGTGCACCTGCTTTATAATTATTCATTTGGAGCAGGATCATTAACATATTCCTTAAGTCATTTACAGGCAATTTGACTCTACAGTAATGATTTTTTCCCTTTGTAACAAATTAATGAGATATATATAAATACGTGAGTACAAATGAAATTCACACAATTCATATCGTAATTAGTGTATACCAAAGGTCTGAAGGTTGTCTAACTTGCATTTTTCCTGTGGTAGGCGGCTATTGTGCAACCACTTAACAGCTACAGCACTATATATGATTCTTTCAGAAGAAAGATACCTGTCAATATACTTTCAATGGTGACAACAAGGTTAGTAGTCATGTTAGTTATTGGCACTTTGGAAGCAACATTTGTGGTCCAGGCTCAACAGTTTAAATGATGGAAGTAGAAGAGCTAAGAAGTTGGAGATTTGTTAAATCTATCCAACTACGTAAATAACAGATTTACTTGTTCAGTATCACCAACGTAACGAATTTGCCCCATTTTCAAATACATACAGTTGTTTCTGGCTAGACAACTTTGAGAATCATACAGTTAATTGATAAGTTCGTATAAATACAGAGGAGCATGTCCACGCATCTGCAATACATCTTAAATATTGGTAACTCATTTTAGGATTTTCCACAGTTTGCATGCTGACACAACTTCCCTAAAACTGTAAAACCTCCATCATTAGTGTAAGATAGTGCTGATTTCATCTTGGCTTGCATACAATGCTTTTTATAGAGGACATTACTGCTGGGGTGAAGGATGCTGTAAGACTGTCAGAAAACTGCAGTGCACACTCATTTTGGCCCAAAGAAACCTCTATCCTGTAACACCCGAGATGCAATAATTGCCTACTCCAGGCAACATCTTTTTCTCACAAGATGAGGTGGCCTGCAAAAATGCACAGCAGCATTTGCACAGATCATTCCTACATACTGTTTCCCCTTAGCATGTCATTAGCCAACATCACTGGATTTCTGCAGAGATGCAGAGTGAGAAACAAGGGAATTAAATCAATTGTTTCACTTTATTGGAGAACAATTCCCTCAATCATATGCCAGAGAGAGGCAGCATGGCTCAGTGAACTATTGGGTTGAAATGTATGTACTGAGCATGTCTACCCTGTCTTTAGCAGCTGCTTTGGCCACATTGGCAATGTGACAGTGAGCAGATGACCTTCTGCAGGCACAGGGAGAAGAGACACAGTGGGATGGGAGCATTTCTTCTTCTAACCCACCCCATGAAAATGTTTGGAAAACACCTACCATTTGGGGAATTTCTTCTCTTACACAGCTGCTCTTTACAAGTGACTTGGGAGTATCCGGAGAGACAGAGAGTTGGGGGGGAGGGGGGAATGTTTCCAGCTTCCCTTCAATTGATAAGAGGATCCTGAGGGTGCTAGAAAAATCGCAAAAGTGTCTGCAGCAGTGTTATCACCTCTGCCATGGCTGAGGAATCTCTCTTGGACAAGTCCATAAGAGGAAGTAGAATTGACCTTGAAAAGAGCAGCTGCATGTGAGCATAGGAAGCTCTGACGTAGCAGTTTATAACTCAAAGCATGAGAACAAGGCATTCTGGACCATACACATAATCCTGTATGACTAACAGATGCAGAAAGACTCCTAGTTTTGTCTGCAATTATTTCTGTGCTAGGCTTCCATTTGGAAATCTCAGCCTCAAGAAGACAACTGGATTTTCCCATTCCCTTCTGCCACAATGAGGGTATCAGACAGTGGTGGTGAACCAATGGCATACAAAAATCTTAGTAACGTGATGCCAACATCCGTGAGCTTTTTTGGCGATCTGTTTGCCTAATTATCTTGGGGAAATTACAGCACCCTTTGTGGAATAAGAGCATTAAAAAATAATAGTTTGTTCTATGGTTATCAAATTCTCTGGTTACAATGTGCCAATTTGACAGGTGCATAAAAAATTAAACTGACTTATTTACTAATGTCATCAGTAGGTGAAGGCACCACCATTATTACAAATGTTACAGAAAGCCGAAGAATACTAATTACCAAATGACACACCAGTCATAAAAATCAAAGCACAGAGACACTGGGGTGAAAGCAAAAAGAAGCTGAATCTTCAGTATTTTTTCAGGAAATCAACTACTCATACCTAGATAATCTTACAGTGTAACAATACCCAATGCGCAGGATATGTATCATTCCCAAGCATCAATAGAAATAGAGATTCAAAAAGACTGCTTAGATTTTTGAATATTATACTCACTCTATCAGTGTAATTTACTGTTTTTAATATACAACTGAAATTCTACAGAAAACAAAACATTGGATTATAATTTATTTTGCATTACTGAAAGGCACTCCCTCCAACAGTGTATTCTGCATCACTGAAAACGGAGCATTTGCCCTCCCTATTCTCCTGGAGCAGCTCATGTCCCCATTGATGGACCAGACGGCTCTGCTCTGCAGCCCTTTCTCAGGATCTGATATTTACGGTGCGGCATTGGCAGGGCTTTCTGGTCTTTCCCAAAATTAAATTTGGCAATTCACCTGCTCCCATACCAGCACCTAGATTGCACATACCCTTGCATACCAGCCATGGTTAGCTATTCCCTAGCCCAGCAAGCTAGGACTGAGCTTCTCACAGGATTTATCCTGTGCTGTACCATGGCAGCAACCATTTAAAGCAATTCATAAATAAAAGAAAGCATTCGCTATTCTTTCACCCAGTGATGGAAAGCATCAGTGTCATAGCGGAAAGCCAAGAGAGAGTTCCATACATATATTCTCCTATCTAAGCACAAATTTTTCATCCAGTGCTCAAGGCAACTTGGTTGACCTGTCCCAGCTTGGGATAAACAGCAAGCCCTCAGCCTACAACTTCTTGGTGCCCTAATTCTTCCCAGTCTGTGCTGCACTTCCTCTCTCTCCCTGACTTCCCCCTGAATCTCTCTAAAAGCCCCTTCTCTTCCCTCAGGACAGAAGAACAGCAATTCTCCCCAACCATCAAGTGAGCCCTGGAAAACATAAACCATCTTACTCTGGACTGTTATTGCGACAATTTAAAGCTATGCATCCAAAATGATCTTACCTGCACCAGCACTTTCCTTTCCCTCTTCTAACTTTAAAGACCATTTAAAAACTTCCTTGACATAAAGCTACATTCACTCAGGCAGCAATGCACAAATTTGACAAAACCCACAATACACATGAGAATAATGCAGAGAGCTCATCATGACTCATTCTTACTTTCTCCATATTCACTGAAAGCAGTTTTACATTTGTGAACTGCATGGTATCACTGAACAGTTCCTGAGGGCCTTCTCTGGGTGACAAAATTTACCATCACCAAATTGTTGAACTTTTATTCAGAGCAAAGCAGTATCCATCCAGTTCCCTTCCTCAGGTCCACCCAGCACCAGTCTCCCATCCTCAGGCTTCAGGCAGCAGGCACCCCGCCAAGCACTCCTCTCAACCTCCCTGCACCCCCTCAGCCACAGCCCCTGGCTCACCACAGCATCATGGACCTGAAGTCCCTTTTTAAGATGTCAAAAGGGAGTGAGATGGACCCCCGTTTGCTCTGAATTGATGTATCGTTGGTGTGTGCAAGTGAGACAGAGAACCCTCTTCCCCCATCCTTGCTATAGTTCTGCTTGGATCACCTACTAGCGTGTCAACTGAAAATATACGCCACAGTAAAACAGTTGTCTTTAAGACATTAACATTTACCAGTGGTTCAGTTACCTTGACATCTGACAAAAATTAAGGAAATATTATGAAATCTGTATGTCACACAGGTAAATAACCAAACTTAAATAAAATGTTACATCATTTTTCATCTCTGACTATTCAAGTAAAAACCAAAATAAAGCAAAAGCAGGCTACATTGTACTTCACACTCAGAATAGATTTATTTCGTCTTACTGAGGCTTTCTGTATCACTCATCATTGAGGTATCCAGAAACAACATGTTTTGCTTATGAGAACAATAGCCTGTAAATTTTTCTGAACCTGAAATATTCATGAGAAATAGGTAATGACATCCATAGCTTCACAGACACACACATCCTTTGGGTTTCTAATGAAAGATCAGAAAAGCCAGAGTGCAATATAGCATTAGCCTTTGTTTTTGACTATTCTGAAAGGGTCATTCTATATAGGAAAACAGCTAATAGGGTTGGGGTATTTCCAGTTAGAGCAGTCATTGTCTGGGAGGAGATCTGTGGCTAAAAGACAGGGGGTCCTTTTGCATTGCTGAGCAACTGTTACAGAGCAGTAGCTCATCAAGTGGAAGGGAAAGCTGTTTCCTAGATCAGTGCTACTGATGGAGCAGGTCTGCTCAGGGCTGACTCATCAGCTATCATATACTGGTAAATACTTAAACCCTCCTTTCCATTTGATATGGTTTTCTTTCAGTTTAGCTTTTCTAAGAAAGGAAAATGTTATATCATTTGGTAGAGAAATTTTCTTTCAAGTGAACAGCTAACCTATGGCTTGAGATAGAAGAGTAACAGTCTGCCAATGTTAAGGCTGATTTCACTTTTAAATCAACATTATCACATTGTTACAGATTTATCAGCTTTATGCAACAATTATTCAGTTGAGTATTTCAGATCCCACACTTCACAAACATATATTCTTGCTAAGTATAAGCATTTCACACAATTCAGTCTAGTTTCCCAAATCTTTAACGTGACACATCATAGATACGTACCTTCTATATAAATGCCTTTGAATAAGAGCGTTGCAAATACTAAAATACAACAAATAGACTGCTGATGGGGAAAACCAAAACAGATCAAAACTCCAAGCACTATGCTCGTTTCTTCATCAAAATTAAAGGAATGCTGTGATTCTGGATGCAAAAAAAGTTCTCCAAATCTGTATTTATTTTTGATCTATCAAAAGAGTGCATTAGACTGAATTTAAATTTCATAGCGCATCAATCCTTTGCAAAATAAGGCAGAAAAAAATCAACGTCTTTAAATAACTCAGCTGAACCAAGGCAAAGTTTCCCATTGGTAACGAACTCAAGAACGTTGAAGGAGATTGACATCTTTGATTAACAGCAATTTCCATACCGTCAGAGCACCTGTTGACTACATCCTTTAAGCTACTAGACAGTCTTGTGCTAATTGCTGCATAAATGTTTAGATAGATGCCTGACCTGAAGAACATGCAATAATCCAACTTGCGTACATTCAGTCTGTCCCATCTGTTTTCACCGGGCTTTTCAGTGACCTGGTACAACTCTTCTTTGCCTCATATGAGGGTTGAAAAGTATAGCTGATTCCCTTAACTCAGGAGGAAGAGATAGAACATTAAGCACCATTTTCATTTTCCCTTTTTCAAGAGCTCAGGCCTTCCTAGACCCACATCATCTGCTCTTACCAGAAAGATATCCTCTGTTCTTCTGCTGGAAGCAGGAGCCCCTCTCTGCTGCACAAATCTTGTCACTCTGTTTTCACATGGTTTGCAGCTTCATTAGAAGCGTTTTGCACATCTCAGGATGGAACCTGTAGATGAGAACAGCTTTTTAATGTTCACTGTAGTCTGGAAGAATTGCGCATTTATTCAACTGAAAGCAGTAATGATGAAGGGAAAAATATTATTTTCAACTCTACTTCCACTGCACATTTCCAAGATGAGGCAGAGAAGCTTCATTTGCAGTCTGTTACAAAGCAAATCAAGACATATATTTAATATCTAAATTGTGCACAGCAGCAATATGGAAAGAAGAGAAGAAAATGCTGATTATGTAGTTCAAGATGGGGCGAAAGAACATGCTGTTCATACGTATCAAGTGCCAGCAGCCAAATGTTGGAGCAGTATCATTCCCTGCTCATTAAATGTGCTTTTGTGCAGAAACTGACACATCTGTATAAATATTATAGGACACTCATTTGTAATTGAGGTCTCTCATCGCAAAAATAAGGTCTACGGAATTGAATTAAGAGCTTATGAAGTGCCTCGCATCTAAAACTGGAAGATATTAAGGCAATCTTCCACAAGATGGCTCTCTCCCTCTGTTCGTATTACCGACTCAAACCTACATACAGAGAACATAAATAATATTCAGGACAAAAATGCGATTGCAGTTTGGAGGAGTAAGAGTGCCTCCACATGGGAACAGAGATGTTTCACTGAATTAGGGCAGCCTGTGTGACAGTGGAGATCACCATCCATTTGCTACAGACTGTAAAGGGGCCTGAAAGCTTCACAGTGTGTTTTGAAATTATTTCTTTTGAAAAGAGTGCGCTTGCTCCACCTGCGCTCCAAGCTGGTGAGATCCAATGCAGTTTCATTTCATCAGCCACATACCTAAGGGGAGCACCTAAACTAATAAACCCTGCCTTTCAGGGCTAACAGAAAGGCTCAGTTTCTGGAATCAGTTTGAACAGACAGCTCCTGGCCTGCTATAAGCATGGGCTATGAAGCATTTCTGCAAATTTAAGTTCATAATGGCACTCCAAGCCTCAGAAAAAAAGAAGGAAAAATAATAATAAAACACATTTCCATCAGCTATTTTAACAATTTTTTTAGACATAACTTTAATTCATCTCTTCCATGACAGCTACGGAAAAATATATTTGGAACATCTGAAAGCATGTGATTTTGAGTAGCTTCAAAATCTATTGGACACACAGAACCTTTTCTCCATATTTATCCTGGACCATTATGGATCTTTACCTTATTTTCAGTGAAATGCACTTTACTGTACATTGTACTGTTTAATGTGCTTACCGGAGCCTTGAGGATCAGACTTATGCTTGGGAATGTGTGTTACAGATTTATTTATGAACTGTTCATTTACATCTACAAAAAATTCTCTCAGAAATGAAGTATCACAACAATCTAAAATACATTTGACTGAAACAAAAATGCTAAGATCTTGTCTTATGCTAATGACAATAGATATTTGTCATTAGAAAATGTTCATTCCTCCTATGTCCAGTATTTGAAGTTATCAAATATATGATGTTATAATGAAGTTATGTTCATTCATATAATAATGATTAATAATAATAAACTTCATATAACGATGTTATATGAAGTTATGATGAATATATCCAGTATTTGAATCTTTAATCAGTTCTATTAGGTGTATTCAGGACAGTTGTGCTATCAAATAACTGTCCCACTGAGCAAGTGAGAAACAAACAAACCATTAAACAGGAGAGTGAGAACATTTTCCACACTGCTGCTGCCTTCCACGCCAAACAGTACACTGGGGCAGGGATAGATGCAGGGAAAAACTCCCTATCCCCCAGCCTCTATTTGCTGCAAAAAGTAGCAATGGGCTGAGAGGGAGGTCTCCAGTTCTGTGGGATTCCTGGCACAGTTTGGAACTGGTGCCGTACTGCAGGTAACGTGTGAGCTTCCTTAGGTATATCCTGGGAAAAAACTGGGATGCCCTCTTACCACACGGTTTATCTAATCCAGTTTACAGCTCCAGCCTTCCTCACTTTTACCACAGCAGAAGCATATATCACTGGCAGCTGCAGTAGGGCAGCTGGGGCACCAAAATTACAGTATAACTTACTCTCACATGGCCATTCTCATAGCTCCTGGAATATAATATCCTCGGTTGGCCCCATTTTGACAGATGATACATGCAGTGTGGCAGGCAAGGATCATCTTTCTTCTCACATCATCATCACATTGTCTCTGCAGAGCTGTAAAAGGGTACCAGAAGTGTAGACCCACATTTGGCTTGATAATAGCTAGCAGAGAGTTCTCCTACCACAGGAGGACTCCTCCGTGTGCATTTGCAGCTAGATTACATCTCTTCTTCATAGTCTGAGTGCAGGAAACTGCTTACAGGTTCCTCCAAGAATATGGTCTGTTAAATTACCAAAACCAGGACTAAGTCTTATGTCTAAAAGGAATGGGAAAATGGCATTTCCTACACGTTACAAATGAGTACGATTCTTATGCAGCTAGAGTTGTCATTCACCACCTGTTCCTTACCATACACACTGCATCCCACCACATCAGCTGGCATCCTTCGCAAGCACACAATGCCCTTTTCCAGCACTGTGATTGCCTTTGTGTCATTTTCCTAGAAAGGGAAAGAAGCTCTGCTCTCCCTGCTTTATCTCACCCACACTAAGGAAATCCCATTTCGGTCCATATTACAAGATGATGGGGAAACCTAAGCTCTAAGAGCAGCTGCCATTCTGTCCTGGTTGTTACCCGTCACAAGTAGGGTATATAGCTGAGAGATACCAAGAAAAACAAGACAGAAATGTCCAAACTCATGTCCCTGCTTATGATGCCACTCATACTAGCTTTCCGGTTAAGCAATTCCATTGTTTTCTGTGTGGTTACAATAATATAAGTCAGCAGAATACAATCACATTCATATGCATGCACATCACTGGATCACATCATCCAGTTCTGCCTCCATCTCCCATCATAAATGGTGAATCATACCTTAGGGTTTATTGCAAGCTTCTGGCACTCATTTCATATACATGTTTGAAAATAAACAAAGAAGAAACAGAATTTTTTTTCTTCTAAGTTTTCTTTAGTTCTGGTAAGATATGTCGGTCACTGGTTTCACTTGCTTCTTCATAATTACTTCACTTTCCCAGTACGGTAGAAAATGTCTGCCCTCAGTGCTATCTCACAGCCCAGGTACTGAAACAGTGAGCTTCTCCTCAACACACACTCCTGTTTTCTATTTGTGCAGACAAGTAGCAGTGCTAGTGAATGGAGTTCAAGTATGACTTGGCAAGCTGTACACTGTAAGGTAGCTGTTTCTTCTGTTGGGATAGAAAAAAAAGTGGTTGTAATTCATAATAAATATAAAGGTTGCCCTGGCAACAATATGGCTCATCTCCACGCTGACAAAAAGTAAGGAAGATTTTTGGAAAGAAACACAGGGATGTATCCCTCACATGCTCTGAATCTGTGTTAATTAAAAGTTATTTAGTTCTACTGTCAATGAAGCTTAGGCACGTTACCAAAACCTTTAAGATCCAATTCTGATGATGCCATACTGACTAGAATCACTTGTAATAATCTTATTTTATAGAACCAAACACAAGGTATTCCGAAAAGGAAAGAAAAAATAAACCAACATTTTTGCTTGCAGCCTTGTAATTTCCCTGAATCATGCTGTGTTGTTGACTTTTAAGCAAAAGTCTTTATTGAAATCCACTGGAAGTTCTGTTTAAGAACTGGTGGCAAGATATGGGCCATTGACTTCAGCACAATTACTCCAAGTTGTACTGCAGAAGTCTGCGAATCAAGTCCTCAGTCTTTCATGTAAGCTTAGGCACGCTTCAGACACATACAAAAAAGAGACAGTGAACTGAGCAAAAGCATATACAGGAGTCCTGTGGAACCTGTATGGACCTCTTCTCTTTTGGTTTTGGCTTCTGTGGGTTTAATTTAGACTTGAAATTAGACTCAATGTTGGACTTGCATATAAAAGTTTACATGAAAATTACTGTCATTGCATTACAGATTATTTTGTACCTTTTTCATTTTTTATGACGTTTTGGAACAATGCCTGCCTCTTATTGTCAAAATTCTTTAAGAAATTGCATTAAAATCCTAACAAGGTCACCAAAATGTAAACAGAAAATGTTAATTTTCCTCTGTTGGGATGTTTCAATATTTTTGTAATATTTTATGTCCCCAGAGACCCAAAAGGCAAGTCATTTGAAAAGCAGTATGTATGTAAAAATGCCCTGTGGGACCAATCTGAGCCCATCAAAATCCCCTGGAGTCTGTCTACTGATTTCAGAGAGTTTCTGCGACAGTTCTCAGTGTGCATTTTCCAAATCTAAAGACTCATTAGGCCTTCCAAACCCCATTACCGCCTGTACTGCAACAGGCTTAAGAAACTCCCAGAACGTACAACTAAACGTTGATGCTGTACTGCCCTACGGACTGTCCGATCCCATTTGCTTTCCACGCTGCTGACCATGAGAGTTGTCACACATATGCACTGCAGCAGCTGGGATAAATTGCAGAAATGGAGAAGTGTTGAGTGCTGACAAGTCGAAGATCTGAGAGCAGCCACTATACTAAAAGGAGATATTTTACTGTGAAATAACACCAAAGCCAGAATTAAGGCAACAAACAAAAGTATTTAGTATGTATTAAGTGTAGTTTGACACTGGGAATGCAGAACAGCAATACTTTGGGAATTTTTACTGACCTATCAAAAAGTTTCCAGAGTACTAACAGTCTGTGCAACCAAGTCCCACAGCCCCAATGCCTGAAATCAGATTGCCACAGCTGAGATCTGTAGAAGTCACCATTGCAGAGTTACCTTCACTGCAATGAAAAATAAAAAGATTGCTAAAATGAATTATAAAATCCATGGAGAATGAATTTTGTTTCCCTGGAGTCTAGACCTCTCTATCTGCAGAGCAAAGCAGCAAAACCCACTTTCCTACCAAGCAGTGTCAGCACTGTCAGAGAAGTGTAAATGGCTTGTTATGGAAACTGTTGAAACATCTGATGCATATTTACACTGTCTAGGGAAAATCAGTTGCATGTTTTTGCATAATTTAAATTAAGCTTGTTCATACAGGCATTGCTGTAAATATATTTTTTTAAAAAACTGAAAACATTAAGTCCCATGTGGTCTGAAAACTGACCTGCTGTTGTGGCTGTTAGTTAACTTTATTTTACACTTATATGTATTTTTGGTGCAGACAAATGCTGGAGAAACTCCATACTTTAATAGTTAAAAATTGCTTAACTATATTACGGACTTCTATAAACATTCAGCATACACAGTTTTGTTAGGAGGTCTTCTAAAGGTAGAATGCATTTTGAATACCTGTGAAAATACTCATGAATATTACAACTGGAAACAAGTGATTTACGAAGTCATATTTAGAGTGGCCAAACATCCTTCTCAGCTTAGACTGGGGAATATCTCATTGCAAGGCAGATACTAGGGGGACATACACCTCCCGTGGGCACAGCAGCAAAGGTAGGTGAACTCAGTCTGGAAGAGTTAAACATGTGCCACAGATACGCTCACCCCAGATGCTGCTGCTTGCACGGCTGAGGTTACGTGAACAAACTGGGCTTGAGAACACCCCTGTCCTGGGTGTTGCACAAAGCGAACAAACTGCCCTTACCCAAGAAGCAGAAGCTGAGCTGTTGCCTTACAACAAAATCAATTTATGTAGTTTGAAGATTGAATTTAGGTATTCTAATTTCAGCATTAAATACTGGAAAAGCTTTTATCTGTATAACTGCAGTGTACACTTTTAAAGAGCAAAAGAACATTTCTCATTTGAAATAAATTAGATCTCAGACAAACTATTTATATTTTCTCAACTACCTCTAGGTCTGAGTTCCCTATTCCTTATCCAATTCTTTTTATTTTGTATCTGTTTAGGAACTACACACTTGCCCACCCCTATTTTTGCTCACCCACCCAAGCAAGAATATGAGAAAACTGGTAATACTTGTGAAATGCATGAAAACCCTTTTATACAATGAGAAACTTCCAAAAATTCTTGGAATGCCTGTAAATTATTTCTTCCTGGAACATGGATGGAAGAAGATGGCTTTGACCCTTTATATGAACGTCTGACAATCTTCTTAACAAATATCTCCAAGCTATAGCAGCTAACACATATTTATGTGTGAGATGGCTCAGAATAATTGATTAGGTTTGCTAAGGTTCCAGTTTCCACTGCAACTACAATCTCTTTTTTTCCCCTTCCCTTACTGTTTTCTTGCATAACAATTTTTTCCTTATCATTGCTCATTTTCATGCAGAGCATGTTTGCTTATTTGCTATGGCCAGTAGACACTTTATTTTAATTACTTCAAAGGTAAACGTATTTGAAGACACTTGGATCTCATTCAGGTAAGAAAAACAATTAATGTAATGGTTTTAGAAATGCATAGGAAAAAACATCAAAAATACGAGCTGCCAACACCCAAAACACAGATACATTAATAAAAATACTGTTTGCTTTGCCTTTGCCTAGACCTTTTTCTAATGAACACAGTAGTGGTAACAAGTTAACTTATTTGCTACCTAAATCTTATCAAAGGTTACTGTGCAGTTATTTATCAAGTGCAAACCTACAACTTCATTACTATAATTATGTAGTAACCATCCAATTAACTCCTGGGGTAAATGTATATTGCTCTTGCACTTCCTGCTCCAATACACATTTAGCTTTAAATTTCTGTTGTTACTCTATATGTGATACTGCAGCACTTACAAGACTGTTTAGAGATCAGAATCCCACTGTTACTGACACTGGGCAATCAAATAACATAAGAATGCATGCACAGCTTTAAGAAGTTGTTGCTATGTGTGAGATACATTATTGTAAAACAAAATCAGAGAGAGCAAGACAGAGAACCAGTCTGTGCTGTAGACTTTCCCTGCCTATTCCAAGATGGACAAGAGGAACTAGATCACAAGCTAGCACTGTAATTTCAATTAAATCCATGAAGTATCACCAACCCACAAGAAAACTTCCTCTCCATAACATATGATGTACATTAAACAAACAAACAAAAAAATAATAGCAGAACCTTGATATGGAAAGCAATGGGAGAGAGACACGGATGTACGAGTACAAATGCCATACTGTTTTGATGGATGCAAAATTCACCACTAGTCCAAAACAGCCACTACAGATGTTTAACATAAATTTGAATCGATAGTTAAGTAAATTGAGTTACTAAACAGCTGAAGCACTTCTGAGTGTCTCCACCTAAGAGACACCAGCACTGAGCCTCCTAACTCCAACTCCTGACTGACAGCGTGCAGCCACGCTGTCTGCAGTCTGGTGGTGGTCCCCAGGGCCGGCGTGCAGAGCTGCATGGCTGTGCTGCTGTACAGCGCACCCACTCCGCAGGCAAAGCCAATGTTCCAGAAGCAGTCCAAGCATAGAAAGAGAAACTTTGCTATTCAGACTTCTAAAAGAAATTTAATATCCTTTTTATTACGGAAATGCAAATAAATGGGATAGAAATTCCTTTCCAAACATAGGTCAAAGCAAATTTTTGAGAAACATAAAAAAGATGTAACAGGGTCCCCCCTGATGCTTTGCAGCCAACAGTCCTGTTCCAAATTCCAGCATGGATGAGGTTGGTCCGTCCCTCAAAACCACTTCTGGGAATACATTTATAGCCCTCATCTTCTTTCAGATTCCCCAGTCTCTTCAAGGGCATGCAAAAAGAATTGCTTGGCAAATAGAATTTAATTGCATTAAATAGCAAATTAATATTTTCCCCCTAGATATCCTACATTGTCTCGCCACACCAGAAAACAACTGAAAATATAGCCATGCACTGACTGGAGTCTCATTGTAAAAAGTTATTCCAGGATATTGGCTTCTGTCCAAAAGGTAAGAGTAACGGAGGTAATTTAAATATGCTTGAACACAGGAACAAATGCCTAAGCTCTGTTGCTCTCTTTGTCAAAACCCATTCTTTCAGAAAATCATTTTCTTTACCCATTGGACAACAAAATGCATTGTCAAGAAATTTTATGGCAATAATTATAAAAGATGTCCATTTGAACCCATTGAGGTCTTACTGATTTTATAACACCCAGCAGACCTCCCTGCAGGAGAACGCTATATTTATGTTAGCAATATATGCGAGAATTGAGATCGTAAAATTAAATGACCACATAGAACTGTCATTTATATGATGAGCGCCTACATATGTGAAGGCTGGTTTATCTTGCAAGATAGGGTAGTACTAAATGGTCCACTCTCAGTGAATGCTTTTAATCACGCATTTCTTCACTGTTTCTGCAATATTATACTTGAAGGACTGGTAAGCAGTTTGCTATGAAATGTTAAATGGCTAGTGGCAGTACAAGCCCGATGGAAGTGCTCACTAAAATAGAAGTACAGTACATATTGTATGAAATTGTTTTATGAGACACATTATGGTTACTAGAATAACATTTCACCATTACCAACTGCTGAGAGAAAAGTCATTAAGATATTTGGCAAGCCAGTGTAATTTTTCAGCAGAACTACAGTACAAGACCTCAGAATAGCTTCTGTACAAAAAGGCTAGCTGTCTCAAGAAAACAACTTAAGTCTTTGGTGTCATTTTATTCATAGGCGTTTATTTTCAGATTCCAATGAGAAAGTTATTGCTACTGGAGAGTGAACAATTGAGCCTTAACCCTTATAATAATTGTGCAATTTCAGAACCACTATAATAAACCTTGCCACGGTGTTTCCATTAAAAATCTCTTTTCTAAAAAGCTTTTATGGTGTGTAGTTTCATTCAGACACTTTTATGAGAGATTTCTTTAAACTATGATTTTAAAGCTAGAGAGAGATTAACCACGTGTTTAAGCATTGTTAAATGCTAAGATGGAAATAAGCAAAACTCAAGTCACTGTTGTCACCTCAGCTTCTTCCCAAACACTGCAGCAACAGTAATGAAAATTCACTCTCTCCACAAAAATAGGGGGGTCCATGCTGGACAGAGTCCTCCTCACACCATCAATGAAGCCAGCGACTGCCCATTTTTCATATTGCCATTAACATATTAAAGACTGACTCACAAATGCACAGATGTCTTTCCGTCTTGATCGTTTCCAGTAAAAATGCTTTTCCTCTTCCTAGAACTGTACTTTAATGACATGACGAGGCATTGCAGCTTCAAGGTGCAAACATTTTCAACAGAAACAGCCACTATGCATCACCAAACTAAATTGTTTTCTCTATAACAAGAGCAGTAATGACCTATTACAGTATTATCACAAGGTAACAAAACATAAGTAATGAGGCCCAGTGCAACCAAACACTTCCAGTTGTCAGTGTTTCCAGCGGAAACAATGACTTCTGGTTAACATGAGCTGACAGGAGATCTCATGAAAGCCCTGTAAACGATGCAGGCCAGCACTAAAAAAAGCTGCTATTTTATTCCCTGTTTCTTTCTGCAAGTCTGACCATGACAATCTGAAAATGGTGAGCGGTTTCAATAGGATTTGCCATTTACCCAAATTTGGAAGAAGATAATTCTGATACATGATTTTTGAAAAATCTGATATTGTATACTTTCCACACACATATTTAACAGAAATTAAAATATACTAACTAGAGTCAAGCTCAAGGAGACATTTACTAGGTGATCCATCTTCTAACAGAGGATTAAGTGAGTAGAATCTCCATCAAATGCAATGCAATTATTTGATACTATATGAGAAAGGAATTATGCTGAGGAATATTTGTCTACAAAAGTTCGTACAAACGTCTGTGTCCCACAGTGTCCACAGAAGAATGCAGTCCACATGAACAGAAGTTTTCCAGTCATTCATTGCTATCACCTGAGTTCAGAGAACTCTACTCTAAGGAAGCTTATTCTAATCTGACAGCTCTCATATTCTGAATATTACAGTATGATTGTTCCCATGTCTGTAGTTTTCAATAACAACTAAATAACTTACTACAGAAACTAAGACTACATAAAAAACTGCTTTACTTACTTGCCTGGATCTCTGAGAAAATTACATTTCCAACTCATAGTCCCTCACTTGTGTAGGATTTCATGCACAATGCACATGCACGGGTACCTGGAATATTCCCATGGGCAGCAACTTGCTGATGTTTTCTGTTTGAAACTAACAGTTTCTAAGACTAAAACAGGATAGAAAGAAAAATCCTAGTTTACTTGATAATTGTCAGGAGTAACCCCAAAAAGGAAATATGCATCACAGAGAGTGATGGTGGAAATTAACTTAATTCTCCAGTAAAACCACACGAATGCCAGCTGAATTGAAAATTCTGGCCAAAGTCATCCTGTTCAGTAAGACAGGTCTCCCATTCCTACCATAGCTTTCTAAGCTTGCATCACTGTAGCTCTGATTTTGCAAAAAAAAAATAAAATAAAAAAAAAATCCATATATGTTTGATTTTGCCATTATGAGTAAATCCTATGTCTCCTCCCCTAGCACAGAAATAACACCCAAGCATAAGTGTCCACTCACTTGAAGATGTGCTTAAGACACTAAGCTTTCACACTCATGTCCATCACCCCTTTCTGCACTTATTAGGACTACTCGACATTATTTCCAAGTGATTTCTGATCAACTGTAGTTAATTCATGCATTTTAATTTATGTCAGGTAATGATAGCAGGGCAAAAATTTTAGACATATGGACCTGGACTTTTAGAGCCACAACAGAATGTAAAAGAAATTTAAAGACTGGAAAAATAAAAATATTTTCTAGACGCCAGCTGAACTCCACAACTCTAATATTATTAAACATACCTTTAGAATCATCTAGGTGGGAAAAGACCTTGAAGATCATCCAGTCCAACCATTAACCTAACACTGACAGTTCCCAACTACACCAGATCCCTCAGCGCTATGTCGACCCAACTCTTAAATCCTTCCAGGGATGGAGACTCCACCACCTCCCTGGGCAGCCCATTCCAACGCCTAACAACCCGTTCTGGAAAGAAATACTTCCTAATATCCAGTCTAAACCTTCCCTGTCGCAACTTGAGGCCATTCCCTCTTGTTCTATTGCTTGTTACTTGGTTAAAGAGACTCATCCCCAGCTCTCTGCACCCTCCTTTCAGGGAGCTGTAGAGGGTGATGAGGGCTCCCCTCAGCCTCCTCTTCTCCAGACTAAACACCCCCAGTTCCCTCAGCCGCTCCTCATAGGACATGTGTTCCAGACCCTTCACCATCTTTTTTGCCCTTCTCTGGACACGCTCGAGTCATTCAATGTCCTTTTTGTAGTGAGGGGCCCAAAAGTGAACACAGGAATCGAGGGGTGGCCTCACCAGTGCAGAGTACAGGGGTCAGATCCCTTCCCTGTCCCTGCTGGCCACGCTATTGCTGACACAAGCCAGGATGCCATTGGCCTTCTTGGCCCCCTGGGCACACTGCTGGCTCCTGTTCAGCCAGCTGTCAATCAACCCCCCCAGGTCCCTCTCTGACTGGCAGCTCTCCAGCCACTCCTCCCCAAGCCTGTAGCGCTGCTGGGCGTTGTTGTGGCCCAAGGGCAGACCCCAGCATTTGCCCTTATTGAAACTCCTCCAGTTGGACTCAGCCCATGGCTCCAGCCTGTCCAGGTCTCTCTGCAGAGCCTCCCCACCCTCGAGCAGATCAACACTCCCACCCAACTGGGTGTTATCTGCAAACTGACTGAGGGTGCACTCGATCCCCTCAACTAGATCATCAATAAAGATGTTGAACAGGAGTGGCCCCAAAACTGAGCCCTGGGGGACACCACTCGTGACCGACTGCCAACTGGATTTAACTCTGTTCACCACAACTCTTTGGGCCCGGCCATCCAGCCAGTTTTTTACCCAGCGAAGCGTGTGCCCATCCAAGCCATGAGCAGCCAGTTTCACCAGGAGAATGCTGTGGGAAACGATGTCAAAGGCCTCACTAAAGTCAAGGTAAACAACATTCACGGCCTTCTTTTTAATAAAGCATTAAACAAACAAACTTCTTTTTCTCACACAAATAATGGCCAAGAATTCAAAGTAACTGCCATTATATTATGATACTCCTCATTCAACAGAAAACTAATTTTCAGAACTTTATTCTGCAAATTATCTGCAACTGTATACACAGAGGTATCATCCTCTATATTTAATTCTCATACTCATTTGAATTCCACAAAATTAATAACTGCATTTTTTAAAGATGTATTTTTACTTTCCTGTCTTCTAACTTAAGGAGTATGCTTGTGTTAGAACCAGACAACCCAATCGGATATATATTCATGCACTGGAAAAAAGTATTTTCCTTTTGGTCTTAACAATGACTAAATTTTGCTTTTATTTTAAAAATTCAGTTATCAACATTTTTCCTCAGGAAAATATTCATTCTCTTTAAGACTTCTAAGAACAATTGTGAACATACACAGAGACAAACAAATGTTTTGTCTTTAATGCTCATCTGTTGTGCCAGAAGGGTGTGCTTTTCATCATTTTTAATTTAGAGTGGTAATTTTACAGAATGTGAGAATTCACAAAGAGTTCTTCACGGCCTCTATTTCCATTACAGTTCTCTCCAAAAAGTTAGTAGCATTGAGTTTTTCTATTAATTTCATTTGACTCTTCATTGGATTTTTAGGGTCCCACAATAAAGGAAAAAATCCCTAAACTTAAAACAATTTTAAAAGTTGCTAAAATTTCCCTCATTAATCTGAAAACATCAGAGCAACTAAATGCTTTACCAGGCTTTCTAAAAATTCACCATCATTTTAATATCACTTAGTAAAAAATAGGGAATGGTGCCAAAAACATAATCCATAAAATTATATAAATGAATTAAACTTAAAACAGAAGTAGTGCCATTAGCTGTTCCATTGTTTGTATGTAGAACTATACATCCTTCTTATTATGTGAGTGGACCAGTTATTATAATCTGCATGCTTTGAAAACGTTCAAATTTTCAAAAGAAACATGAGGGAAGAGTGTTGGCTCTTATGCCATTTACCAAGTTTCCCCTCAAAAGATACTCTTTTCATAGCTGTAAAATCTTTAACATAATTCTTCAAACTGGCCACACAAAACTGCTGCCTTTTTCTAATAAGAGCAGTTTTGGTATCATTATAATGCTGAATACCAATAGTTCCAAGAGAATGTAAGAAAATATATACTTCAGCCCAAAAGTGGAGCTAGGATAATGTGATGAGTAAACAGGATTTCTCATTTAAGCAGTCAAAGTTTGCCAGGCATGCAAACCCTAAGGAAAACTTAATTAAAGTCAATAAAGAGGAAGGGAAGGCACAGAAAAATTAAGTAATAAAATTTGTGCAAAGAAAATATGAACTGATCAGTTTTCAGTGCCTGTGGGATAGTTTTGCAAATGTAAGCCTTCAGCCTACAGCATGCTGGTATGGATTCTGAGCTTTGTGTGTTTATCATGTACAGACCCCACTTAAATCAATAAGGTTATGCTGGATTTATGGTGCTAAAATTGATACAGAATTTTGCACATTTGAACAAAACAATTATTGCTACCATACCCTTCTGAAGGCTTACAAGAAAAAAATTAATCTTCCTCAGATTCATTTCACTATTTTGACAGCCTATTTGACTGTTCCTTTTACGCAGAACTTAGAAATCATGAAGATCTGGGACCGAATTCTCTTCTTTGTTATAAAAAAATTAATGCTGATAAAACTGCCTATAATTCCACTGATGGGCAGCGAATATTTATTGATATATAACAGGGAGTAATCAGATTCTTAACTTAAAAACTCATTTTATTGTTACATTTCTTTTTACATTATGTACTTTGGAGCATTACTCAGTCCATATTCAAAAGCTTTCAGGTACTGCCAGCTATTTATCAACCACTAGGCAAAGACTGAAAGCACTTTTCTGACATGAACTCACTAAATTATGAGAAGCTTTCTGTAAAAATGGGAATTAGATGCATTTTGAAAAATGTGAAAAGACACAGATACTTAAAATTTTATATAAAATCTGGATCAGCAGGCTCTCCTCCCTATTAGTCCCTCTTGAGCCATCAAGTCAGCATCCTCTCTTTAGAAACTACAGGGCATCCATAGAGCTGCGGAAATTTCACAGCTTTCGACCACCTCAGACAGCTAACTTTTTTGTACAGGGAAAATAAAAATCTATATTCCTTTCAACAGTGCATTCCTGTAGCAATCCAGTTGTGGACCTGAGCACTTGCTGCAACTTTACTGCTGGTTCCTGAAAGGGGAAAGGTTTACATGCCCCCCGCCTTAGCAACATCACTCAGCATTTTGCCTAGGTTTGTTTGTCATCAATCCTCAGACTGTTGGCCACAACCAAGATCAAAAAGTTCTGTTCAGGTTGCCAAAATGCTCAGGTTTTCTCTGGATTTTAGCAGGCTTGTTCAACAGTGTTTGCAGCACTAGCCAGCATGCAAGTGTGTGTCAGACTCAGATTTGATGTAATAGCATGTCACTTAGTTTGACGCATTTAATTTCAGTTTGAACTCCAGCAAAATGCTGCAAATCCCAGAGAAACAATTCTCTAATGGCAGAAGAGCAATTGGCTGGTATCTCGGGGGGGTTTCAAGCACAACTACCTTTTCAAAGGAAATGCTTGACGTGAGTAAGCAATTTCTTTTGTCAGACAATGTCATGGCATGGTCACCAGCATCAACACCCAGTTTATTAATTAAGTAGAATAAGAAAGTGTATTTAAAACTAGGAAATAACAAAAAATAACCAAATGTGGCAAACAGAAGGCTTAAAGAACTCAACTTTCCAAACTGAAGGGAAGACTTGATATTACTTGTGGAAGAAAGGGAAGCCACTAGTTTTACAGAGCAAGATACCTTGCAGAGATTGTCACCATTTCCTCTAGCAGATGATCTGAAGGAAAATACATACAAGAATTAGGCAAGAATGAAGCTAAAGCCCAAGTTTCTACAAGTTATGCTGGGAGATACCCACTAGACCTATTTAATACCTGACATTTAAAAAAAAGCATACAGTTAGCTTCACTCATTTCTCTCTACTCTTGCAGCTGATAAAAATGAAGTGATGCCACTTTGTGATCGGTCACAATATGTTGGTGTTCCATTCACACATAAAACCTAGGAAACTATTTTTTTTTCCCCATGGTATCCCTTTAGAATTTACTTGAGGAAATCTAATCACTATTATAAATCTCCAGTGCTACTCAAAGACATTTCAGTGTTTTTTCAAAGAACAGTTGTTTTGCATCTATTTAAAAAATGAAATCTACTCGTTTCAGAAGTTTCCTTCTTCGTTTTGCAGAATTGTGAGACGTGGTGCTCTTGATCAGGAAGGGAAGTAGGAAGACAAAAGAAAAGATTAAAACTGTAGAGTGATCTTTGTAGACATTTGGGATAACAGCATTGACTCCACTGTTTCATATGACAAAGTTTTAAAGTAGTATTCAGAAGAAAGGTATCAGAAAGAATATGTTAAATGAGTTACATAGGAACCATGATGTTTAACTGAGCAAAGTATTAGACTTAAATTATTTGCCTCCAATGACCCCTGAAAAAGGCTTATTTTTGCAGTTTGAATATAAAAAGCTTAGAAATGCTAATCATTCCATCTGGAAATCAAAATCATAAACTGTTAGATTAATGAATGCTACAAGTAGCTCTCACATGCAGAACAGTAAAGACATTGTTAGCAATTTGTTTTGACAAAAGTGATTAGAATATTTATTTTTGCTAACACTTCTCCTACCTGCAGACCTGGAAAAATGAAACTTGTTTGTATAATTCTGTAATACACAAATCTTTATTAAAACTCACAATGTTGCTAAATTAATTATATGATATTACCAAGAAAAGCGATAATCAAGAAACCCTCCACAAGTTCATAATCTGAAAAGCAAACAATGCTTCAGTGGTCTGATCTGTAGTGCCACTTAGAGCTATTTTAAATGGAATTGCTAGTTTTTACTATTTCTTATTAAAATGGGAGAAAAAGCAGAACTGCTGATTATAGTTTCTTCTGATCATAAGGAATGCATTGCAACAGCACCTGAAACATTATATTCGTTTTAGATTACACTGACTGCAAATAGTGCCTCGTGAAGAGGAGGAAATGTTATGAAGGGTGTTTTTGTGATCTTTGTTTCTGCTTATTCCATTATGGGTGACACTTGCTCAGAAGTCTAGAAAGAGTATATTGTCTTGGAGAAAAAAAAAAAAAACAAAAACAAACAAACAAAAAAAAACCTTATTTTTAACTATGCTAACATTACTTTTTTAAAAAAAAAAAAAAGAAATCTTGTAAATTGCAGCAGACTGAACTGTCATCTATGATGTCAAAGTGAACTGTAGGATTTCCCTCCCATTTTACTTTCAGAATAATTACTAGCACAGAAAAAGGTCAAAAATTCATAACAATCATTCACATATTCAGTAGGAACCATGTTGTTTAGGGCTTCCAGCATAGCATAGGCTAAAGATGTAACACAATGATTTCCATCTCAGGCCCCTTACTTGTGGATGAGGTATAGAAAGGCATTCCACCCTGATTATAAACAATAGAGAATCTTAACCTCCTTCGGTTCCAGTGATTAATTACTCTCACTGTAGAAACCAATTATGCCTGCCTTCAGTTTCTAGCAACATAGTTTCATTATGCCTTTCTCTGCTAGATTAAAGAGTTCAACTAGTATCAAACAGATTTCTTCTAGAGGAATAATGATATGTTACATATATTACAGTTTAGATAAACAATTCTGCTTATGTTCAATCCTAAATGCAAATTCCTGCCCTGCTCTAGGGTTCTCCCATAGGCTTCCTCCTGGGTGGATCAGACTAGCAAGAGCCTACAAGCCCTAAAGCATTTCTTGCAGCCTGTAAAACCTCAACAGCTGAGGGGCTGACTCTTCCTGCAACGAATAGGAGCTTGACTTCGATTTTGAGTACAACTGAGTCTCAAAGTCTGAATACATCCTTTTGATGAATAAAGTACAGTCTGCTGGTTTCAGAGAAAAATTTACTTTTCACTTCACCTTAGTTTTAGAAATTTTTCTTCTGAGAAAGTATGTGGTTGTAGGGAGGGAAGGAGGAGCAGGAGAAAAGCAGCAGCAGCTCTGGAGAAATTAAAGGGATGCAATGTCTTGAATTAATGTTTTCGTGTCTCCAGTGATAAGTGGAGAGTGTTGGTAAACATGTATATTTTGCTGCGCTGTGTAGGCAGGGCTTCCTCTGCAACATAACCTGAGTTCCCACGTTCACAGCTTCTCTGATTACTTGCAAGGCAATCAGTAAATTGAGGTGAAGGGCAGGCTCTAAAGAACTGTGCATTTTGCCATTACAAGGAAACTGCTGTTGTGCCCTGTCACACCTGTGACTTCACTAGAGGAATGCACCCTTACACAGCTGTAACCTTAGTCCAGCAGTGGCGGCCCATAGTAGGCAGAAAGGAGGCAAATGGGAAAGTGTACCAGCACAGGGAGAATCTGCTACAAAACTCAGAATTAAGACAGTCCCCATTTCCTCATTCATCTGGCATGGTTCTGTTTTTGTTATCAACTGGTTATCTGCAAACCAATGTCACCACCTTCTCCAGGCAAACAGCTGCCTCTGAAACATTCCGAGCCGTCTCTTGGCAGCAGCCTTTCTAGCAGTACATCAGTGAAGCATTGCCTCTCTATAAAGCAGCAGCTGCTAATTCTGGTGTGGTACATAACAGCACGCTGCCACATCAGGTTGAGTCCTGCAAGAAAATGAATTTCTCTGGCCTAGATCATTTGACAATTGCTACTGTATGAATAATTCAATCCACAAAACCTAGCAAGTGCAAGCAGCGAATAAAACAGCAAGCTGTGTACTGCACTGTACAGCCAGGAACAGCACCAGCTCAGCCAAAGGGTGTGACAGCTGCTTGCTGATAGTGATGGCTGGCCACTGCATACTGACTAATCGTTGAACTAGCGGGAGGCTTCCCAGGAAGATATTTCCATTTTTCAGACTGTATAGCTTGCCATCCCAGTCTCTTTGGTTTGAGTAATAAAATTAGGGTCTAAATCTATAAAAATACGTTCATCATAATTCCTCCTCTGGCTTAACTAACCTGATTTAACAGCACACAATTAACTAGCCCTGTGCAACTTTCTCATACCTGAAAAACCTTCAGCTTCATCTTACCTTCCTTTGGCTTCTGGGCCTAACATTCTGTACAAGGAGAGTGAGCATCACAGCTTTGTTCAAAAATGTTTCTCCAGCTTTATCTTCAGTAATATGTACAGGAAACATATGTTAATTGAAAGATATGATGCTTCCTTCTCTGTCCTTCAGTTTGTTTTCCTGCCCTTGTCTCATTCACTTTTAAAGCAGGAAAGGAGAACACAATCAAAGAGAACTTAGCCGTTTCTGAGATGAATTTATTCTGCTCATCAATTTTGAAATACTCTCCAAAAGAGGAGGTGACTGCTGCTCTAGCCCAGACTGCCTGGTGGGCTGTCTTGCACCTTTGGCAGTCCACCTGCCCTGGCTCACAGGCAGTAGCCTAGAAGTCCAGGAGCCCCAAGACACAGGGTAGCCCACCTGGCAGAACAGCCAAACAACCTCCACATCCTTTGCATCTCACTTTGTAGCTGGCATGCTTCCAGTGAGCTGCATGGGTGAAGCAGCAGGAAACCAGGCTGAAACTTTACATATTTCCAGCAAGAAGTTTGTCAAATTGAACTATTTGTGTGGACTACTCCGATGAATTAGCAGCTCCGCTATTGGAAGTTTTCTGACTTAATCTGCTCTGTTTCATGCTTAGTTAACACAGTAGCCAGTAAGTGCCTCACGTTTGGGTAGGCTATTCACACAGAAACAGGGAAAAAAAGAAAATTTCTAACAACAAAACATGACTGTAAAACTGCAGTTGTTAGGGTTATGTTTCAGGTTAGAAGCATTTATAATGCTCTCCATTAAAGCTTTTGACACTCAGGTTCACTTTGCCTCTTTTATGTTTTTCTGCTCACCCACAATCAGTCCATCATAGACTGCATCACTGAGTCCTATTTACCTACCCTGAGTAGCTGCTTCTAGTCAGGGACACTATTCACTTTGCGCTACTTTGTTCTTCAAATATCAGTCTACCCACAGCAAAAAAAGTAGCAGGCTATCAACTGAGACACTAGACTGTATTCTTTACATAAAAATTCTGCCTGCAATAGTAGCTCTGTATCATTTTATTTGCTTAGATAAATGAACAGGGAACATTTATTATGATTGACCTTGCCTTGGTAATGCTTGGCAGGACTTGACTTACCTCTGTATAGAGGTAAAGCATATGATTTTTCCTAGTTTACAGTCAGTGTGAGGTTTCTTGAGTAATCAGCATCTGGGTATAGAGCTTGACTTCAACAAAGACATAAGTAGTAATCCTGTGGTACTCAGAGCCATTAATTTGCTTCTCTGAGAGCTTGGATGATTCAGAAACCCTTAGCCAACCTCTCTTCTGGGGAATTAATAGGGTTAGCTTGATCAAAAGGCTAACTAAAAATCTCACATAGTCTGACTGCCCACCTCTCTGGTATCCATCTCTGCGTGTGTGGCCAACACACAAGAAGCCACCTCCGGTAGTTGCTAGAGTTTAATGTGGATTAAAGGTTCTCCATATGAGGAATGGAGTGACAGAAATTTTAATGACGAGGCCTGTGGCTATCCAACAAAACAAAACAATCCCTTTTCCTTATCCCAACTGTCCACAAAACTAACTTGCAGAGGTCATTTCATCTCATGTTTCTAATTCATTAGCTAAGGTTGGCTGACAAGGCAAAAAATGAGGGACCCTCTACTGCACAAAAAGTGAAAAGCATTTACAAACCAGAGGCCTAATCATCCAAATGAAAATAAAACAGACCAGAAGACATAAGCAATGAAGCAGAGTCCAAATTTGATGAAGAGTACTTACAACAAGAGATAACCTGCCACAATAGCAAACAAAAGGAAAAAAGATACTGATCTTTAAAGCAAACCAGAAAACAGTTTTGCCCTCAAAAGGTAGGGAGGGAGGAAAGGGAGGTGTCTATAGAAACAAGGAAAAACTTTTAATACAGAAAGAAAAGATTGATGAGCATAGTGAGGGACAGGAGCTAAGCACATGGATCTTGAACAAGAAGTCAGTAAGATTACAGAATCTTGGTTCTCAAATGTGTACACATTTATTACATTTAGAACTACTCACTCTCCTTTGACAGACCTGCATCACATAAGGCACTTATACAATTTCCCGAAAAAAAAATTTTTCTCTCCAGAGTTCAGATGGGAGGGACTTGAACCACTCCTCGGTCTGCCCTTGGCCTCTTGGCCACTCCAGCAAGCGTGTTTTACAATGCTTCCACATCTCAGCCTGTCCAGAAGCTGGTTTCGCAGCCCCAAACCGATCATGGTCTTTCCTGAGCAGGGTACTGAAGATGCTGAATCGGACATATTACCCAGCCTTTATTTTCTATAACCATGGTCTGCTAAGCAAAGTCATCTGTGCATCCCCCTGACATGCACACACACTCTCTGCAGCTAGCTCTGCCCGACACAGCTGTGTACACACGTTTCCCCAGTTGGTCCTAGCAGTACTTTCACACCCTCCTTCCTCCACACGTAACGGGCTCACTTTCCACACAGCTCTTACTTGAATGCGTATTCACAGCTTGTGTCAATGCTAAAAGTACCACAGAGCACAGGCAGATTTCAGAGGAGACTTACATAGCCCTCTGAAATCACCATCCTTCTAGGTAAATAAGTCTCTGATGACCCATACTATATGTATGGCATTATGCTGCATTTGCGATTCAGATGCCTGCTTCAAATCTAAAGCACACGTACTGTACTAGAGAACTTCCAACATAAAGGAGGTATAAAAGTGGAGCTGATTCACACTTTTAGTTGCAATCAGACTAGCAGAGGATGCTGAATGATTCCCTCTGCTCTGGTTTTGGATGTCATTATCTGACCTCATTTCTTCCTTGTGACATTTTCTTGGGCAGCTCAGTACTCACATATTATCATTCAAGCCAGCAGCGCTCAAAGTCATACAAATGTGAGCGTATGTGTACGTCTCTGAAGGGGGATAAGGGGTGGGGTAAATTAAAGGCTTTTAAGTATTACTGATTGAGAAAGAGAGAAAACAACATTTAAAAGCCTTTTAAATTTCTATTCCTTCCTTTTGATCCTAAATTTCTCTTTGTTTTGTTCTATGCAGCTGGCTGAATGATGACAGAGTGGCTTGCAATTATCTGGATGACATTAGATGCCAGCTGAAATGGACACTAAAGGAAGAATCCAGCATCCTGCATATATAATTCCTACTCCATTTGGCGTTGAACCAAGTCAACAAATATACATTCCTTCCCCCACCACCCCCAGTAAATCCCATGGCCAGAGAATGCTGCTATGGTAACAAAAGCCTGGCAAGGGGGAAGAGCTTGGATATAAGGAGAGTTTTCAAAATGTTGGAAAAGAGTTTTAGATTCAGAACAGCACATGCCTGTAGGTAACTCCCACAAGCTCGGCACGCTGAACACTTACATGCACACCACAGATCCGGGCTTCCAATGCCTGCAGAATTCTGAAGGGCTCTAATTAATCTGCTGGCTTTCATTTTCAGGCATTGTACAGCTTATTCAAATCACAGGTACTTCTCCACCAGTTCTGTGAAGCTTACTAAAATAGACCTTAAAAACTGAGCACAGCTGTCAAAATAATGTTATTGTTTTCCTGAATCTGTTTCAAAGATAGTTATTCCAGAGAAACTTAAAAGTTATATTCCTGTATTAGCACACTAAGTAGTTCATAGCAGTTTAGTAAATCAAATATTCCATACTGCTAGCTTAATAAGATGGGGAGTCATGCATGAAATGACTGCCAGGTTAATGACACAGGGAGCCATGCATGGCATGTATTTGCATATAATAGCACAGAATGTTCTCCTAAATCCTTTAAATTACTCATCAGTTCTTAAATAGGCATTTAACTAAGCCTTCATCCAAAATCAAAAAGAAAGAGCAAGCCACCTACAATTCAAAAGGGCAATAGATAAGGACTAAGCAAAAACTCAAATGCCAGCTTGTAGGAAGACCTGGAAAACTGCACATGCAAACAAACCATATCATACCATGTCTACAGCTAAAAATAAACAGACAAAATTTGTTTCTTTATAGTAACTTAATGAAAACTAATGAGTGGTTTTCTATCAGGTATTGCACTATAGAGAGATGAGAGAGGGAAAACACCAAAAAGCTTGAAACCAAGTCTGGAGCAACTTGCAGAAGGGATGAGGAGAGGAACAGCATTTCTGCCTGTTATTTTTGTGATGACTCGCTGAATCAGACTGAGAGATTGTCCAAGGTGAAGATTTTTATTTTGTTTCCTTTTGTGGAGCCCCTTCCAGACTGCCATTTGCACATTCCTTCATGCTGCAACTCTTGTTTTGGGCTCTGTTTGTAAGAGCAGCTGAAGAAACAGGACACTAAAACCTAACTACAGATGGGAAGTCGGGGAGAAGAGAGAAAGTCTACACCCTTCTTCTTAAACAACAGTTCAAGGGAAGTGGGTTACTGTGCCAAGTCATACTTAGAATCAGGAAAGTTGTTTCAACTCTGCATTTTGTTTTTTTCTTGCTGTTGCCTGTTGGAATTGCTCAGATGGGCAGCTCTTCAGGGCAGGACATGTTTTCAACATGTTCACAAATGAGACCTCAAGGATGCTCAGGGCTTTTCATTTCATTGCAATATAACAGACCAATCTGCATGTTGTTTAAACACCTTCAGGCCCAAATACCTCTAATACACAGAGGACAAAATACTAACTGGAAAAGTTTCTGCATCGCTTCAGGAAATAGTACCTCGTGTAAACAAACAATCATCATACATGCTGTGCTGTACAGAACAGAGGCATTTTCTTTTGGATGCTGACTTGTTCTTCCCTCAACTTACACAGAAGAAACCACCCTCAAGATCCTGTTCCCAGTATCATTTTTTATATAGCTGGATTTAAATTACTCCAAGCTCCAGATTACTTGCAATTGTGAGACACAAATTTATATAACTGGTTTCTACATCTTACCAAAAGGTGTATTATCATTCCAACATCCAAGAAGATAATATGCTTATTAGTTCCTATGTCTGAATATGAAAAGCTGTTAACAAACTAGTTCAAATTAAACAATTACGAAATAGTGAGCCTTGAAATTTCACACTGTCACTGCAAAAGGTATGTCAGACAAATAGTATTTACCAGCAGCTTCTCCTATGACTTACTTGAGTAGTACCAGGCAATAAGAGCAAACAGTAAGATTTCTATAAAGAAAAGTATTAAGATATATCTGTTGTCTTGTAAGCCGAGACCTTTTCAATCAGGGCAAGTCTCCCTGCCTAGACAGCAGCAATGAAAAATACCAACTCGCTTCTCTTCCCACATCCCATTCACTTCACTGAAGTATCCGCTTCAAAGCCTAAGCAAAACCCATTGAAACATTATTAAATCCAAGCTTTCCCTTACTTCTTCATGAAATTAAAAAATGCAGATGTTGCATTATTGTCACTTTATGTATACCAGCTTATAATTAAAAAAAAAAAGAAGCAGGATAGATTATATAAGGTTCTATAGACATACTAACTCATCCTTTTTGTAAATCACAAAATATCTCTGTCTAGTTGTCTCATTAAAGACCAGATACTGTTGTAAGGCTGACTGTGGTTCACTTACAACTAATTTCCCAGTAAAGAAAGCCAAAATCACATAGCAGAAATATACTTTAAAGACTTATGAGAATCCTAGTGTCCCAAACAAAAATGCTTTACACTGTAAGAAATAAAGGAAAATAAGTAGTACTCACTTCTTTAAGTAGGTAAAGCATACTGGCAAGCAATATGGCCACTCTTTTACTCAAACGGCAAATAAAGATTTTCTGAGGGATTTGCCCTAGGCCACTAGCTCATTAGTATGTTGCTTTCAGTATGTAAAATATGTTAAAGGAACATAGAAATAGATATTATTCAACACCAAGAAAAAGACTACCACTGTCTATACCTAATGTCAAATGCACTGAGTAAACAAGAAAGTACCACCTCTTTCATCTAGAACAGTTGCAGACATGGTACGTAGATGCTTTCTGAGAAAGATGGCTTTACATTAATGAAATTTCTATCCTTTGTACAGGAGATTTACCATTCATTTTCAGTAACTGGATACCAGTAATTTAATCTATGATTCTATGCTTTTAGATATAAAGGTGTAACAATTCTCAGTTGTAAGCAGCCACAGTAACAGCCTATGTTTTATTCGCCAAGAAATATTTCTTCTATTTCCTTGGAATATAAGTGTGTTCTAAACTACATTCTCATTTCTCTTAGACTAATGCTCAAGCTAATGCATGTACTGTAGGAAATCCGTTTATTTGTAAGTATGGTCTTTTGTGTTAAGAAAGATAAATGTCAGACTCATTAATTATGTAACTATAATTAGATACTGCTGAAAATGAGCTGAAACTTGTTTTGACATCTTCTTTGAAGAATGTATTTGTACATTGCATGTAACATTGCATATATGCATTTGCAAAACCTGAACTAGCTGAATGGCAGCTATGTACAAAAGCCAGTAAGCTATGACAGGGTAAACAAAATCAAAGCATAGCTGAAGAGTTAATAAGCACCGATTTACAGGAGGGAAATTCACATGAGACAACTTGCTCAGAAAAAGCTAAATGGCCATCAAGAGGAAAAGAAGTCTCTGACCAGGAACACATGATGAAAGCTGTACTTTGTTGATTGCAGAAAGTTTTCTTTTAAATACACCCTTCTAAGTGTTTAACTAATTTCCAAGAGGCTTGATTGTATTTCGCTCAACTTCAGGTTTTTTTTCCTACTAATTTGGAGATAGATTGTACCTTAAGGCAGAGCCAGGAACATGGGGTGTGTGCTTAAGCCACAGGAACCCAAGAGCAAGCGTGGGAGGTATTGTGCTTCAGCGACAAAACATCACTCCCTTCCCCCACAGAGGCAAAGGAGACAATCAACCCTACTGTTAGCTGTGAATTTAAGTATGAAAACCAGCAGTGCACAGAACATACTGCAGCATGGAAGGAAACTCTCTTCTGCCTTTCGCACAATCTAGGAATTTAAAGAGGTAATGCCAGCAACCTTTCTGTGTGAGTGGTCCCATGTATGAGGAAACCACATGTGAACTTAATAACAGTAATAATAATAGTAGTATTTAATGAAGACTCAGGAAGAACTGTGTATGTTATTATTGTAGGATAATGATAAATGGTTTGACTATGGTGTTTCTGGGACTGAATAAACAATTCAGCCTTATCACAGCTGTTGGACTTCAACACCTAGCATTTAAGTGCTGTTATGGTCAGAAAAGTGACTCTGTAAAAATAATACCTTCTTACTCAAGAGAGCTGCTGCTTCTATACTTTCTGAGTCATCTCTGATACCTTTACTGACAAATCAGGTTGTTACCAATGATAGCATGGCAGTGCTAATGCAGGTCTGAGGGGAGACTGGATCCCAGTTTGTCTCACTATGATGCAGGTCTGACTGTGGCATGTGGCCTGGATCTCCATTAGAGTTGCAATGCAGGAGCACAGCAGAAGAACCATTCCCAAACACCTGGGATTAGCCACAGTCACTACATTTCTCTTAGGGACAAACACATTAGTCTTCCACAGGCAATCAACTTCCTTGCTGAAATGAGAATAAGCAGAAGTACTTGCCCTGAAGTCACCTTCCATCCCACAGTACATCTTCTGTAAGTCCATGGCACTGCAGAAGACAAGCAGTCACTGCAACTAACCTTATCCCCATGCCACCCTTTCCAGATCATGCATTAAGACAAACCCAGTTTCAAAAACAGAGGGTCTAAAACTACTGATGTCCTTACTTTTGCACATTTCAGAAAGAAAGTAACCTTCAGTTGGGATAAATTTTCACAGCTACACAGGCTGCTTTGACTGATGTCAGTAACTACTGACTGCTTCACACTTGATGAACTGTTCCAAATTTCCTTGTTGCTGATCACAAAGCTACTATGGCAGGTACAGCTTGGCAGCTCCTCACAAGCATGGTGCTGACAGTGCTTGTCAGTTTATCCTTATGCTGCCTCACGCTCTCCACAGGTAAAAAGCTATTACATCATCAGTGTGCAAATAGGCACATGACATATGAATATAAAATGGTCAGTGGAACTTCTCCATAGCAGGTATACATTAAAATGAAAAGTTTCTATAAAACTGAGAAAGCTAAAAACCTAATTTTTGGTGTTTATTTTAGAGTTCTCTTCAAAATTGAAAAGGAACAGGAAAAAATTACATCCCTGCTTTCTAAGGCTCTAGAAAAAAAGAAATTTGAGTGAACATAAGGGAATGTGAAATTAAAATACTTTTTAACCTTAGACAATTTAAGTGTCTCTTCATCCGTAAGAGACCACAATGTAACAGTTCTATTTTACGCTAACAGTATTTATTTTAAAGGACATAATCACCAGAAAGGCAAGTTTTTCTTCTGCAAAGCTTTCCCCAAATGCCATCAGCACAGCAGTGCTTTCAAACCCTCTCACTGAATTCAAAACAACTTGAAACACAGTTGCGGACACTGCTCTCTGTCTTGTGTAAATCAGGGAAGGGAAAAAGCTTATCTCCTGATTAGTGATTCCTCAGTGGTACTGGTGGGGAGGGAGAACCTGCCTACAAAAATTTTAGCTGTTTGGAAATATCTGCCTGTCTATAAACAGATGGCTACTCCTCATGGGATACTGTCCTCTCCAGGAATGCTGCACTAAGTCCTGAACCTCTTCCAATGCAGCCCTGAGCAGGCTGTGCTCCTAGCAAAGGTGAGGAAAGTTAGAAATGGAATGGAGCCAATCTGTGCATATAAAAGCTCTAAATTCATTACTCTCAATTAAAATGAGTGAGGATAAGGATCGCTTCCAAGTACATCAATCAAAGAAAGTACTTGCTGCAGGAAAACAGAAGACACTGGTGTATACACGAAGGAATTTATTCAGATATTAACAAAAATGTGTGCAGGCAAACGTACATGAACCTGGCAGTTTATTTTTCACTTTAGAAGTTGCAACTATCTAGGAATGATGGGTTAAAAATCTAGAGCTATTTATTTTTGTTTTTAAAAGCCAGTTTCTGAAAGAAATACTTGTATGCCTGCACACTTGATCTTACAAAAATAAGAGGGTGACTTGAACCAGCATGTTTCATGCAGTATAAACAGGTCCATGATGCTTACTAGACAAGTACAAGTTTGCCTCCAAAGTAATTTGCTCTATTAACTGTTCTATTAACTTTGGAGCGCCGTACATACCCTTAACTCCTGAAATCAACAGCCAGAGAAACTGCTGAACACTGCAGAATTAGCTCTTGAGGGGAAACAAAAGTCCTCAAACAAAAACTAATGCTTCTTATTGTTGACAAAAATACAGTCCTTTAGAAAAGTCATAGATTTCTCATTGTGGTTTTGCTTTGCTTTGGTTTTTGGTTGCAATATGAACAAAACTGAGGTTTGGTGCAATAGAAATAGCTATAAATTGACTAAGATTCATTTGATTTGGTAGCTGCTAGATGATCTTTATTGACAACTTAGCATTGCATATGTGTTCTGTATCTCCTCTAAAGAAGCTAGTCAGTCCAAAACTTACAAATGTACCTCTGCCTGCAACTTTTGCAAGTTTATTTCTGTGAGAGTCGGAGAACTTTGAGATAGTCCAGTACCTACCATACACTTAGAAATGTTTCAAAATATTATCATTGCTGTAGAACTTAAGAATTTAGGATATCAAAGCGTATTGCAGAGGGGATGGTAAAGACAGACTGTGGGCTTGGAGCACTTGAGTAGGAATTTGGAAAAGGAGGACACAAACCACTTTGTTTCTCTGTCAGTTTAGCTAATATTGCCTACACCCAAAGCAGTATTGGGAATCCATGTTATTGTTTGTACCGATTTTTCTTTATACAGGAGGTCTACAGAACCAAGCCTTCCATTAATGGAGATTTGTCAAGATCTTGTAATTTTTAAGGCTAGAATTTCATCAACCTATATCACAAGAAATCTGCTTACTTCATTAGGTGTGGCAAAAAGGGGCAACCTATTTTTGTTACATTCCTGCAGTAAGGCTTAGAGAAAAAAAAAATCTGAAGTAGCTGTGATACATCAAAATAAGCCTTTCTCAGCCCTGAACAATGCATGTAATCCTGCTCTGGGTGAAAGCCCTTAGTGATCTTAAGGGAAGATTATCAGCTACAGAAAAATTTAAAAACCTGCAGCACCACACAAGGATTTTAGATTCTCCCAGGATGACTTTCAGTACAGGCCCTATTTTTAGGACCACAGAACTAGCCACCTTTGGAAGGTCATAATGCTGTCAGAAACTAAGACGATAGCTCTTGTTGGAGAGGTCTGGCACAACTTTTGTGGGACAGAATGAACAAAACTTAAATCAACCTATGATCATAATAGTGAAGGGCTGAGAAGTAAGTATGGGTTATAAGGACACTGTACCTAAGCTGACCAGGCCAGGGAAGCTGGGGCTAAAGCTGATGTGTCTCCCACCTTCACATGTTCATTTACTGTTTCATGGAAACAGCCTCCAGCTGCTGACATTCCCACTGTATAAGCACAGCCCACTTGCAGGTTGCAAACCCCAGCTGCCGTTGTATTTATATCTCTAAGCTTTTCTCACAAGGGCACATGGGATCTGTGGCAGTACCCATCCCATTCATGCTGTCGAACATTTACAGCTATGCTATGAAGGTCTCATTTTTCTGTCTGGCATTCCACTAGATCTGTGGAATCCACTAGATCTGATGTGAAATTCATTGATGGGAGTCATAAACATACACACACACCACAACTGAAACAAGTGGTTGCACACAGACTGCACCAAGCTTCAGAGTAGGAAGAACTGCTTCTTCAAACTGGTATAAGGCTTTCTGATCTACAGAAATTTTCCAGAACTCAAAAAATTATCAAAAAACTATGACCAAAATTCTCACAGTAACAGAGCTAACTCTCAGTGGTATTCCTGCTAGAACAGATACCAGTCTGCCAGGAGAAAATGATTCTATCAGAGAAAAAAATGAAAAATAAGGAACACAAAGGAAAAGAGAAAATACAAAATAAGAAAAGGACATCACAGAAAAGGCTCTATGTGGTAGAAAACAATATTCCTTCAAAGAACTTAGAACTTCCAACAAAGTAAGTCCTTGTTTTATTATCTATATATCAGCTAAGCTCTTCTGAAAATTCGGGCCCATGAAAAATTACAATTAAAAAGTCATAAAGAGATTTATAAGAAAAAGAGAAGGTACATGAGATCTTTAACATAAGTCACAGAAGCTGTCTCCCCTATGGCCATTTTTAGCATACATAAACATAACTATATATACTTATTGTAGTACCACAGGTCTCACTAACAGCTGTTCAGGTAGAGCTGTGAATTGAGCCATACGGATAGTATACTGGGGGTGGGGTTTAAAGACGAAGGCTTCAAGAATTGTGAATAATTTAAGACATAATACTATGCACAGAACTCCCCAAATTCAAGTTGCCAGTGAATGTATGGTTCACTGAAATATCTTTGAGGCAGTATTAAGATTAGTATGACAGTTTGGATCTGACACAATAATAGAAAGTAAGAAGAGCTTGCATAGAGTTTTGTATCTAGTTTAAGGCTTGGATCCAGGAGATTGCTTTGGGTTCCTATTTTAAACACAAGCTTCTTTTGTCCTAGGAAAAGCTTCTGCATCATCTTCTACCCCAGTCTACATTTGTAATAGGGAATTATGTTCACTTCTTTCCCCTTTCTGTGCTCAGAGCAACTGGTGACAGCTCAAACGTGCACCAAGTTTCATTAGCAATACACTCAGTCTCCTGCACTCCTACCTCACACCCTGCACTAGGGAGCTCAAGTCTTCGCTGGGACTGCTAAGTGCTACTGAGATATAAATAGTATCTCTTACAGCAACACTATAATTAAAACACATATATTTATGTACAAGAATACTTCCTGAAACTGGGGACCGAGAAAGTCCACTGCATTAACTCATTTACAGTTCTTTCCTATAACGCCAAAAAAAATCACCAGTTAGTCCCACCGGACTTTTCAAAATTGACTTAATGGCAGAGCCCTCTTGGGAACCCTTAGGAGAATTCACTGCGTAACTCACGGAACATTTGCTTTCATAAGTAGCAATACTTCATACTTATAGTCTCCATAAGATATTTTCAGATAAAATTCTCAAACACAGAATCTATTAATCTATCATCCATTCATGTTCTTAGGCACATTATCTTGGATTAGGATATGCATATACACACACTGCTTATAACTTCTTGTCTGAAATTTACTGTTTCACCATGAGTCTCTCGCTCACTGGAGAAAGCTAGCACTGTTGAGTTTAAATGAACTTTTCTGTTCCAAATAAACATAAGCATTTAATGTTGCTTAAGAAAAAAAAAAAAAAAAGGGTAAATGGAAGCTGTAAGACAGTTCCCATAACGTGAGTGGGTGATGTGATAAAGGTATGGGAACACTAGATGGCAACAACTACTGCACATGTATCTTTAAATACAGATTTACTTTTACTCCTGTGACCATATTGTCCATTGTGCAGGTCCTAAAGTGATATTATTTAGAAGGCACCATATTCCATTGCTAAAAAAACCCAACCAAAATCCAAAGCATCACATCCCCCCCCCCAAAAAAAAAAAAAAAAAAAAAAAAAAAAAAA